>NC_134539.1:149420336-149724242 GCF_050624435.1 Tenrec ecaudatus | reverse complement strand
TTAATCCAGCAAATGAGACAGCAAGGAAAGAATAACTTTGGACCGTGGTGGGAGATGAGGGTTGTGTATGGAGATTCGTGGCCCTTTTCTTGACATTTGTGTATGTTGGAAAATTCACTTTCAAGTGTTTAGAAAATAATTTTAAACGAAAATGCTACCATCAGATGCTAAAAGAGGGTATTTGAGGAATAAACCAAGCTAGATTTGAGAGATGGCGGAAGGCTTTCTTCTGTAAATAAGGTTTAAACTGAAGCCAAGTGTTTCCCATGGGAGCTACTCAAGAGAAGTAAAGGCTTGAGGAGGAGAGAGTAGACACCAAGGAGAAATGAAACGCCTCAACGGGACAAGTGCTGGCAGGATGAGAAGCCCTGGAGTGAGAGACGCTCCTGGTATCCAATACGGCTGCGATCCAACAGCTTTTGAGATCTGAAAGCTATCAGAGATGGAGACTCTAGATAATTTGATCACTGACTTGTGGGGATTAAAATGTAAATGAAGATGAGGCTAATGATGAGTTTCTGATTGGAATCAATGCAGAAGGTTTGATGCTAAAAATGACAGGATGGCTTTCAAAAACAATGAATTTGGGAACATGTATTGAATATCCAATTGGAGATGTCTAATCATTTCTTGCCTCAAGCCCCAAACCAAAATCTCTGATACAGAGTCAATGCTGGCTCCCAGTCAACCTTATGACAAAGTAGAGCTACCCCCTCCTCTTTCTCCCACGAGGAAACTCCTGAGTTTGATCTGCTCACCTTGAGGTTAACAGCCCAATGAGTAACCTACTCCATTTCTTGCCTTTATAGGTTTTAATCTTGGAATGAAGATAAAGGTTAATTCTAATGTACAGACTTGGGGATTATGAGCACCAAGAAGATACGTGGGAGCAAATGGATAGATAATATATTGAGTGGGGAAATAAAAGTATTTAGGAGAGAATTTGTCAGAGAAACATACGCGGGAAAGGTAGAAGAGAAAAAGGAGGCTGAAAGATTTGCTGTATCCTGGGACTTTAGATTCCTGAGCAGAAAATGGTTTCTTCCTGTGTGACTGGATTTATTGAAATGGACCCACCCACAACAGTAACAAGGATCCCCCTTTCTTTATTCCCACTCCATGTCTCTCTTTTCCTTAGTTCCTCCCCTCCCCTCCCCTCTCTGTCTTCCTCACCGTGGCCATCTCTGTCTTCTCTCTCTCAGTTTGATCTTCTTTCTATTTTCCCCTTCCTGTTTCTATGCCCTTTTCATTATGTTTGTTTAGAATTTGAAGGTCATATTAAAATTGAAGGACCTGTATGAGTCCCTAATAAAATGTAAAAGAAGAAAAGAGAAAAAAATGATTAGGGCAAAGACTGTACAGATGTGCTTTATACAATTGATGTATGTATATGTATGAACTGTGAAAAGAATTGTATGAGCCCCAATAAATTGTTAAAATTAAAAAAAATAAATAAAAATTGAAGGACCAGTGCAGTTTGGGGCAATAAGAAAGAACACCCATGGAGAGTACTATGTTCTATGAGAATGATGATTCCAAAGGCAGATCCAATCCCAGGCCTTCTTGCTATTTCTGAGACCGGTTACGACGCAGTCTCCACTAAGAGAAAACATTCAACCTAGACAGAGGGATCCATTAATTCGATTACATAGAAATAAGCAGTCAAGGTCTCTCTGCCTAAACAAATTGAACAAGGAGATTTTATGAATGTATCCATATTGTGGATGTTTCCCATTTATCCCTCCAGAGTCACTCTGCATTCTTTTTGTTCTTGTTCTGTATTCTGGGAAATTCATTTTCTGGCCAGCATCAAATACACACTCTTGCCCTAGAGTCTAGTTGGGTTTGACCAATGAGACGTTCTGGCAGGAGATGGGATGGTAGGCTGAACATGAGAAAGTTATTTAATCAACTCCCTTTGCACTGGTTTTAGTATGTAATACCTGTCTTCATCAGCCCAAATCTATAGTCTTTATTCCATGACCTTCCTATAGCCCCAGGTCTCTCCAAGTACTCTACAGGCATAAACATTTCACTTTCAGACTTACTAGTGTCATTGTATCTTTAGTCTTACTAGATGTTGTAGAGTGTATAATATCCCTCACTGCTTTTCATTAATACCCTTAAGATAATATTTTCATCAAGGGATTCGCAGTTATCTTATTTAAATATTCTGTTTTATTTAATTACTTGTTTGTTTTCCTTTTAGAATCTGTATCAAACTGCAGGTTCATTGAGGGTAAGAATCATACATTATCTTGTTTATTTTAATCACTCTATCATTACCAGCTAGTCAACTTCAATTACAGCAACTCTGTAAGGGGATGCCCAAGGTGACAAATATTTTATGGAAGCAGAAAAGCTCATCTTTCTCCTTAGGAGTGACTGGTGGGTTTGAACTGCCAACCTTGTGGTTAGCAGCCCAACCCATAACCCACCACACCACAAAGTTCCTTCTAATTATGCCAGTGCCTTACACAGCATTGATAGAAGGTATTCTGAAAGAATGAGCAGAGCAATCAATGCGAAATGAATGACAAATGAAGGCGATTTTTATGATGCATGAAGCATCAATAGAGTAGAAGAAAGGCAAAATAATTTTTCAAGTAGACCAATAAAATGAGTCGAATCCATCTTGTAACACAGACCCAAGACCCTAACCTGTGGATGGTTCCCCCTTAGAGAAAACTAATATCCAATGCCCTGATTGCTATAACACCACATCGAAAATAAGATCTCTACATTGAGGCGCACGGAGGAATCCAGATGGAAAAGCATGCAGGTCCAAGTCCCCGTTTGAAAGGAATGCACCATAAGTCACAGAACTCCTTCTTGAGAAGTTAACTCCCTTCTTTGAGATGTGAGATTAGCTCCTGTGGTTTGGCTCGCCTCACAGTGGATGTTTAGCAAGCAAAAGCAGACATTCCCCCTTCTCTTCCCCGGGCAATACAGCACCCAAACCCAAGCAGCATCGTTCCACCTAGAAAACAAAACACAATCAACCGGCACAAGCTCACTGTGGAGCTTGTTGATACCATATTTTCCAGGGAGAATCGAAAGGATTAAGCTGAAATATGGCCAGATTCGTGTTTTCTTCTTGTGACCTTTTTTTTTTTGCTGTAAACACAGGTAAAATATCAACACACAATGAGCTGAATAACTCGAAGAGACGCACTCATGGGAAGAGGCGGTCTATGGGCTTCAAGATCGCGGTCTGGCGTCGCCAGCTGATCTTTGCCAGTTGCGTTGTGGGAAAAGCCAGGGAGGTTGCCAAATCCAGGACTGGGTTGCCAGGTTCAGAGGCAAATGGTTATGTTGAAATGGGCAAAAGATGTCACCTAATAGAGCGTAGACTTATGGACAAGTTACATATTGATTTTCGCTCCTTGTAGGGTACTCTCACTGGTGCCTAGCTTGAGAGTACTGTTGTCTTCACCCTGGTCACCCCGAGCCGCCTCCACCATCAACAATGCCTTCATCACCACCACCATGACCGAGACTAAGAGTTTGGACAATTCTGCACATCGCCCTTGTGTGTTGCCTTGCTCATGGATGTTATGATCCCAGCATGTTCACAGCTGAAATTAGGATAGAGGCAGCATTCTCTCACGGCATGACCAAATACTTTAGTGGGTGCTCACCTCTGAGTCATGAATGCTAACATAGTTCTCTTTCCCCACTAGTACCAGGTGTGACTTTGTAATACTTGTGTGGTAGTTAAGAAACTCATTTGGAAATCACAATTTTACCCATAGAGGACACAATTTACTGATTTTCAAGAGAAATAAAATGTTGCTTCACATAAAAAAAAATTAGTCACAGAAACATATACTACCCCCACACAGAGGCATATATGCATATATAATGTATATATATGTATATATAATCATATATGTATATATCATCAACAACAAGCAGCCCTTTGCTACTGAGTCCATTTGGACTTCTAGCAACCCACTAGGACAGAAAAGAACAGCTCCTGAGAATTTCCAAAGGTGTAAATCTTTATGGCAGCAGACTGCCTCATCTTTCTACCACAGAGTAGCTGTTGGGTTTGAACCTTTGATGTGTTGGTTACCAGCCAAGTGCTTAGCCACTGAGCCATCAGGGTTCCCACATACACCAACTGGAAGAAAGTAAAAACGTTCACTGCTATTGAGTCCATTCTGATTCATAGTGACTCTATAGAATGGATTGGAACTGCCCTGAGGGCTTCCAAGATTACAATTCATTTTTTTTCATTTTCTAAACATTTACTTTCTATCTGAGCCCTTGGGACTGTAACACCTCTCCCCCCTTTTAATAATCATTTTCTTGGGGGCTCATACAATTCTTATCACAATCCATGCATACATCCATGGTGTCAAGTTCATTTGTACATTTGTTGCCATTATCATTCTCCAAACATTTGCTTTCTACTTGAGCCCTTGGTATCAGCTCCTTGTTTTTCCCCTCCCTTCCCACCCCCTTCCTTATGAACCACTGATAATTTATAAATTGTTATTATTTTGTCATGTCTTACACTGTCTGATTTCTCCCTTCACACACTTTTCTATTGTCCATCTTTCAGGGAGGGGGTTTTATGTAGATCCTTGTAATTGGTTTCCCTTTTCTATCCCACCTTCCCTCAACCCTCCTGGTATGGCCACTCTCATCACTGGTCCTGAGGGGTTCATCTGTTTTGAATTCCCTGTGTTTTCAATTCCTATCTGTACCAGTGTGACAGTGCTCTGGTCTAGCTGGATTTGTAAGATAGAATTTGGATCATAGTAATGAGGGGCATGAAGCATTTAAGAACTAGAGGAAAGTTGTATGTTTCATCATTGCTACACTGCACCCTGATGGGCCTGTCACCTCCCCACAACTCTTCTGTAAGGGGATGTCCAGTTGCCTAAAGATGGGCTTTGGGTCTCCACTCTACACTCCCCCTCATTCACAATGATATGATTTTTTGTTCTTTGATGCCTGATCTCATCGACAACTCATGATCACACAGGCTGGTGTGCTTCTTCCATGTGGGCTTTGTTGCTTCCCAGCTAGATGGCTGCTTGTTTATCTTCAAGCTTTTAAGACTCCAGATGCTATATCTTGATAGCCAGGCACCATCAGCTTTCTTTACCACATTTGCTTATGTACCTGCTTTGTCTTCAGTGATCGTGTTGGCAAGGCGAGCATCATGGAATACCAGTTTGATAGAACAAAGTATTCTTGTATTGAGGGGGTACTTGAGTGGAGGCCCAATGTCCATCAGCTACCTTAATACTAAGCCTATAAATATATGCACATAAATCTATTTCACCATTGTCATATATAAATGTAGTTATATATGTACATGCCTGTATTTAGACCTCTATAAATGGCCTTTGCCTCCTAGTTCTTTCCTCTATTTCCTTTTAATTTCCTCTTGTTCCACTCTCATGCTCAGCTTTCATTTGGGTTTCAATAATTCCTCTCAATTACATTGCCCTTGATAAAGCCCTAACAGGCTTCTTACACCCTCTTCACCACCAATTTGGATCACTTGTTGTTCCCTTGTCCCTGGGTTTGTTAACACCACTTCCTTTTGCCCCCCCTTCCCCTCTCCCATCTCCCCAGAATTGTTGGCTGTTGTTTTCTCCTCCAGATTGTTTATCCTGCATATCTTATGTAGATAGACCTGCAGAGATAATAATATGCATAAAAACAAGGCAGAGTGAAACAAAGCAACAAAACAACAACAACAAAATCAATGACAAAAAAAAAAAAAGAAAAGCCTGTAAATAGTTCAAGGTCAGTTTGACAACCTATAAGAGTGTTTTCCGGTCAAGTCTGATGGGGTGCCAAGCCCTGGTCCCAAAGTCTATGTTTGGTACTCCCTCGGTACTTCCTAGCTCTGCTCCCCTTGCTGTTCTATTGCATGCCCTTAGTGTGTTGCCTCGGTGTGGTGGAGTCAGTTCAGGCACAATTCCCACACTGTGTCTCCAGCATTATCCTCTGTAGGGGTATGGGCCAGTGAGGGATGGCGTGTCTCATAGAAGAGCTGGCCATATGGTCTTCTCTATGCATTGGATGCTCTGAATAGGGATATCATCCTCAAGGCTTGGTGGGCCAGGATGTGCTCCATTTTCTCTTCTTTCCCCTTCATTGGCTCCCGTGTGCTCTGATCAGACATGTCCCTCTCCCTGAGCTGTAGCTTCAGTGCTGTCCTCTGAAGTAAATTCTTCTGTGCGGAGGTGCACTGTGTACGTAGTTGGGATTGGGGCCGGCCCCTCAGACCTCCGCACTGGTTCCCTGTTTCATGCCGGTATGTTGCATTCATATCCTGGAGCACCGCGTTGAATTCTGGTCCCTCTTTAAAGGAGTAAAAAGTCTTGTCTTTCTCCAGCAGAGTGACTGATGGGGTCAAACTGCTGACCTTGTGATTGCTGGTTCAACACGTATCCACTCTGTGACCAGGGCTATATTTACCTTTCCTTCAGTTTTGAATATGCTAAAACCACTACCACCTCCCACGCATCCTGGCTTTCTGCTCCCATGAAGAGTTGCAGTCTCAGAAACCCACATGGGCAATTCTACTCTGCGCTATCCAGAAGGTCACCATCAGTTGGAATTGACTCTATGGCAGTGAGTTTTTAAGTTATTTCTAAATGAACTCATTTAAATCTTCTGCCCTATCATATATTCTGTTGAATCGATGTAGTGTATTTTCTAATTCCACTTATTGTGTGCTTTGGGGGTCTTATAAGATCTAGATTTCCCATGTACCCCTTTTTATAGTTTATGTTTCTACTGTGAGTTCTTATTTGTTACTTCTCTGTGTGTATGTGTGTGTGAATTCTTTGATCATGGCTGATTAAAAGTCTTTGCTAAAGCAAAGTGTCTATTGGTCCTTTTTATTTCCTAGGTATAGACCAAGCTTTTCTACATCTTTTCATGTCTAGTAATTTTTGCTTTAAAAGTAGGCATTGAAGATAATGCATCATAATGACTCTTGGTTCTATTTTATTCTTCTGAGACCTGTGATAGTCATGTTTTAATAGGCATTGGAGATCTTTCACCTGAAATGGAAAACTTTGTCTCATTTTATGTAGTTACTGTCACATAAATTATTTTTTTAACTTTCTTCTCTGTAAGTATCCCATGTGTTTGAATGATCAGTCCATGTTTTGCGTAAGTTAATATTCATATTCACTGTAGCCTTTCGCCCTGTATGCTTCCATTTAAATTCAGTGTCTCTCTCCAATGAGGACAAGGTTTCCTCAGTGATTGCATTGATTCTCATGGGCAATGTGCTCCTTCACCACAGCCAGTGCTTCACATTGAACATCAGGTTTAATGAGGCATGGGCCTATCTATAGTATAGATCAATAGTCTCCTCTTGTAAATCAGTCTTCTTGAATCCCCAGAAATATTTTGTTACAGTAAACACATACACACACACACACACACAGATACACACACACACCCCTTAAAAATGGGGATTATTTCCCCCCAATTGATCTCTAAAATTGTGATCCTGTGATATTCTACAACAACTATTAAATTCCTACTGAAGTCATTTAAACCTATATGATGTAGGGTCATTACTTCTACCCTGATGTAGCTCAAACCTAAAGATTAACCTATGAAGATTTTGATCCTGCGGGACGCTTTTTCACTGGCTACGCCTCCCATTCCCACAGGACACATCTGCCAATTCCCTCACCTGTGCTTTCCTCCGCATAAATCAACCCCGCGGTGAATTTTCCCCATTGTGAGTATGGTGTTAGACGTTGTGGGGAAAGTCCGTGTCCAAGGGTGATTTCCGGGATAACTGCTTCCTAAACTCTGCCAATTATGCAGATGACTCTGACTTTTACATAATCCTTATGAAGATGGGTTTCAATATCTTAAACAGAATTGAACAATTCCCTTTCTATGTATGCTATTGCTTACCTCTCTAACAACAGGCACCGCTAAAACGACGTTTTCTAAATGAAATCGACAGTGATGAATTAAGTCACTGGGTGGCATGTCAGTGTATAAGACACCATGTTTGGTCGCTACATTGAGCTATTGTACAGCACTCCCTTGATTCTCTGGCTTTCTTGTCACTCTGCTATCTCTCCTATTGATCTCTCTGTTGTCTCTTAAACATAATTAATCCCCTAAATTCTGTTCTCCTGTCAATCTCCACTTATTACCCCCACCCCCTTCCTGGTCCTCTCATACAAGGGAAATTTTAACTCTCCTGTGTGTATGTGTGGCGGGCTACACATTGGGTCTAACGTGAAAGTCAGCAGTTTGAAACCCCCAGTAGCTTTGTGAGAGAAAGATGAAGCATCATACGCCTGGGACGACGTACCTTCGGAATTATGAGTCACCATTGACCTGATGGCTGTGAGTGCGAAGTCGTGAGTTGTTTTTAAGTAAATAGAGGACTTAAATCAAAGTTGGGATTGTGATAAGTGAAGGTGAGAAGCACACCAGTACAAGGAGAAGGGAAAATATAATAATAATAATAGAAATATTGCAAGACAGAATGATGACTATGGAAATCACACGTATCATCATGGAGCATGAGAATGGTCACCATTTTCTGAAAGAACTATAATTCATTTTGTGGGTTATTGAAGATCACAGAAGGTTGATGGGGAATAATTTGAGTGCGTTACAATTGAAGACAATTCCTACAGTAGTATGCTGTGGAAAGTTTTGATTGTGAAGGAATGGGGAATGAAAAAAGGAGTAAGATATTATAGGACTTAGTTGAAGTATAACTCCAGGAATGAGGAAAAGTAATAGAGGTGGGTCGTCTGCTGCCCCTAGACCAAGCAGGATTTGCTGTTGCATGTTTTCTAATAAAGTTTTATTGGAACATACTCATTGTCAATCATTTACATATTATCTAGACCTACTTTGGGATTACAAGAGCAGAGTTGAGTATTAACAATATTTGTCATCCCACCTCAGCAATATTAACATATAAATAACCTAAAATCTGAAAGAAAAACAAAACATGGAGTATGGAATGGGAAAAGACCCCTCCAAATGAGCAGGAAGTTTCATGTCTGCCTAACTAGAAGGACAATGATACCCACGAACATTATAAAACTGGGAAGTGGAAGATTCCAGAAAGTAAACACAAGTCTGCCTCTTCGTCTAGCAGTTTCTAAGGGAAAATGTTGTTGTTGCTGTTAGGTGCCCATGAGTCAGCTCTGACCCGTAGCAACCCTATGCAGACACGAACAAAACACTTGCCTGGTCTCCAGCCATCCTCACAATTGTTTCCGTGCTTGAGCCCATTGTTACAGCCACTGTGTCAATCTGTCTCCCGAGGGCCTTCCTCTTTCCCACGCATGCTGTCCTTCTCCAGGGACTGGTCTCTCCTGACTACATGTCCAAAGGATGTAAGCGAAAGCCTTGCCATCCGTGCCTCTAAGGAGCACTCTGGCTGTGCTTTTTCTGAAGCAGATTGGTTTGCCCTTTGTTCTCTATTATAGAATAGTGAAATGAAAAGGCGATACAACTTCATATTAGCTTTAATAATGTCTGATGAAATCTCACACCTTTATGTAGGTTAAATGATCATATTCTAGTGAGTTATGTATTATAATATAGCCATATAAGCTAAAAGCATGGGGTAATTTCTCAACGTTGACTTTTCAGAGAAAGTGGTGGTGCCCTTTAAGAAATCTAATTCATACGCCATCAAGTCAATGTGACTCACGGTGACTCCATGTTTCCCAGGGTAGGCTGTGCTCCCTGGCAGTGTCCTTCTTCAGAAGTGGATGCCAGCTTCTTTTCTCAGGCCCCTCTCCATGTGGAATTTGACGGCCAGCCTTTCTGTGCCTAGCTGCATTCTTAACCATCTGTACCACCTAAAGACAGAAAATTGGGTGCCCTGGTGGCATAGTGGTTACATGTTGAGCTGCAAAGTGCGAGGTCAGCAGCTTGAAACCTCCAGCCAACACTGCAGGAGAGAGATGAGGCTTTCTACTCCCATAGAGAGAGCCCATCTTGGAAACACACAGGGGCAGTTCTACACTGTTCCACAGTGTTACCATGAGTCAGCGTGCACTTGAGGGCAGGGAAAGAACATACAAGGCCAAGCTATGAAGTGTGGTGTTGCTAAGGTTTTGTTGGCTATTTACTCATTTATTTGTGGGCTTCGTTCACTGAATAATAAAAAAATAAACAATTTTATATGGAATGATTCATATTGAATTATCTTGCTCTGTACACTCTACCCAGCGGTTGCTTTAAGCTTAACTACAAGCAGTGATTTTTGACGCATTGATTTGACACTGAAAGAGAAGATCCGTGTGACTGTGTTGAGTGGAAGTCATAGGGACAAACAAGGCACACCCTCAAGTAAAGAGAAAGAAAGAGTGGAGCGGTTGACATGCCTACAAGATGTAGGCCCTTTCCAGGGGCTCTCCTGGGCAAGCATCTAGAGCAGCGGTTCTCAACCTGTGGGTCACGACCTCTTTGGGGGGGTCAAACAACCCTTTTACAGGGGTCACCTAAAATCATATTTCTGATGGAGTTAGGAACCCAGGCACTGCGCTCCTCTGTCCGTCTCCAGGTAGGTCTACCCACATGCAGATATGCCCACCTATGGGGTCACTACAACGTGAGGAACTGGGTTACAGGGTCGTGACATTAGGAAGGTTGAGAACCACTGCTCTGTGTCTTGTTATCATCTGCCTCATGAGAGGAAATGGGCAATGTTCTGGAGGTAACCTCAAGATAAAACCATAGCTCCTGAATATACTATTGAGAAATGTTGAGGCATTTCTGAATTTGCATCAGTAACTTTCTGTTAGTACCAGTATTTTCTAGTGTGTAGTAAGTGGTGCCTCTTGGGGCTGGGGGTAGGCGGTGCTGTGTAGCAGTGAACCGTCTCTGGCAGGAGCATGCTTGATTACATCCACAGCGTCAACTGAGATCTGTCTGTACCTGCTCTTTGGCCTTGCTTGGGCATGCTTTCTGTTCTACCAAGTACCATCAGCCATCGTTCAGCCTATTCTGCTTCTGAAAATTCTAACTCCTATCACTCTTCATGTTGAAGCACATGCCCTCACTGACATTTTAAAGTCTCACTGAAATCCCCATTGATGAAGTTTATGTCTTCATTAAGTCTTATCTTTGGAAAGATAAGAATGTTTTGCATGACTAGGGGCCACTTAGAAATTCCTTTCACTTGCATAGGAGAGGGTGTTACAAATAGATTTCTGTCCTGAGGTCTGAAGCCCTGAATCCAAGGAATCCTTCCATTTGGATTGATTCGTATTAACATCATTTCAGAAACACGACCCCCTGGATTTTCTCTCTAGGGCTTGGGCCCAGCTTTGCATGGAATGGAAGGAAGAACAGGATGAATTTCCAACATGTAGCTAGTGATTTAAATTGAAAAAAAATAAATAAAAGAATGAGCCTGGGTTGCAAATTGTCTGGGAAAGATCTTACTTCACAGACAGGTATTTCTGTGACATGAGAGAAAAGATATCAAAGAAAATACACATTGATAAATGATACCCTCCCTTCCTGAGATATTGAATCAACCCTTGCCTCTGCCCAAATCTCATACCTGTTTTATATTAAGCTATTACACAATTTTAATCCTTAGTGCCCTCTCCAAGGAGATGCAGGAGATGCTAGGGCAAGTCAAAGGTATTGCTAGAAAGTCAGAGAAACTTTTATTATACAAAAACCTTTATTGAATAAGATATCAACATGGAGAGTGATTTTTTTCCCTCAATTCTCCATCTCAGTTTACACTCTTCTAATTGTGACATTTTCATCTAACTCTTGTGGCATAGTAGTGGTCACACATTGGGCTGCTAACAGGAAGATGAGCACTTCTCCTCCAGAGAAGACCAGGCTTTCTCCTCCTGTAAAGAGTTACAGTCTAGGAACCCACAGGGGCAGTTCTAGCCTGTCCGACAGGGTCGCCGTGACTCAGCATCAACTGGATGGCAGTGACTTTGGGTGCTTTGGATAACACTTCCTCGAAGAATCCTGTTCTCTGCAATTTTTACTAAGTCAAAACAGTAATTTTGGCATCCTCAAGGGGCTCCAATTCTTCTCCTTTTTTTATACTTTGGGGAGCTAAAGCAACTTTGAAGGAATAAGTAGAGTAGATGGGGTAATGAAATTATTATATGACTGCACTAGCTAACTTTGCACAATGGATTGTGTAGTGAAGAAAAACTTGCATCTGACATTTCTTTTTAGAAATAAATGAATAAGCACGCAAACCCCACTAACAAAATTTGGAATAGTCACACTTCGCAGGGCATCTTAAAGAAGCAGGTCTGACCCTCTCCTCACCGACAGTAGAACTAAGGGATTAGTAGCATTGTTGTTGTATAGTGACTCTAGGCACAGCAGAAGGAAACACTGCCCGGTCCCGAGCCAGCGTCACCATTGCCGTCATGCTTGAGCCCATGGCTGCAGTCGCTGCGTCCGTCCATCTCCTTGAAGGTCTGCCTCTTTTTCTGCTGACCCTCCAGCCTTCTCTCCTTGCCACTAAGGAACACCAAAGCCATACTTTTCCCAAGATACCATATAGACTCGAGTTGAAGCTGACCCGAATATCAGCCGAGGCACCTAACTTTACCACAAAAGCTGCATTAAAAATGTGCTGAAAACCTCAGCTTATACACAAGTACCTACAGTAGATCAGTTTCTCCTTTTAGCAGTCCCGGGTGCATTCAGTATTCTTGTGCAGCCTGCAATTGAAAGGCATTGGTGCTTCTTTGGGTTTCCTTATCTAATAGGCAATCATTCATCATACGAGGCAATTGAAAACACCCTCACTTAGGTCAGGTGTCCCTGAGTAGCATCCTTGCTTTTCAACACTCTAAAGGGGTTTTGTGCAGCAGGACCATGTGCATAGCAGCCTTTGACATTGTTATGAAAAGGGAATTGCTATGAAGAAATCCCTGGTCTTGCAAAATTCTGTCATGCATCTCCAGCTTCGTTTCTGTCACCAAGAGCACATTTTCTAACTACTGTTGCTTCCTCTTGGTTTCCAGTTGTTGCATTTGAATGGCCAATAATTTAATGCATCTTATTGTATGTTTGACCAATGTCCAACTGAAGGCATTGGTAGAATTCTTAAGTTTCTTCATCATTTGGTTTTGTGGTTTGTGTATAAATTTGAATAATTGTTGTAATGGCTGTATTTACTTGAAGGTGGCTAGATATACTTCTATCACATTCACACACTCGGTCAGTTCTGACTCATTGTGACCCTATAGGACAGAGTAGAATTGCCCCTGTGGGTTTCCGAGGCTGTAACTCTTCATAGGAGTATATAACCTCATCTTTATGCTGTAAATCCAGTTATAGCCTTATATTTCAAGATTGATTTTGAAAAGTCCTTTTTGACATGGAATGCAACACCATCCCTCTTGATTGTGGCTTTCCCAGCACAGCAAACCATGTGGCTTTCTGGTTCAAAATGGACAATATCAGTCCATTTCAGCTCACTAGCCCTTAGGATATCAGTTGTTGCTCCATTTCAATTTTGAAGATGTCCAATTTTCCTAGATTCATATTTTGGACATTTCACGTTCTGATTATCAGCAAATGTTTGCAGCTGTTTCTTCTTATCTTGAGTTGTGACTCATCAGCAAATGATGACCCCAAAATCTCTGCTCCCATGGGCTTGCTCCATTCATGTCACCACAGTCATGTCTATGTTGAGACAGCAGCTCCTCCTCCATGATATTTTGGGGGCCTTCTGACCCAAGATGCTCATCCCCTGGCACTATCTCTGACAATGCCTACTTCCACTCAGGAAGGCCTCAGTGTCTGACAATGCCTACTTCCACTCAGGAAGGCCTCAGTGTCTGACAATGCCTACTTCCACTCAGGAAGGCCTCAGTGTCTGACAATGTCTACTTCCACTCAGGAAGGCCTCAGTGTCTGACAATGTCTACTTCCACTCAGGAAGGCCTCAGTGTCTGACAATGCCTACTTCCACTCAGGAAGGCCTCAGTGTCTGACAATGCCTACTTCCACTCAGGAAGGCCTCAGTGTCTGACAATGCCTACTTCCACTCAGGAAGGCCTCAGTGTCTGACAATGTCTACTTCCACTCAGGAAGGCCTCAGTGTCTGACAATGTCTACTTCCACTCAGGAAGGCCTCAGTGTCTGACAATGTCTACTTCCACTCAGGAAGGCCTCAGTGTCTGAAAATGTCTACTTCCACTCAGGAAGGCCTCAGTGTCTGACAATGCCTACTTCCACTCAGGAAGGCCTCAGTGTCTGACAGTGCCTACTTCCACTCAGGAAGGCCTCAGTGTCTGACAATGCCTACTTCCACTCAGGAAGGCCTCAGTGTCTGACAGTGCCTACTTCCACTCAGGAAGGCCTCAGTGTCTGACAATGCCTACTTCCACTCAGGAAGGCCTCAGTGTCTGACAATGTCTACTTCCACTCAGGAAGGCCTCAGTGTCTGACAATGTCTACTTCCACTCAGGAAGGCCTCAGTGTCTGACAATGTCTACTTCCACTCAGGAAGGCCTCAGTGTCTGACAATGCCTACTTCCACTCAGGAAGGCCTCAGTGTCTGACAGTGCCTACTTCCACTCAGGAAGGCCTCAGTGTCTGACAATGTCTACTTCCACTCAGGAAGGCCTCAGTGTCTGACAATGTCTACTTCCACTCAGGAAGGCCTCAGTGTCTGACAATGCCTACTTCCACTCAGGAAGGCCTCAGTGTCTGACAATGCCTACTTCCACTCAGGAAGTCCTCAGTGTCTGACAATGCCTACTTCCACTCAGGAAGGCCTCAGTGTCTGACAATGCCTACTTCCACTCAGGAAGGCCTCAGTGTCTGACAATGCCTACTTCCACTCAGGAAGGCCTCAGTGTCTGACAATGTCTACTTCCACTCAGGAAGGCCTCAGTGTCTGACAGTGCCTACTTCCACTCAGGAAGGCCTCAGTGTCTGACAATGCCTACTTCCACTCAGGAAGGCCTCAGTGTCTGACAGTGCCTACTTCCACTCAGGAAGGCCTCAGTGTCTGACAATGTCTACTTCCACTCAGGAAGGCCTCAGTGTCTGACAATGCCTACTTCCACTCAGGAAGGCCTCAGTGTCTGACAATGTCTACTTCCACTCAGGAAGGCCTCAGTGTCTGACAGTGCCTACTTCCACTCAGGAAGGCCTCAGTGTCTGACAATGCCTACTTCCACTCAGGAAGGCCTCAGTGTCTGACAATGTCTACTTCCACTCAGGAAGGCCTCAGTGTCTGACAATGTCTACTTCCACTCAGGAAGGCCTCAGTGTCTGACAATGCCTACTTCCACTCAGGAAGGCCTCAGTGTCTGACAATGCCTACTTCCACTCAGGAAGTCCTCAGTGTCTGACAATGCCTACTTCCACTCAGGAAGGCCTCAGTGTCTGACAATGTCTACTTCCACTCAGGAAGGCCTCAGTGTCTGACAATGCCTACTTCCACTCAGGAAGGCCTCAGTGTCTGACAATGCCTACTTCCACTCAGGAAGGCCTCAGTGTCTGACAATGTCTACTTCCACTCAGGAAGGCCTCAGTGTCTGACAGTGCCTACTTCCACTCAGGAAGGCCTCAGTGTCTGACAATGTCTACTTCCACTCAGGAAGGCCTCAGTGTCTGACAATGCCTACTTCCACTCAGGAAGGCCTCAGTGTCTGACAATGTCTACTTCCACTCAGGAAGGCCTCAGTGTCTGACAATGTCTACTTCCACTCAGGAAGGCCTCAGTGTCTGACAATGTCTACTTCCACTCAGGAAGGCCTCAGTGTCTGACAATGTCTACTTCCACTCAGGAAGGCCTCAGTGTCTGACAGTGCCTACTTCCACTCAGGAAGGCCTCAGTGTCTGACAATGTCTACTTCCACTCAGGAAGGCCTCAGTGTCTGACAGTGCCTACTTCCACTCAGGAAGGCCTCAGTGTCTGACAATGTCTACTTCCACTCAGGAAGGCCTCAGTGTCTGACAGTGCCTACTTCCACTCAGGAAGGCCTCAGTGTCTGACAATGTCTACTTCCACTCAGGAAGGCCTCAGTGTCTGACAGTGCCTACTTCCACTCAGGAAGGCCTCAGTGTCTGACAATGTCTACTTCCACTCAGGAAGGCCTCAGTGTCTGACAATGCCTACTTCCACTCAGGAAGGCCTCAGTGTCTGACAATGCCTACTTCCACTCAGGAAGGCCTCAGTGTCTGACAATGTCTACTTCCACTCAGGAAGGCCTCAGTGTCTGACAATGTCTACTTCCACTCAGGAAGGCCTCAGTGTCTGACAATGCCTACTTCCACTCAGGAAGGCCTCAGTGTCTGACAATGTCTACTTCCACTCAGGAAGGCCTCAGTGTCTGACAATGCCTACTTCCACTCAGGAAGGCCTCAGTGTCTGACAATGTCTACTTCCACTCAGGAAGGCCTCCGTGTCTGACAATGTCTACTTCCACTCAGGAAGGCCTCAGTGTCTGACAATGTCTACTTCCACTCAGGAAGGCCTCAGTGTCTGACAATGTCTACTTCCACTCAGGAAGGCCTCAGTGTCTGACAATGCCTACTTCCACTCAGGAAGGCCTTAGTGTCTGACAATGTCTACTTCCACTCAGGAAGGCCTCAGTGTCTGACAATGTCTACTTCCACTCAGGAAGGCCTCAGTGTCTGACAATGTCTACTTCCACTCAGGAAGGCCTCAGTGTCTGACAATGTCTACTTCCACTCAGGAAGGCCTCAGTGTCTGACAATGCCTACTTCCACTCAGGAAGGCCTCAGTGTCTGACAATGTCTACTTCCACTCAGGAAGGCCTCAGTGTCTGACAATGCCTACTTCCACTCAGGAAGGCCTCAGTGTCTGACAATGTCTACTTCCACTCAGGAAGGCCTCAGTGTCTGACAATGCCTACTTCCACTCAGGAAGGCCTCAGTGTCTGACAATGCTTCCAGCACGGATTTCAGCAGCTGCTTCTTCAGAAGTGAGCAATGTGTTTCTCCTCTGTTGTCTGGAAGCTCTGCTGAAACTTGTTCATTTTGGTTGATCCTGATGGCATCTGAACTGCTAGGGGCATAGATTCCAGTTTCACAGCAACACACACGTCACCATAGTATCATATGCCAACAGACAAATGGTGAATCCAGAAATCTCCAATCCCCCCCTGCCCCAAATTCTTGTCCTTGGACTTAAAATGTTCTTCATTACAACAAATCTATCCTGGATCCTGCCTTCTTATTCTATTGGCTTGCTTCTTAAATATTGTCCAATCCTGGGCATCTCTTATTAATTCGTCTTATCTCATAGAATCTTGTGCTAGTTGGATCTTAGCTTATAGATTTTGTGATAGTTAGGTCTGTTGTGCCAACATGGCACCTGTAGGAAGATATGGGTGGAGTTTAGCCTGTTAAGCAGGTGGCAACCTGATGACCTCCCTTGGATGTGTGACCAAGATAGACAGCTCTCTGGAGGCCAGCCTCACTTTCTCTCAGCCTTGACCTTCCTTCTTTCTGACCCTGGGAGCTGTTGAAGCCCTGTGATGATTTTTATCAATATTGGACCCACATGACTTTGTACCCAATGGCCTGTCATATTCCTACATTCTGCATCATGGCATGTGGCTGCATGAGTCTGAAGGGGACTTATGGACTAGTATAAGACTTATGGACTTTAGTAGGACTGGGCTGGGATGTTTTATTGATATATAATTTGGATACAATTACTTCTTGACATAAAGCTATTTTTTACATATATATGATTGGATTTATTTCTCTAGTCACACAAATCTGTTTTAAGAAGGTCTGTAAAACAGCTACCACCATTTAAGTGAGAGCAAAGTCACTCCAGTCAAAATGACTTCTCAACTTTAAAAAAATGTCAACTCTCTCATTCAGTAGGTTTCTGTTCTGTCTACACGTGCTCCATATTCAGCTATTGTTGATTAAGGAATAAAACTATTCAATTTTAAGATATCGTTTTTCCTGGACCATTTCATCACATGATATTAGCTGGGTTACTGGGGAAAGTGTGAGTTCTGTGCTAATTTTGTATAAATATTTTGCAAAGGGAGTCACTGATCATTTTATGAGGTATAATCATCACAGGGTAATTTCTGTATCTCCTCTCCTTGCAGAAATGGACACCGCACCTCTGTGGGAAAGATGCTCCTGACTCACAAAGCACCTATATTATGCGCTGCTTACACATGGCAGGAGGTGAGTTCTATCAACCATCCATGTTTGTTTATGTAATGATCGCCATGTGTATGTTCAGGGGAGTAGGTACTATGGCAGTGGCAGTGACCACTGAGCTCAATGCATCCTGCTGCTCTGTCAGAGATGTAATCAGTGGCCTTGCTTGAATGGAATCTTACCCTTGACAGGTGTTTGCAAATGAACAATGAACACGTCATCAAGAGACCCATGACACGCTGTCTCCCTGATTATTAATAACTTCGACCAAGGCTGAGCAAGGGCAGATGGCAGGCACCACGATGCAGAAAAGGAGTATGGCTCAGGTGTGGGATTAGGATGAAGATGTCCTATTCAAATCAACTCAGATAAAAGTGGGCAACCTCTTGCAGGACATTAACCCTCTCTTCCTTCCCAGGTTCTTGCCAACTGCTTCGTAGGCCAGTGCGTACTGAGCATTGCAACTTTCAGCCATCATCCTAACCTGCTTTGAAAGGAGCATAGCCAGAGGAGGGAGAGAAGTTCCAAGGACTCTCTCTAACTTTCATAAATTCACAAAATAGTCTAATTACATGGGATCCCTTTTGTGGTCTCCATATTACCAGACGGCATGCCCAGGTCCTTACTGCTTAGACATTTCCACAAGCTTCAGCAGGATTTGCACAGAACTGACACCAACCAGAGAAGCACGCATGGGGCACGTGCAATCCGGTGTCCGCGTGAAGGGCTTGTGTGGCTGATGTGGCTGTCATCCTTAGAACGCGATGCAATTTGCAGCCCCTGCAGCTGCGCTGTCATGATTCCACAGACTATTTATAGTCCTGTGCTACCCCAAGGTGTACCGGTGCATCGTGAGTCTTGGGGACCCAGTGATTCCTAGGACAACAAGCACTTGGGTATGCCACTGTCACCACGGCCGCCATCATCACTAGAAAGAATGACCAGCCAGAACTTGTGTAGACCATGACGGATTCGGCACTGAGCCAAGAAGCGTGTGATTGCGTGCTCTGAGCTATATTTGTCCTATAGTTGTCCACAGTTCTTCTGCCAGAAGACAGAGAAGTTCCTCCTCTTACGCTGAAAGTTTCCTACTTCTTTTTCTCCCTGCAAAAAGGATGAGGGCTAAGACAACCACGAGTTAGTTGTTCTAGAGGGTTAGGCGCGTTTCCTGGTTCCTGCTGTCACCCCGTGTCCCCTTGAACTTCACAGTTTTACACGTATAACAGATCTCCGAGGTCGCGGCTGTCTTACAGAAAGAAGCCTCCCGTCTCCTCTCCCTGGCTCGTGCCCTCCGCCCAGCCGGTGAGGCAATCCATCTGCCCGTGTGTCTGTGAAGGCACAGTCTCGGGGGTTGAATCAGTGGGGTCACATAATGTTCTCACCATTTAGTGTAATTAACTCCAACCACCCGTCTGTCGCGAGCCTCCGGTGCAGCCAACACAAGCAAGAGTAGGCCAAGAAGAAATTTCTCTTCATTATTAAACCTAAATCGAAGCCCTTGTCTGTCTGTGAAAACAGAGCGAAGGGAGGAAAGCTGACACCAGGGAGCAGGGCCTGAGGTCTCGATAAACGTCAGGGACCATCAAGACTATTTGGATTGCAATTTATTGCTGGCTGATGGTCTTACTATTTTACAAGTGGAGATTGCTGTCATGGGGGTGGTGGTGCTGGTGGTGGTGTGGGCTTCGCACATCACAGCCGGAGGGAGAAGAGATGTTCCCAAGTCGTTCGTGAAACCTTGCGAGGCAGACTTGGGTGTTTGCTAAATGTAGCTTTCCCAAGACACTACAGCCCACGAGATCCCTCTCTTCCCATTTCGTCTGATAGAGTGTTGCCTTGGATGGAGATGGAGACCTCGTTTCTCTGGTCTGCTCCTTCTGAATGGCACTCCTTCCCCCTCCTCTGCAGAGCTCCTTCGGACATCGGACAATGATAAAGCAGCCTAACTGCTTCCAGGGGAATTAATACCTGACGGTGTGTCCTTTAGAAAGGTCCAGCAGTAATGTGGGTGGCGGTTGAGACTATCAAATGGATAGAAAGAGTGGGGATCCCTGATGACAATAAACCTCAGGCACGGACACTCCAGTCCTGTGCCTGAGTGAACTCTCAATGGGAAGCCGTTTCTTTCTCTTGGTGGAGACGTTGCCGTGCACCAGGGAAAGGCTACGTCCCTTGTGGTGCTAGGCCTGAACGATGGGCTGGCCGGGCAGATGTGTCTGTAAGGCTCTACTCAGAGTCCGTGAGGTTGGAATTGCTAATTTCCCCTTTGCTTTGCTAATGGCTTCAATGTCTCATGACAGCCTTTTTGTGCTTCTAAGTAAGTCCAGAGGTAGCTTTCTGTCTAAAAATCATTTCGTCTTGGGCTGGCAGCTAGGCTGATGCAGCCAATATAGCCATTAACAAGATCATTTGCTAAATCATTTTCATTCTTTTTGCACGAATATGGACACAGGAATACAAGAGATCAATCCAAGTCACCAACCCGTCAGTGGGTAGCGAGAATGCTGCTAACAGCTTGTGGCCGTGTAGAATTTTTTTCATCCTAAACCTCCTGTGGTGTTTGAAAGGATGCATTACCAGGCCTGTCACACTATCCAGTAGGGCGACAATTTCCTTGGAACCCAAAACTCGGTGTCTCCCCAGAAAAGTCTTTTCTTTGAGACAGAAAAGAGAAGGAGGAAGATGTGTTCTGGAGTGGAACTCTGACTGTATAGCCCAACGTACACATAGTTTTAGGCACTGTTAAATGTGTCCTAACTTTGAACAACCATACAATAGATGACACGCCACCAATACAATACAATAGATGACACACCACCCCAGTTTGCACCATCCTTACCGTCGCCATGTGACTCATGTCCCACTCTGTCAATCCATCTCTCACAGGGTTTTCCAAGACCCTCTGCTTCACTGAGCACGTCTTTCTCCGACTGGTCCCCCTCGACCAGATATTCAAGACCAATGAGCAAGAGTCTTCCACGTAGATTTCTGACTGCACTTCTAACACAAGGTGATATGTTGGACTCACTAATAACACAAAACCAAAAATCTCCAGCTCACTGGCTTGGAGTCAATTCCAAATTCTGCTGCAAGAGATTTCTTTAGTCTGTTAAAAAGAAAAGATGTGAACTTGAGTACGAAGGCCTGCCCAAATGCAGCCATGATATTTCTAAGCATGATAAGCACATGAAAGCCGCATAAGCTTAGGAAAGCTGGGCAGTAGAAGGAAATCTGAAGAACGGGTGGGTTGGAATCATGGTGTCGGCAAAGAATGTTGTGGCATGTTGTGCCACATGCTGTGGAAACCTAAGGTACAGTCCATTTTCTTCATTAACACCATAATTCGATGTGTCAATTCTTCTTCGAGCTACTTTATACACTGCCCAGCTCTCACACGCATATGAGGCAATTGAAAATACCATGGGTTGGTTCTAGGGCACCTTGGTCCTCAAAGTGACCTCTTTGTTTTTAAATATGCTTTGTTTTCATTTGATTTATTTATGGGTATTGATCATGAACCCAATGGAAATGAAATCTCATACACAAATACACTTAATGTGGGGAACTTTTAAATCTATAACTAATGACTTCACACCAACAGTCTCCAACAGTGTCTTTAATATTACGCTATGGCCCAGCAAAGGATTCAAGGTTTTCCTGCTCAATAACCTGAAATGAAATGAATTAGGCCCAGTGGTATCTAAGTGGAACACTTATCAAATACTTTTTCATCTTGACAAGCAAATATGCACAGCAAATTGATTGGACAAGACAGGGCAGCATTTTTCAGAGGTCTGCTATTGGATAGCTCATAGCAACCCTATTATGAAGGAATAGAACTTCTGCCTTTGAGAAAGTATTAACTTGCTTTCTCAGAGTGGCTAGTGGGTTTGAACTGCTGATCTTATGGTTAGTGACCTAACATGTAACCAACTCTGGCAACAGTTGACTCATGATAGCAGTAAATCTGGTGGGTAAAAAATTGGAAAATGACTAAATTTCAGATTCCTTCCCCACCCTGCCCCCCGTCTAGCTTTTCTCTTGTACCTAAGTCTCCAAACAACTAATAGCACCTTCTCTTTCCTGACCAGGTATATTATTACATATCTTTTAAAATTTTAAATAGGGATTTACAAGGTTTAAACAGAATATAGCTCTGCACTCTTGTTTACTTGTGGCACTCCAGTAAGAAGAAAGGGCAGAAGAAAGAAAGACAGCGAAGAATGTACGGTGAAAAGGAGAGTGAACACAGGGTGACTACGTAAAGGGGCAATCTCTGGACCATGACTTATATTTGCTCAATACGTGTAAGTGGATTCTTACATTCCCTGTGGAGTGTCTGTCCATTTTATAGAGGAGTAAACTCCGCTCTGAAAATTGAAGTCACCTAAGGTCATGCATCCAAGTAAACAATTGATATTCAATAGGATTTTAACTTTCTCCCACTACCTATCACTGTAGTCAGACTAGCACTATGGTCTATTCCAAGCACGTCATTTCACCAGGACAAAAATACCCAGTCTGCATAAGGAAAAAACAAACAAGCTGATTAGCACAATGAGGACAAGATGCTTGCTTCTGGAATGAATTCTTCACTTCCCAACCGTGGCTATTGCGTTACAGATATGTATTCAAGGTCTGGCAAGACTCTCCAGGGTTATCTTCCCAGGGCTGACTTCTAGAAGTTTCCCCTTTACGGTCTCTCTCATGGCAGTTCCAGTGCCAGAGCCAATCAATCAAGGTTTCAAAAGATGCCAAAACTTTGTACCCATTCAACAGTCTTTCACCAAGTGCTTGTTGAGTACTTTATTAATCAGACTCCTGGTAGGACAGAGAACTCGTTGCAGATGGTACAAATGAAAATAGTTTAATAAAGGGTTCACTTAATGACAGAGTTATGGGTAAAAATCTCGAGTTGATGTGATATCTAGAGATTGGGGGTAGCAGGAAGCCATTACTTCGCTAGTGCCAAAAGGTTGAAGAATAAAGAATTGTTTTTGCTGCATTCAAGTGAGACCGAAACCATGGAGCAAAGGAGTCCCTGGCAGGAGAACTACATGTTGAAGGATGCCAGAGAGGCAGGATGGAAGCCTGGATGAGGTGGGGAAGAAGGACTACAACCTCTCTCCCCTTCTGCTCTGTAGTCTTCTCAGTTCCTGGGACCCAAATGTCATTTTATCAAAGATGAGACTATTGTCTGTACGATTCATTGCCATTTCAAGGAAATAGAAACCAAATGAAAAAGTAGAGAGCATTCTATAGCTACATTTATAAATTCATGATCTGTATTTATATATATTATATACACATCATATATATATGCATACATTTAAAAAATCTCATTACCTAAGGCTGATGCTAACATTTTCAGTACTGGTATCTCCAACAACTTGATATTAAAGGATATGACAATTAGGTCACAGTTGTCGGTGGAAGGCTGCCACAAGACTTTAGTTTACTAAACTGTAATAGTTTCACCTAACAACATCTACAATAAGCCACTTTCCAGTGCACGCTGTCTGACAGTAAGGCTGTCCACAACCCTGTCTATGGTCAGAGGTCTTCAATGGAGGCTCAGTTCCCTTGGAGACCCTGCAATGGGATTTGTTGGCTTGTTAATGTGTGTTTTTTCTCTTGTGTATGTTTCTGTAGATGAAATCTAGGATAGGGAAATCAGTGGAGAGAGTAACTGGATGAAGTTTTTAGGCTAGGGCAGGGGGGAAATGAGGAGCTAATAAAATGAATGGCACCACTCTTTAATACGAATGAACGGCTGAATAGTATAATACGTGAATTCTATGTCAATACAACTGCACAATAGATTGACGCTAGACTGCAGTCTATTAAATGAGCGACAGGGGAAAGTTTGAAATATTGTTAGAATGACCAAAATGTGGCTCAGGAAAATGGCACAGGTAGACCTATGCCAAGCAGGGTGTGACAACCTCCAATTTTTAGAATGGTATACTATCTGTGCAGCACAATAAAATTAAGCCTATATTAGAAAGCTCGAATGTAGATAATTTGCTATTAGCTTCAAAGGCATCACTAGACACCCCAGTTTCCCTCTAATCCAGTGACCATCTTAGGGCCCCTCAACTGGGAGGTCGCTGCGATTTTATCTTATCTATATCGGAGAGCCATAAAGATGAGTAGCTACAATGCAGTTAATAAACCCCAGCTGGGGATTCTCGGGGTGGATAAACACACCGCTTTTTCCTTCTGTTTTTTCACGTGGAAATGATGAATAGGACACACAATTCGTGTTTTCGTTCTAAGTGGAAAAGCAGAAATCATATCAAGTTCTGCTACTTGAGGTTGCTGCACTGTGCTCTCGAGACACCGTGGACGTTTCGAATGATGATTGCTCCCGTAAAATTTTTATGGCTGCTCATGGATTTTCATGATCAAAGAAAAAGTAAACAGAGAACACTTTTAGGCTGAAAGATATTCATCCTCCTGTGATTTTTTTGTTGGCCTTACTTCTATTCTTAAAAGAGTGATTAATAGTTTCACAATATGTAAGCAGCCGCATTTGGGATTAAGTAATTGCTTAAAATTAATTCCTGAAGCCAGACTCCATGCCCCCCAGGCGTGCTGCATAATAGATTATCTTGGTGATTAAAATACAATGAGCTGGATACAAGAGACACTCTTCAAAAATGTCTACGTACCAGTTCTAGTCCAAACCATTTCGTATATGTCAACTCGATAGTTTCTTTCTTCTGCTATAAAAGACATTTTTAGTATAAATAGTGGAATTTGGAGAAGGGGAATAGTTAGATCTTACTGCATATTCCACCACTGGTAGTGAGCCATAGTGGCATGGAGGGGTGTGCCTTGAGTTGCTAACGTTGAGGTCGGCGATTCAAACTCACCAGCTGCTCAGAAGGAAAGGGCTGAAGGTATCTGTCCTTTCAAGATTTGAAAATCTCAGAAACCCACAGGGGGAGTTCTAGTTTGTCCTCAAGCATATAGCATGAAGGAACAATGAGTCTACAACTTAGCTTTAAATGCTGCAGGAAAACCAACCAACACACACATACACACACACAGGCTTCGGACTGCTAATGTTAAGATCAGCAGCATTTTCAACCTATCAGCCGTTCTGAGGGGAGCAGATCAAAGTGCCTGCTCCCTTAATGGTTTACAGCCCCCCAAATCTTATACAGGGTCACTATGATTGAGAATCGACTCAATAACATCAGAATAGCTATGTATCTACCTAAGGTATGCCTGACCCAAGTCATGGTTTTTTCTTCTCCAAACCATTTTATTAGAAGAGAATCCAGGCATCAGACCATCACACAGTTCCATCAGAGCAATCGTATCTTCCATTGCTTCATATGCATGTGAAAGTTGTATGCTGAATAAGGAAGTCGGAAGAAGAATCGATGCATTTGCATTGTGGTGCTGGGAAGAATCTTGCAAATACCATGGACTGCTCAAAGGACGAACACATCTCTCTTGGAAGTAGTACGGCCAGAGTGCTCCTTAGAGGCAAGGATAGAAAGGCTTTACCTTACAGTCTTTGGACATGTCAGGAGAGAGCAGCCCATGGAGAAGGACATTGTTCTTGGTAAAGTGCAGGGCAGAGAAAACGAGGAAAGCCCTCGAGGAGATGGGTTGGTACAGTGGCTGCACCAATGGGCACAGAGGAATAATTGTGAGGTTGGCACAGGATTGAGCCATGCTTCATTCTATTTTAGACAGGCTTGCTAGGAGTCAGAACTCATTTACTCAATGGCATCTATCAAAATCCTCCATCTAATGATCTATGATTTAAAAAGACACTAATAAGGAAACTTATTTATTCCTCTTTTAAGAATTAGAAGACCTTGAGTCTCTACTCTGCACTCTCCCTCATTTACAATGATAGCCCATCTGTAGGCAACTGGATACCCCCTTATTGAAGGGTTGTGGGGAGGAGAGGAGCCAGTCAGGGGGCAGGGTAGCAACAATGAAACATACAACTTTACTCTAGTTCTTAAATGCTTCCTTCCCCCAACCATCATGATCCCAATTCTACCTTATAAATCTGGATAGACCAGAGGATGGACATTGGTACAGATAGGAACTGGAAACACAGGGAATCCAGGACAGATGATCCCTTCAGGACTACCAGTGGTGAGAGTGGCGATACCTGGAGGGTGGAGGGAAGGTGGGGTGGAAAGGGGGAACTGAATACAGGAATCTACATCTAACCTCCTCCCTGGGGGACAGACAACAGAAAAGCGGGTGAAGGGAGATGTCGGACAGTATAAGAGTTCATGAGGGAGTGGGGAGGGAGCAGGAAAAATGAGGAGCTGATATTAGGGTTCACGTAAAAAGCAAATGTCTTGAGAAAGATGATGACAACAAATGTGCTTGACACAATGGAAGTATGTATGGATTGTGATAAGAATTGTATGAGCCCCAATAAAGTGATAAAAAAAGAATTACAAGGCCCCCCAAATCTTAAGAGAATGAGTATCTTTCAGCCTAAAAGGGTTCTATATTTACTTATTTTCTATTTATGAGTTCCATTTATATAAATATATGCATAAATACCATATATACTCGAGTATAAGTACCAGAATATCATCCAAGGTGCCTAATTTTACCACAAAACTGCATTAAAAATGTGCTGAAAAACTCAGCTTATACACGAGTATATATGGTAGTATAAATATATAAACATATATGTGAGGAGCTTTAAAATCCACATGAAAAAATTCCATTTTCCTGAATATCTTGAAGCATATCATAGAAGATGTATACATGTATATGTACACTCATACATGTATCCATGACTATATTAAGTATCAGAATTTGTTTTTAAAATGATTTTAATTAGTTGGGATTTAATACACATATCATATCATTTTATATTTAAATGATGTTAAGTAGAATGTACAATTGCTACCACAATCCAGTTCCAAATATTCTTTTTCGACATGGACTCCTTGACATTGTCTCCTTTAAATCCCACCATTGTACCTACCCCCTCTGTACCCCCCTCCCTTTCCCCCGAATCTCTTATTCTACTTGCTGTCCCTGTAGGTTCATCAGTCCTGGGTTTCATACACCAAAACCAGAAAAACACATGACACAACTCCAAGAGGTTGACCTCCCTTGACGTAACCCCTCTGAGATATACCCTACTATGAAGGAAAAAGTACAGAAAATTCTGGAAACCAGATGAGGTTCAACCTGCATCAGAGGAGGGATCTATTGACAATGTTTCAACTGTTCAGATCAGATTGATGCCTTTGATCTTTTACACTCCTCTCTCCCAAGCACTCTGTTTAGTGATCACTTTCCTCCTGTCCCTCAACTTTACATGGGGTGGGGTGGGGTGGGGGGAGTTCTCCAGAGGCTTGTTTCCTAGGTGATTCCACAAATGAATGTTGGACCCCACTCTCATCCATCACCTTCTGAACACCAGATTCTCACAATTTGGCCTCTGACACTGATCCCTCCTTTGACTTCTGATTATATGGAGTCCAGTCCTTCAGTGGCTGAGGTCTATCAACATTCTTAAATCAATCTATGGTAACTACCAACAGCACAGCTATACATATGCTGACATAGATGCACATGTATGCATATGTATGACACATAGGTATATGCAGATAAAAATGTATGTACATCTGCAAATATAAACATGTATGATGAACCTATAAGAGACTGTATGCTTTGTATGTAGGTATTTGTGCACATTTTATCCAATTATTTTAGCATTAAATATGGTAAAAAGTTACATTTTGTGATATTTAGCTATGTACATAGGAGCATTGTTTTCCTGAGTCTGCTTAGTTCCGGTAAGTAGCTACAAAGGTCATGGGAAGAGGATGGAGGAAAAGCTATAGAAGCTAAAAATTACCAAGGTAGAATCCGCACACATGCACAATTCTGACCTAGACTGTGCCTGTTATTATGAGTATCTTTATAAAGTGAAGTGTTATTTCTCTGAGTCTTGAAAACTTTAAATATATACTTACAGGTCTACTCTAACACATGGGCTAAAAAACATGCAAGTCATCAAAATTGAAACAATGAATGGGTTGGATGCTGATGTCATCTGGTCAGCTGTGGTCACTCTCCAGCTGTGGAAGATTTTAGATCACCTATGACCTAGATGCCTGGGAGTGGGGATGGTGTTTGTAGTCAGAACTGTAGGGACAGTCCTCTGTAGATTGCTTTTTTTGCTCAAATAACAGAATAACGCTTACTCAAACATTAGAACATACGATGCATATGGCTTCTAGTGTTTCATCAGCTTGCCCAAAGATTCCAATTGGTGCTCCATCAATTCCTGGGCCTTGTTTTTCATGAATACTTTCATTATCCATTGGGCTTCTGCCTTCAGAACCAGTGCTCATAAGCTCCCTGTGGAAATGGTGGAATGTCGAGCAGTTCTTTTCGATACAGTAACGATGCATTCTTTCTATCTTCTTTTTGCCCATAGAGTCTTTCAATATTGCAACTCACGGCTTGAATATTTTTGTGCTTTCTTTCCGTTTAAGATATGCTGAGTAAGTTCTTTCAGTTGGGTTTTTAACTCTAGGTCTTTAAACAGTTCATTATAATATTGGACTTTGTCTTCCTGATCTGCCATTTGAAACTTTCTCTTCAGCTCTTGGACTTCATCCTTGTTTCCATTAGCCTTAGCTACTGTACGACTAAGAGCAAGTTTCAGAGTCACTCTGACATCCACTGTAACCTTTCCTTTCTCTCTTGTCCTTCCAATAACTCGTTGGTTTCTTCATGAATAATGTCCCTGATGCCTTCCCACAGCGCATCAGGTCTTCTGTCATTAGTGTTCAATGTGCCCAATCATTATTGGTCAGTCTTCTGTCATTAGTGTTCAATGTGTTCAATCATTATTGGTCAGTCTTCTGTCATTAGTGTTCAATGTGTCCAATCATTATTGGTCAGATCTTCTGTCATTATGAATAAAATCAGTCCTGAATAAGTTCTTGAAATTCAGATGGGATAGACGTAAAGTTATATTTTGGCTCTCATAGACTTATTTGAATTTTCTTCAGTTTCAACCTGAGCATACATATGAGAAATTGATAGTCGGTTTCACAATCAGCCTTGCGACTAATTTTAGCTGGTGATATTGAACTCCTCCATCATCTCTTCCACAGATGTAATCCATTTCATTTATGTGCCTTCCATCTGGGAAGTCCATGTGTAAAGCCACTGTTTGTGTTGTTGAAAAAAAAAGGTATTTGCTATGAACATATTTTTGGTCTTGAAAAATTCTTTCATGAGATCTCCAACTTCATTTCTATCACTTAGAAAATATTTTCCAAATATTTTCTTTCTCTGTTTCAAACTTTTGCATTAAAATCATTTATAATTATCAGTGCATCTTATTTCACATTTGATCAATTCTTTACTGAAGACATTGGTAGAATTCATCACTCACTTGCCTGTGGTAGGAAAGTTGGAAGCTAGCTACTCGGTCAAATGTTGGAAAAAAATCCAAATTTTTACTCATTCCAAAATATGGTGTCCCAACAGAATGCTAATATTATGTAACAGTATCGCTGGCATCACATGCAAGCAAAATTTTGCTTAGGATCATCAAATAGTGGATACAGTATTACATAGACAATGAGCTGCCAGAGGTTGAGGCAGGATTCAAAAGAGGATGTAGAACAAAAGAAATTTCTACTCATATCAGCTAGTTCTTAGCTGAAAGGAGAAAATCCCAGAAAGGTATTTACTTGTATTTTATTGACTATACTAAGACATTCGACTGAAGTAGGCACCGTAACAGACTATTGAATAGACTTCGAAGAATGGGAATCCTATAATATTACATTGTGCTCAGACAGAACTTCCACATCGATCAATGTCATAAAGTATGTTAAATGGTATCTGGTCACAGAGTACACTCTCAATCAATGTCACTGCTGTCATCACTGTTAATGGAGCACTAGACCGATAGCTTATTTGGTGTACCATTGGAGCTTTGGTGGAGCCGCGGGTTAAGTTTTGGGCTGCTAGTTGAAATATCAGTTTAAATCACCAGGGGTTGCTCGGGAGAAAGATGAAGCTTTCTACTCCCGTGGACAGTTCCGAACTTGGCAACTCAAAAGGCGCCATTCTCTCCTGTGACTGTGAGTTAGAATCGACTCGATGGCAGTGATTTTGAGAGTCTGAGTGGCATAGTAGAGTATTCATTGAGCTTCTAATTGCAAGATCGATGATTTGAACCCACCAGCCATGAACTGCTTTGTGGGGGAAAAAAGATGAGGTTGTCTACTTCCATAAAGGTACACAGTTTGGGATTGCATGTTCTGTCTTAGTGAGTCACTATGAGTTGGAATCAGCTCAATCATAATGAGCAGGTTGTTGTCATTGTTGTTTTGAGTAATTCAAAGGCTCGTGTCTTTTGAACATCGTGAAGATCAACAAATATAAGTGATTGATGGAGATTTCAGCATTGTCTTCAGGTGAATAAGGATGATGGTATTCTCCAAAGTATGCCTGAATTTCACCCTTTAAAAATTTCAAAAAAATACCATTGGACGTCATATTTACCTTTATAGAACATTATAGCACTGGCTATTTTGAATAATTTAAAAAGATTTTTTCTTTAGTTTTATCGGCACTGCCTTGGTTAGTATTAGTATTATTATTATTATTTTAACTTGAAATACACCCTTCTTGGACAAACTCCAGCCAGACAGATATTTGCTATTTCATTATTTGTTTTAAAGTGTTAGCCCCAGACACATAAGCATTGTTGGAATGCAATGGAAAAAAAAAGGTTTAAATCTCAAATGGGGTAATAAACTGTAGCCAGAAGCTAATTGTCCTGAAACTTGAGCTTTTATAACATGTTACTACTGTAGTGGGACCACTCAGCACTACTTTGGTGGGGTTGTTGTGTAATTGGTAGTAGATTACATTGCAGACATATTAAAAAAAAGATGTCAAATCAGACATTTCTGCTTATTACTATAGACCTCAGCATAATTCTCAAAGCAATCAATGCATTTCATCCATTAAACTATTGATGGGGGGTATTAATTCATATAAGGTTTAACTGCTCACTGTGGACTTACTCTCTGCCAATTTTTTTCCACCCAAGAAGTCTTGAAATGTTGCTGTTGCTGTCAAAAGAAATGAATCATTAATAAGAACCAGCAAGGCCAGAGGCGCGCTAGAAGCTGAGCCATGATATATAGAAAGGCTTCATATTCTTTTAATTTGGTGCTGAATTGTGTTTGCAACGAAGCAGGCGGCCCAGTAGGGTTTTTACCAAGAGTCTGAAGGTAACACAAGAAAGGATGCATGCATCAAATCCACTCATTGAATTTCTAGGCCATATGAGAATACTTTTTAAGATTTTGTTTTAGAATATAGATGAGTTAGACTCTTCAGAGTCCATGGTGCCAAGCATTTGTAAGTAATACTTCAGCCAAAGTCTACAGCAACAGCAGGCAAGGAAAGTGGTCACACTCATCTGCCATGGTCTGAAACAAAATTCAGTCAAAGCCAGATGAGTCAAAGCCAAGTCCCTAGGAAACCTTATGATAACAATATGAGAAATACCTTCTCTTCCAGCTTATATTATTTGTGTTGTGTGTTTCCCTTTTGGGCCCATTCCTTCTTCTTTTTAATTTTGTTTTATGTTTTTGAGACTACCGTCCCAGAGAGAAATTCCATATCCTTGTGGGCTTATGTCATAAAGATAAATTCTGTCCTTTGGAAATAGATTTGTGCATGATCACAAAATCATGAGCTTTGGAGTCAGATATGAATCTCAATTTTGGTTCTGCCAACTCCTAGTTGCAAAACTAGGTGACTTGCCCAGGTCCCAATGTCTTTGTCTGTAGAATGAAGGCCATGCTTACCTGAGAGCGCTCTGGAATCACATACATGAATCGGTGAGTAGAATTCCTAACACTTACGTAGCAATTGGTAACTTATGGCGACAATGATAATGACAATGATAATGAAGAAAGAAAGATCACCTGATCACTTGGGACAGTTATTTTGGTTGACTGGAATTCGAAAACATATACGAGGTCTGAATCAATAGCAAGATCCGGAAAACTTTCACACATACTCCAGGTTTTAGCTTTTTCTATCTGTTGGGCTTCTGCCCAATTGTGCTTTAATAATGGTGGAAATCTAAGCTGGACCATAAAGAAGGAAAGTAGACTCTCTCTGACCTGCAGCCAAGAAGTCAAGATCTACCTAAGGAACTTGAGAATAATTTTGAAAGCAGAGAATTATTTCAAGCAGGTTGCCTAAACATTCTTTCAAATAGACAAGAGTGGCCCATTCAATTAATGTCAAACATACCTTAGGGTTAAGAAAAATTCTGTGGGAAGAGAATTTGTAACACTGAGCTCATTATTGGTGGCATGCTTCCTCTTAACCTGAAAACACAGTCTTTATCTTTTATAGGAGGAGGCTTCCAGATATTTATGGGGAAAAGAAATGATAAGATGGACTTTTTCCATGGAGTTTTTGATGCTCCCTTTAATTGTATTTGAATTTATGAAACATGTAAAACCCTGGATGACATTCCCAATGCTTTTGTCAGGCCCTTATTACTAGCATCACACTAATCTACAAATTTAGCTCAAAATACATTAAGTAACATTTCCAGTTATCGCTTCAATAGTATATCGTAGCGCGTGGCTTCTAGCAAAATCTGCAGAAACCAAGTCCAGAAAGACTTCACGAAAGGATGAGAAGTGTGTTCACAATCCCATTGCTGAAAGGTACAGATACATTTGAGTATAGCCCCTTACTGTTTGTTTCTAACTGGAAGCAAGGCTATACAAAACTCCTGAGACGGGACGTCTTTACCAGAGCAGACAGCCTCATCTTTCTGCCAGGGATCTGTTAATCCAAATACCTCGGTGAATTATCTGCTGGCCCGAGTGATATTTTATTTGCAAATGGATCTTGGCTTTCAAGGATATACTGACTCTAAAATAACTTTAACTAAAATGTAGCTGATGTGTGAGTAATGATACTGAATTAATTTCAGGTGGATATTGTTCATCACAAACACATGACTATTCACTCACGGGCTCATGCATAAACATATGCATAATGATTTGTCAGTATGTGTTGGGCATTATTCGAGGTTGTGTAGCTACCCTTGGGGAGGGCGACAAACATCTCTGCTCTCATCAAAATTACATTCAAAATAAGGGCAGAGGAAACATGTACGCAAACACGGGATAAGATTAGTCTGATAGCATGCAGCTCTGTGGAGGGGGAAAGCAGAGTGGGAGCGATGTTCGGGTGTGTTGGAATGCCATTTGGAGTAGGGATTCTGGAAGGGCCTCATTCCTAAGGTCATATCTGAGTAGAAATGGGAAACAATAACCCGTTAGGAGGCAATTGCATTCATCTGAGAGAGGAGGGTAGCGTCAACCAAGGCAAGGGCAATCTAGAAAATGAGATGCATTGACATTTGAATATACTTGGAAGGTAGAGTCACACATATTTGCCAACATGTTAAATGCAGGGCAGGTAGGGTTAAAAACAAAACAAAACGAATCACGTGGCTTCGATGCCAGTGAGTTAGTATCTAATGATGATGGGAGGAACAAAAGAAGCGTCGGTCCTTAGGACAAGGAGGTCTGCAGTGCGGTTGAGGCTCTCACTCACTCCCGTCATGTCCATCTGACTCTTAAAGACCCAAGAGAACAGGGTAGAATGACCCCCCACAAGACTGTAACTCTTCACTGGAGTAAAAAGCCTGATCTTTCTCCCATAAATCAACTGTCAGTTTTGAACTACTGACTTTGTGTTTATCAGCCCAAGTTGTAACCCACTACACCACCGAGGGGGCCCTTGTTGTTTATGTCAGTGGGTCAAGTCAACTCCAATTTAGAGTGACCCAAATGCACCATGGAACAAAGCATGTCTGGTTCTGTGCCTTCCTCACAATTGTTCCTGTGTTTGTGCCCACTGTGTCAGTACGTTTCCTGATGGGTCTTCCTTGTTGACATTGGCTCTCAACTTTAGGAAACATGATGCGTTCTCCTCCCCTGGGAACTAGGCTCTCCGGATGACATGGCCAATGGCTACAAGATGAAATCTCATCTTCCTCGCTTCTAAGAAGCATTCTGGCTCTACATCTTACAACATAGATTTGCCATTTGCTTCTGACACGTCGTGGTTTATTTAATATTCTTCACCAACACCATAATTCTGTTTTCCTTTATTCACTCTCCAGCTTTTCATACACATGAGAAGATTTTAAATGAATGAATTGAATCATACATACTTTAATGCAGCAGTTCTCAACCTGTGGGTCACAAGCCCTTTGGGGGTTGAATGATTCATAACAGTAGCAAAATTACAGTGATGCAGTAGCAACAAGAATAATGTTATGGTTGGGGGTCACCACAACATGAGGAACTGGGTTAAAGGGTCATGGCATTAGGAAGGTTGAGAACCACTGCATGAGTTTTCAAAGTGATATCTTTGCACTTTAACACATTAAGTAGATCATCGGCAACAGATTTTCCCAAAGAAATGCATTGTTTGCTTTTTCTGACTGTTATTTCCAGGAGCATTGATTGTTGATCCAAGTATAACTAAATCCTTGACAATTTAAATCTTTACGCCATTTAGCATGAGGTTCTTTATTAGCTGAATTGTGAGGATTTTTGTTTTATGTTGAGGTATAGTTTATAGTGAAAGCTGTAGTCTTTGATTTTCATCAGTAAGTATTTCACATTTGCTCTCACCTTCGGCAAGCATGCTTTTTTGGCATTTTTGTATTACCGGTAGTAGAAGAATTTTTCTCCAATCCTGATACTAAATTATGATAAATTGTAGGTGTTAATTGCTAATCAGGTAAAAGGATGGTATGTAGGAAGCAATTTCTGGAACTGTATTGAAATATTCTTGGTAGAGTTATCAAACTGAGATTTCCTTTCTGGGAACTACCAAGGACTTCACCTATTAAATATGAGTAAATACACCAGGTTCAGAGATGAAACCTGAGGTAGCCTTTTTCAGAGAAGCTGGAGAGATGGAGAAAGCACAGCAATAGACACAGAAATTAAGCCTGAGAAGGTCATCACTCAAAATATGTAGGGCAAATTTGGATATATCCTCAAATTGCAGTATTTAAGAATTCCATAAGGGGAAAAAACGAATGCTGCAAAAAACATCAAGAAGTACACAATCACTGCACCAAAAGGAAGTGATCAACATTCAACCATAGCATGTGATCACAGTGTATGATATGACAGAATAATAATAATTTATAAATTATCAAGGGTTCATGAGGGAGGGGGAAGCTGGGAGAAAGGGGGAAAATGAGGAGCTGATGCCAGGGGCTTAACTGGGGAGCAAATGTTTTGAGAATGATGAGGGCAACGAATATACCAATGTGCTTTACACAAATGATGGATGGGTGGATTGTGATAAGAGTTGTATGAGCCCTTAATAAAATGATTTTTTTTTAAAGAATCAATGGTTTTGAAGGAAGACATCCAAGCTGAACTAACAGCACTGGTGAAAAACAGGCCTTAGGAATTGATGGAATAACCACTGGAATGTTTCAACAAGCTGGTGAAGCACTGGAAATACTCACTCACTTATGCCAAGAAATGTGGAAAACAACTACCTGCCCAACCAATGTAAATAGATCCAGATTCATGCCAACTCGAAAGAAAAGTGACTCAACCGAGTGCAGAAAGTATTGAACAATATCATCACTCGATCTCATGTGCAGGTAAAACTGTGCTAAAGATAATCCCACAACCCTTGTAGTAGTGCCTTGGAAGGGAATGGCCAGAATTTAAGGTGAGTTCAGAAGAGGCCGTGGCATAAGGGAGACCATGGTTGACCTCAGATGGCTCTTGGCTCAAAGCAGAGAAAATACCAGAAAGATGTGTCCTTATGGAAAGGCCTGAAATGGTGAGGATAATAATAAACGATGTATCCATTGACCAGACTGGGAATTTTACCACATTTCATTATGCTCACGAGGGACCGCTCCATGGACCAAGAAGCAGCCCTATGCGTTGACAATGGAATGCTCTTTGGTGCCCAATCAGGAAAGTTGCAGCGACGCTGAATCTTTTCGCCATGCTTATTCAGTCTCAAAGCTGAGGAAATCATGGAAGAAGCTGCATTAAAAGAAGAAGAATGTGGCATCGGGATTGGAGGAAGGCTTGTTAACAACCATATGCCGATGACTCGGTCTTATTTGTGGGAAGTTAGAAAGACCTGGGACAGCTGCTGATGGGGACCAAAGACTGGAGCCTTCGGTGTGGAAGTGTGACTCAATTTGAAGAAAACCAAAATCTTCACAGCTGGACCAATAGCAACATCCTGGTAAACAGAAATTATTGATGTTCCAATATATTCAAAATATTGGAAAAAGAGTTTACTGTTTTGCTCAAACGTCTTATAATACAGCAGGGTTGGATACAGGTTCTAGTGAATTTTGCCTCCCCATGCCCAAGTCCTGCCACAATGTTGTGTGATGCACACCCCAAAGAGCTAATGCCTGTACAAATAATCCATTTCGATTGAGAGTTCATCTCTGCTTTATGACTTGATGTCTAATGTCAAATCCAAGTGGAAAAACGGTTGGGTGGCTCCTTCAAATACTAAACAAAGAATTTCCATATGACCCAGTAATTCCATTCCTACAGTCACCTCTCCCCACCCCCACAACGCACACTATGAGAACAGGTCCTGAAGCAAGCACATGACATCCAAGTCCAAGGACGCACTGTTCACAATAGCCCAAGAGTGGATCAACACTTAGTCCCATCAGCGTCTCTGTAACATTGCATCTTCCTGGGAGGAGATGGCGGGACAACACATGTGGGAGATGCTTCTGAGTTGTGTGAACGAGTTCCAAGTGTTTGATCGGGATGGTGTGATGGGAGACATAATTAGACAAAAGCCATCCACATGGCAAGAGCTCTGAATTCAGAACTTGATATCGCGGAACCGTTCACCGAGGATGATCAAGGGGTTTAACAGATCAGGACTCACTGGACTTTGGAGAGTAGAGAAATGCTGAACAAGAAATACACAACGACGAAGAGAAAGAAGAGAAGCTGTCAACGTGATTACCATGCTTTGAAAGGATTCGCTGTGTAGGTTTTTCTGAAACTAAATCAGAGCCATCGGTTGCAGGAACAAACAGACCCCAATGCTGCGTATGGCTTCATCAATGGGCTCAAATATCAGAACAGTGAGGAGACGGGCACGGCACCGAGAGCGCTTCCTTCCGCTGCACAGAGTCGCTATGACGTGGAACCGGCTTGACAGCACCTAACACAGCGACCGTGTCTATGCCTGGTACATACATTTGAATAATAGTCGCATAGATTGGATACCCTTGGAAGTTTCCTATAAAATTCACTTTATAATTAATTAGGCAAAATTATTTTCTTCAACACAGAGAATTGTGATGCTCAAATGACAGCAGATGAAGAAAATGAAAAAAAGAGGTAGGCTCTCTCATCTTATCAGAATCATCTCTCCCTACCTACAGGTAGGCCTATGTTATTAGTGATATCTAGATTTTATATCAAAGGAAATCAAAAGAAAAAAAACCAATTTAGTATTTAGTGATCACCTCTTAAAAGGGGTCCTAGTAAAGGCGTGGGGTTTCCTTCTCAACATTTTGGGGATCTGGGAAGGCAGAGGAGAGCAAAGACACAGCGATGTTGTTGAGGTATCAGAATAAGAATGGTTGGCTGACCATATTAGGCTTGAGTAAATACATATATAAATTGTTGATTTTGAAATGCAAAATAAACCACAGTGGACTGAGCACAATTATTATTGTTTTCTCCTTTTTGAAAGTTTTTCTTTTCTGAGTGATTGGGGGAATTAGCACCTAACAAATAGCTTTTCATGAAGTAACGTGGCTGTTAGTCCTATCAAGTTAGCCCTGGCTCCTAGGTGCCCCCGGTGTAACTGATTGGAATGTTGTCTGTCCTCGCACCCTCCTTACAAGAATAGCTATGTTTGAACTCAACCCATCTCATCGAAGGGGTCCCTCACTTTAGCTGACCTTCACATCTAGGGAGCATTCTGGCTGTATTACCTTCAAGGTATATTTATTCTGTCTTCTGGTAGTACAAGGTCTATTCATGGTATCTTTTCTATTCTTTACCAATACCATGATTCAACTTAGTCAATTCCGGTGAAGCAATAGTGAGCTGGAAACATCAGGACTAAGAGTCCCTCCGAATCGACATTGCCACCTCTGTTTCCTGTTTTGTTGCCTGATTGTAGTGGGAAACGTTTTGAACACTTCTTTGAGTGTAAAGAAGAGAAGACTTCGTAATGCCTTTCATTAAGACTGGCAACAGTCCCCTAATTGCTGTGCTACCTGAACGATTTTCCTAGTTTTTCTGTGTCGTGTTACCTGCAAAACTCATCAGTTTAAAGCCAAGAAGATCTTGCTTCGGATTTAGGTTTCCTCAGAGCCCCATTGCCCTCTGTAAAACGAAGATACTAATGTCGAACTCAGAAGAGAGATGACTCTGCTGAGACTTTACCTGGAAGTCTGGGGCACAGTCTTACGCATGATAGGTCCGCAGCACATAGTAGCAGACAGAAAAAAATAACACGCTTTGGTTAAGGTTTAACTTTTCGATGGAGCTGATGATTTATGGCTCTAAGCTAATTAGGCACACTCAGATGGAGCCAGGAATGGAAACAATTCCATTTCTAATAGCTCGCTTGTCATAACACCTCCACTTGTTTCATGTGGAACACCATGAATAGAAACATTTCCCGCACATCCTGGAGCTCCGCTGCTTGATATTTACACATGATTGCTTGTGTGTGATTCCACCGTTTCCAAAGAGGAAATCCAAGAGCTGTTCCGAGGCATGAGAAAGCACTCCAAACAAAAGTAATCATCTCAGTCGCAGTCAAGGTAAACTGGCTTTGTTTTTGATGGATTGCAATGAATGCCCCCATCCTTGTAAGAAACAATATGCAATTGTGTTGATGCGGCTGACTGAGGAACAGAAAGAGATTATATGACAGTGGGAACCAAAGAAATCAGCTAAAGCAAGATTTTGAAGGTTGATTACCAATAATGCTGTTATTTTACCACTATATGAAGTCTTTGAAAACCAGGACACCAGGCAACAAATGGATACTTTTGGATTATGTTGTTGGCAAAGCATATGAAATATACTACGGGCTGTCAGAAGAATAAATCTATCTTGAAAGAAGGCTCCGCTGCATTGAGGACCGTGAGACTTTGTGTCATGTTTTCAGGGCATGTTACCAAGAGAGACCAGTCCCTGGAGGAGGACATCATGCCTGAGAAGGTAGACTTTCTGGAAAGGAAGAAGACCCTCTATGAGATGGAACGGCACAGGGTCTGCATCAACGAACTCAAACATATCAGCAATTGGGAGGATGGAGCAGGACTGGGCAGTGCTTTGTTTTGCATAGCAGGGCGCCTCCCTATGAGTCGGGATGGTACCTAACAATCTCAACAGAGCTCCAGTGGGCTTAGATGGTGAAGATGCTCAGTCCCTGTGCAACCCTGCGCCATTGTTCCAGAGAGCAGCAAGGACTCAGGTGGGTATCGATGCACCATTTTATTGTGGGAGTCCCAAATGTGTTGCTACCCAGGCCTTTCATGCTGTTAAAAATCACAGATGGCCCATAGAGATTTTTGTTTATCTGGGTAGATATTTACTACTGGTGATCATAGTAGAAGTTGAAAATGAGACATTTCAAAAATATGCATCAATACCCTTAAAAAATCCTTGCATGGCACTGTTAAGTGTTTAGGTACTAACTAAAGGTGAGTAGTTTGGACCCACTCGTAGACGCCTGAGAAGAAAGACTTAGCCATCTACTTACACAAGCTCACTGTCATTGAGAAGTCTGTGGAGTGCAGTCCTTTCTGCAACTTAAGGAACTGCCATGAGTTAGAAGTGACAGACAGGGGTCTGAATGAATACAGATGATGAATACAGATTATTATGAATATAGATATGTATTCATAAAATACACAAAAAAGAAGAAGCTATATGTTAATCTCACTAACATTTTTTTAATGAGCCGTGACTATTTGGGGAAAAAATAATGTAGTGATTAGCAGGATTTTGCATTTTTGAAGTCACTTCGGTCTCTGGATTAAAAGAGATGGCTAGATTTAAATAACTATCTTTATATTCATTCTGTTCTTGTATTTTGTTTAGGTTTAAATATAGGCAACCAAATCTGACCACAGAGAGATGTGTGTTTGCAAAGGGAGGAATAATTGAGTCACTTTGTCAGTTACTATGGATGCTTCTTTCCGGAGACAATACCCAAACCCCCAAACAATTGAAGTTACGTTGCAATGTGGAGAATGGATTGCTAGCGAGGTTAAGGGGTACTCTGGTGCTTAGCATAGAATGGTGATATTGCTGCTAGGCGCTGCTAAGTTAAGCTTGACTTTTGTGACATCAATTGAAAGAATAGAACTGTCCTTTTGGGTTTCCTGGGTTATCATTTTTATACGGAAGAATGGCCAGGATTTTCTCCTGCAGAGCTTCTGGGTGGACTCCATCTACCAACCTTTCTGCTCCCAGGCCACTGTGTAACCATCAGTACCTCCAGGGATCATTTGGTATAGTCAACCTCTCTGCCATTGAGTTGGCTCTGATCATGGTGGCCGTAGATGACAGACAAGACCTTTTCCTCTGATTTATCTAGAATGGGAGCAAATGACCTCACCTGCTCCTTGGCTGGTGGATTGAAGCAGTTGGCTGGCGGATTTGAACTGCCCGTCTTTGCAGTTAGCCTTCCAACCCCTAACTCCCAGCGCCACAAGACTTCTTTCCGTAGGAAATAGTGACTTGAACATCTTTGTGACATGGAATGAGCCGCCTAGACCGACCTAAACCCCCAGGAGTTCTGTGCTGTGGCTGTGTGTGCTTTCTCCTGAAGATACGACTTGTACACTCGGGTAGACCTGAGGTGGGACTGCCAACGTGAAGGAGCACCGAACTCTCTCACGTCCACAGGGTGCTGACTGAATCCATGTAGATCAGGGGTCCTCAAACTCTGGCCCGCGGGCCACATGCGGCCCACGAAGGACATTTATCGGGCCGGCCGAGTGTTTTTGGCCCGCTTGGTTTTTTTTTTTACTTCAAAATAAGATATGTGCAGTGTGCATGGGAATTTGTTCATAGTATTTTTTTAAACCTATAGTCTGGCCCTCCAATGGTCTGAGGGACAGTGAACTGGCCCCCCTGTTTAAGAAGTTTGAGAACCCCTGCTGTAGATGTTGGTGAGTGTGAACGGTCACCTCAACTTGTTACACTACAAAGGAGTCGCAGAAGTGATTTCTGTTTACTTCGTTCCAATCTGTGTTGACTAAACTCTTTGGGATACCTCTTTCTTTGTTCTAAGCTGACTTCCCACTCAACTCCCTGGGAGAACACAAGCCATCTCCTGGAAGAGGAGCTCTTTTAAGTGTAAAAGTAACTCCCTTGAGGAAATGAAACAAACAGGGGGCTAGTGACAGACCTTGGAAGACAATCAAGCCCAACTGGCTTGGGATTAAAACTGCCCACGTCATGAAGGGGTCACCCCAAAATCCAAGTGCCTGACTGGTCATATGAAAATAAAACAATATGTGCCTTTTGCCTCCCAAGTGGGAAGTCCAAGGGCAACCAAAGGAGCTTTCCTCTGAGGCTCCTGAAGTCAGGTCAGGGCTGTGGGCACTCCAGACTGAGAGGGGGGCGGACTAGCTGTGTCCAATGAACACATGGAAAAGTTGAGTGTCCAGGGAGGTGCCTTTGGCACTTTGAAGGAGAGTCGTGTTGACTCAGGGAAAAGCTGATAGTGACTAACGATTCCTACAAAGGACTATTTTTAGAAGCCAGCCTTGTGAAATCATACTGGACAGTCAAAAGGAGGACTGGCCCAATAACCTAATTACTACTTTGTAGGAAAACCTGAAAGCAACCCGGAAAACTGCATCAATATTAAAGGCTGATCCGGGCACCATCTTCAAAAACACCCATGGCTGTCTCATCAAATCAAATCAAATAAAAATCCCCCCTTCTTATAAATAATTCCATAGACTGATGGCCAGCTGCCATTTGGGAATAAATAAAGTTCTTCAAATCTAAGAGAACAATCTTAACGGAAAAGGTCAATCACTTGAGTGACTGAGAGATGGTGTCCCTCTTCTTGATGCATCACTAGGCCCCAGGCACCCATCGACTCCCATGGCTCAATGGCAGGCCAGTGAGTGTGTCCACATTCTAAGTCAGAATTCCCATGAAGAAGGTATCCTGGTACTCTGTGGCATTGAAACCTTGTCTCAAGCTCTTTTGTTCTCCTCAGATGCGTTCAGCTCTGCTGTCTAGCTGGAATCAAAGCGTTTCTGGCAAAAACACAACCTAGCAATTATCTCACGTGCATCTGTGGCCATAGCCCTGCAGCAGCAAAGAGAAACCCATCAAATGAAAGAAGATGCGAATCTGGAAGAGATGCAGGATTGGCCATGAGAACGAAGACATGCATTCACTCGGTTAACCATCATAAAGTTAATGTCTTGAACCTTGCACATTCAGTCAGGATTAACTGAGCAAGCAGAGAAATCATGCAGGACCCAGAATCCCCCCCTAGATGCTCGCTGATTTGACAAATTCAGTCCGGTCTAGGAATGAAACATTGGCTTGAAAAACACAAATAATAAGGCAAACCGTTTCAGGAGAATTTCTATCACTATACTGCTAGCCTGATTTCAACAAATCAAATAAATAAAAAAAACCAAAAAATGAGTTAGTGAACTATCAGATGTTGGCAAGAAATAAATCATTCCACTGCCATGCCAACCGAATCTTCAAACAGCTGGCTTCGCTCCCCCCATCTTCTGCCCCAAACCCCTCACCAGACCCAGCTTTCATCATGATCTACATTTGTATTCATGGAGACAAAAGATCATGTCTGCCTCCCTCTCACCCATGGCTGAATAGAAGACCTTGGCGCTGCCCAGGCATGCTCCCACTCCCCGCCAGCTGCTGGTGTTCAGCTGGGTCTCCCAGCTGTCCACATGTGCATCCCTTGTCCGTTCCCTCTGATATACTTGTCTTCCTTCAATTATCTTGCTCTCCCACAAGCCCCTGAATCGCTTCTGTTTGTTGACGCGCTTGTCTGGGCACCCACCGAAGGTGGGGCCGTTTCAGAGCATATAGTTGGAAGTCTAGAGATTCTTTCAGCGCTTTTATCAAAGTTCCTATTGTGGGGGTCTGATTTCACGGGCAAGCCTGGCCTTCTCATTCCTCAGCTCTCTGTCTGCAGTCGCAACAAACTGGTCTGGTGGTGGCCTTTCGGCGTCGCAGAAACCTAGTGAAACGTTCAGCAAACAAACCCATGTCCTCACTCGGAAAGCTCCTGGAAGTTTGAAACACAGCAGCCAGTCTCTGAAATGAAGGGCTTCGCGGTCCCACTTTGAGACGTGGGGGGCCATGTTTCACCAAGTGGCTTTAATATTATCACAGTCCTTGTCGTGGATCCAAAGGATGCCCCTCTCTGCCACCAATGCTGAGAAGCAGCATCTCCCCTCTGTTCTGGTCACAAAGGAGAAGCTACTTCATCAAGGGCTCAGAGGTGACGGCAGAGAGAGGTGATCTTGGACGTAGGTTACACAGGTCCTCCTGTAGAGGGGACAGAGTTTACAGGTGACCAGCACCCCCTCCCTTTATAGAAAAATGACACTTTGAGGACGCCAAGGTTCATGTTGCCTTAGGCGCTGAGGCCACCACTGGATATGGTGGTTTGGAAGCTTCCGCCGTGTGAGTCCTGTCTTATCCTTGGTCCGGCACGCTTTCCTGGATCAAGGGTTCTACAGACAGAATTCTTGGTTTCTTTGTAAGGGCTTACAGTCCAAGTGGACACAAGCGTTCTGTGTTGTCACTGAGAAAGGCAAAGCCCCTGACTCTACAGAGTTAATACTCTGTATTGACACTGGATTGTATGTAGTCTCGTGAGTAGAACTTGGTCATAAAGGGCTGATGGAATAAGCATTCACAGCAAGGCCAGTGACAATCACGTCTGTGAGAAGCACCAAGGCAGGTCATGGAGCTGACAGCAGGAAACACTTTGCCTGAAAGGGCAAGACAAGGAAGCTACGCTGAGAGGGCGGCATGTGAACGGAACCAGCACCAGCCGATGAGCAGGTGGCAGACGTGGGGAATTCTGGGGAAGTAATCATCTCAGGGGAAGGAATGGCGTACATAGAATCCTGAGGCTGGGAGCAAAATGGCAAATAAAATGAACTAGTTGAGGATCAATAAAAGGAGAATGCTTGAGAGGAGGAAGTAGGAGAGGGGTTATCAATAGTCTTGAGTCTGGGACATGGTAAGGGTTTGGGTGTGCTTTCCTTCGATGCAACGGGAAGCCGTGGGGCCTTGAGGTGGACAGGAGCGCCTGTGAAACTTAGCTCTATGTAGTCTTCAGTGTCATGTCCACCATTACCATCTGGGCCGGGCATCAGGCTCTTAACGTCTAGGTCAGCAGTACAATCCCCCCGCAGCTCTGTGGAAGAAAGATGAGGCTGCTCACTGAAAAGACTATGGTCTTTGAAGCCTTATATCGGCTGGCTGTGAGTGGGAGTCAGCCAACCATCAGTGGTTTTCTTGGTTTATATAGCTGAATAAGGACCAGAAGGAACTCAAGCTCTGCAAGGTATCTTGTGGGTATGGGTTATGATAATCACCCTCTGTTCTCAAAGTCTATCTAGCATTCTGGTAAGTTCTTGGGGGCAAGTCTAGCAATAGGAGACCACAAGCAGTCTACATTTAATTTATTGCAACCCACTATCAATTAGGCAAGCCTTTTTCAGTTAAAATAAAACAAACAAACAAACTAGCGCATAACCTAATGGACATCCTTTTCCATCTCACAGGTCTGTCATCAGAGAAGACATTAAGCAGAGTTTCCATTTCGGATAGATGTCCTGTGAGGATTGTCCTAGTGGCGGATGCAGTCCCTTGAGAGCTAGTTGCTTCCAAGTTGGTGGTGTAGCCGCCTGCAGGAAAATCCTGAGACGGGGCTGGTAGGAGGTGGTGGCTAGAGTCCCTTTTGTCTCTTGGAAGGAAAGCATTGTATCCTATCTCTGTACATCAGTGGCAGATGGTTTTGGTGAAAAGCTGCTTTCTTAACTGTAAGGGGTATTGTGTTTCCTGCCTCAGATTCTTCAAGTGGGAAATTATGGGGTTTCTGCCTAGATTCTCCCCATTACCATAATTATCAAACACTTTTGGAGCACTGAATTACAGGTAGAACACTGAGCTGGGCACTGGGCCAGAAAGGAACAGGAAATGACATTCATCTCCATACCTTTGAATTCCTAAAATGCGGTTGAGATGTCAGGAACACAGGCAGAGGACAAGGGACTTCCCTGTCAGCCTTCAGTTCACTTCCCTGTTCAACATGACAAGGCACCGTCTCAGATTTCCTCCATGCTCCCCAGCTAAACTGCACCGTCCCCCAACCTGTCTCTCCAGAGCTGTCTCTCCACGATCGTGCCTTTTGTCTGTCCGTTTTGTTGTGTATTATTTCATTTTCCCCAGGATTCTGCCTCTGCACCTTTAAAACGTGTCTGGGGAGGGAGGTGGCAGTTCATCCTTGGGGGCCATCAGTTCTACTCTGAAAACCAGAATTAGGTTTTGTCATTAATATTTATCACGAAAGGTGACCCGAGTGTCTTTCCAATGCTCCAATTGCTGACAGATTGTCAGGAGAGTGTTCTACATTGCTCTGTCCCCGTGGAGCATTTTCTTTCTCAATGAAATTCGATTCTAATACCTCGAGTTGAAACAATATTCAATGATCGGTATGCTTTCCTCTGTAATCTTGAGATGGTAGTGCTCGTAAAGTTTATTAGATGTAACCATATACTCTATCTTGAAAGAATCTGAGGATTAAAAAATGAAAAACAAAAAAGACAACCTACTTTGAAATGCGTTAGGCCAGGGGCCCCCAAAATGAGAGTGCTTTTTCTCCCTGGGGGAAGTCCGGCCTGTAGGGACATTTTTGGATGTCACAGATGGAGAGGGCTAGGCTTGCTACTGGCACCTAGTGGATAGAGACCAGCGAAGCTGCTCAGCACATTTCAATGCAACCCTTCAGAACCAAGAATTATCCATCTCAGAATGCTATTAGTGTCCAGGTGTCTATAAACTTGGTCATCAACCTATCTCTAGAAATATCACAGCCAGAGAGATCTTCTTATTTTGTTTTTAGTTCTGAATACTTGTAAAGCATCCAGACCAAATAAAGACCTGTTACAATTGTTAATCTGCTGACATTTTATGAAGTGGTTTATTAAGCACTTGTTGAGGTTGTCAGGCCTAATACTCTTTCACAGCAAATCACTCCGCTGGCCTGATGGTTGTATTTACAATGGTCCGATGTTGGTATGCAATAAACAATAAAGTGAAAAATAAAATCAAGGTGTTTACTCTGAGACTTCTCAGAATCCTTTGCCAAGTTTGTGGAACTAGTTGGCCTGATTACAATTGAAAAGTTTAAAGAGACTCGTTTGGATTTCAATTAAAACTAAGTGACCGATAAACATGTGCACACACTCATACTCATACATGTACACCCGTGTGCCATCTTTGTAAGCACGACCTGACCTTCAAAGCCACGAGTCACTGATGCGGATGATGTGAGCAGGGCCAGATCTAACGATGCGATCCATAAGAAGAATCTAAAACTCTCCAATACCCATGTTCAGCTATGGTGCCCTCTGTGTGTGCCATTTGACAACCAACCAAAGAAACAAACAAATGAAAAAGAACCTCGCATATAACCTCAGCCCGTCCCAAGATCACTCACCACTGTGGCCCTCCGTATGAGGACGGGGAGGAAGGTGACGCAAGGGTCTCAGAGTGGATGAAACCTATTGTCTCAGGTCTTGTTCATTGGGATTCTTTTTCAAGCCTTGTTTTCAGTAACTAGATCCATTTGGCATATAATAGACCCAATTATAGCGGGCCTAGTGCTGACTTTCTGACTATGTTCCAAGCTGGCTTTTCAGTTGGGTGGCTTAAGATGATATAATTTATTTTATATGTAACCCTAAAATAAGCAAAGAGAACGATGATATCTCTGACTCAGGAGTAAGCTGCTTGGGGGGTGTTACCAGAAAACCACAGCAGATATTGCTGGTAGCGTCATCTAACTCCTAGCCCACGAGGCCTTGCGTCCTACGGACACCCGCCGGAGTGAGTATCGTTTCAAGATTGCAGCTAGGCCGCTCAGGAGAGACCATGCTGGCACAGAAGAGGCTGCATTAAGGAGTTGGTATTTACAATAAGCCATTTTTTGCCCCCGGGCAGCTCCCAACCTCCTGTGTGGATCTCTTTTCCCAGTAATTATCTCGCCTTTCCTTGGTGCATTGTTTGTGCTTGCCGGACTGGTTTGGCGTGTGAAGGTGAACACACGGTGTGTGTGGATGTGGTAAGAGGGCCACCCCACTACTTAGAGGTGGCTGATCATTCAGATTGTTATTTTAACATATTGAGGATCTACTCCACTTCACCCATGGGAAGCAGGCAACCACTGCTTCCTGATAGGACTTCATGGACTGTTTGAAATTTACTAGGGGGTACAAGAACATTCTTGGAATTCTAGGGTGCTGACAATTTGGATACAAGGTATAGTTCAGTCCAAAGAAGAGTTAACAAGCTGAGTACTTGACCAGATTAATTGGGCCTCTCCTCCTAACCTGAAGAATAATATTGGTATTAACTGTGTTAAGACCTTGTCTCATCGCAGGTCAGTGTAAGATAAGATAAAATAATAATTTATAAGCTATTAAGGGTTCAGGGCCGAGGGGGAGCAGGGAAGGAAGGGGAGGGAAAAAAAGAAAAACGAGCTGATTCCAGGAACCCAAGTGGAAGGAGAATTTTGAGAATGAAGAGGGCAACAAATGTAAAGGGTGCTTTACTCAATTGATGTATGTATGGATTGTGATAAGAGTTGTATGAGCCCCAATAAAAAGATTTATTAAATTACAAAAAAAGATCTTGTCTCATTTCAGTGCCTTCCATCCAAAGGATAAACGCACACCTGTGCGGGTACACACATATATGATGTCGTTCACACACAGGCACGCATGCATTTTGTGGTGGTTTTTAGATGGTGCTGAGTGAGTTCCACCTTGAGAAATCCCAAGCACCACAGCACTACTCTCACAATGGCCGCAGTCACTGGGTGAGTGGATCTCTTGTAGGCTTCCCATGTTTTCCACTGGCGCTCTAGCAAGCACGCTGTGTGCCTGTCTCCGGGGATGGGCCCCTGCTGAGAACATGTCCAAAGTCCGTGGGATGGGGTCTAGCCACCTCCACTTTCAGCTGTACGTCTTCCAACTCGTGTCTGTTCCTTTTGCTGGCGGTTTATAGCATATTCAGTATACACATGTATGTGTATACGTGTATATACATACATATATGTGCGTATAGATAGATCCACTGCCACGGAGTTGATTCCAACTCACAGAGAGCATATAGAGTATTTCCAAGACTGTAATTCCTTATGGGAACAAATGGCCTCATGACGCAGCTGGTGGGCTTGAACCATTGATCTTGTGGTTACAGACCGATGTCTAATCCCCAATACCACCAGAACATGTATGTGTATGTATATACATTCATCCATACATATGCATATACCTTTTCATGTTTTTAGGAAAATGTACCCGAAAACAAATTTTACTGTCTTGATATTGAGTTATTTCAATATAAGTAATTCAAATTCATATGTTTATCATATATTTCATGTATGTTACCATTAAATCTCAGCTATTACTCCCAAGGTATCGTGTGTGTGTGTGTGTGTGTGTGTGTTTAGGGTGGTAAGGGGCTGTTGTTGGTCCAGATTATAAAGTCTCAGTACTTTGTCAAACATAATGCATAAATATGATATGTGCATATGCTTAAGAATTAGTTAGCCCAGTGAACTCTAGAAATAACTTTTTTTCTTTTGTACTTTGCTTTGCCTTTTGCTTCCTAGATATTCAGCTCTTGCTTCTTAAGACAATCATACTAATCTCTACTCAAGTTCAGTTTGACCTCCACATTAGAGGTGTCGCCAGTTCCTGAATGGGACAAAGTTACCTGCTATCCAGCCATCCCCACTGACAAATGCCACCTTTGTCTTTAAACAGAACAGGGCATGAAGTGGATATTCTCACACCTTTCACAGCCTGCACTTGCTACAATCAAGTGGTAACCAGTGGCTGTGACTGAGGGTGGAGGCTGGCCATGATAATCCCCAGAATAATCATTTTCACGTCATTCGCAATGCACATCTTTCATTATGTAAGCATATTGCGTTTCCTTGGAGAAAAAACTTATTGTCAAGGCCCTGGATGACCGCAGCCCTGTGTGTCTCACCAGGAAGGGAAGGCTGATGAAGGTAAGGTTAGGAGAGGCCAGGTGAGTGCAACGTGCCGTTCCTAAGTCAGCTCACTCTGCAGGTATCCAAGCAAACTGGGGTGACGGCACAATCCGCCTTGTACCAATTATGCCATTAATCTGCTTCGTTTACTAGACACACACAGAAGTACCAGAGTTTTTCTCCAGGGCAAAACCCAAACCAGGCTGCCGAAGCCACAAATCACGTATGCCTTGTGCTAAACACCCACGGGCAAACAATGGTGCATACAAAAGCATGTCTGTGGAGAATATACGGCAAAGTAAACCCATTGCATGGATTGGGGATGGCCAGACATCAAGAGAGTACATATCCCAGGTCATAATAATAGGACAAATACAATTGGACAGATCCAATGAGAAACCAGAAATTCAGGGTCCTTTCTTTCCAGGTTAGTACACTCTCTCTGCTCCAAACATAAAAGTTGTGTTGGAGCTTGATTCTGAGCACCTGGCTGCAGAGGGTCTGGCTGACAGCTGTCCAGAGGGAAACCATGGGTCAGAACGGAACCAGTAGCACCTAAAGGCAGCACTCTCAGGGTTGAGAGTGAAAACTCCGAATTCAATTGCAAAGCCTCCCTTTCATTGCCTCAGGCCACAGACCAGGAAGGTAGATAGTCTTGCCTGGAGGCAGAGCACATTGGAATGTAGATTATTACAGATAGAGGTAGGTAAAAATTTAAATTGCTATTGTTTGTTTTCCCTTTGATCCATTTTTAATTCGCTCTAGTTACGATTGAGCCCCTCATGTCAGAAGGCACGCAAATGATGTGACTGGAAAAGAGCTGCCTTCTCTGAGTGGAGTCAACCATAGTGGCATGGATGGAGTAAAACCTGTGAGAGGAAAAATCTCAGGGAATTTCATCTGGTGATGGGCCAGGACTCAGACTGAGAAGAAACAGCTGTACACATAAACTCACCATTGGAACTTGGAATGTACGAAGCATGAATCTAGGAAAACTGAAAGTCATGAAAAATGAAATGGAACCTATAAAGATGGATATTGTAGTTGTTTGTGAGCTAAAATGAACTGGTATTGGTCACTTTGAATCAGAAAATCTTATGGTTAATTGTGCTGGGAATTATGTAATCAAGAGGAGTAGTGTTGCATTCATCATCAACCAGGACATGTCAAGAATTGTCTTGAAGTACACTGTTTCCTGTCATAGGATAATGTCTAGCTGCACAAGGAATTACAATTAATACAACTATTATTAAAATGCATGCACCAACCACTAAAACTAGTGACGAAGAAATTGAAGAATTCTACCAACATCTTCAGTCTGAAATTCATCAAATATGCAATCAAGATGCATTGATAATTATGGATTGGCTAGTGGGTTTGGACCCATGATCTCACAGTGAGCAGCCCAATACTTAACCCACAGCACCACCAGGACTGCTTTTAATAATAGACAGTTTTTATCAAGTGATGACTACGCTGAGTAGCTCATTTAATTCTTAAAGCAACCAACTAAGAGATATATGGCTGTTAGTCATTTGTGATCATTAAGAAATTTAAGGTCTTGAGAAGTTAAGAATAACTCCAAGGTCATGTGACTCACAGCTAGCTGAGGCACAAGTTCAAACCCGACTATTTTATCACTGGAGGCTCAGCTCCCAATCACTTATCCAATCTGCCCAGACCTGTAAGAGAGTCTCCTTGCTCAGGTGGGTCCCCATGTTGGAGTCACATCAAACTTCCAGATACAGCCCTAAAAGCAATGTCAACTAAACAATCCTGCACACAGTGGGTGTTCATGAAGTGTTTGGAGCAATTTGGAAAGTTCTTCCATTTGGCATCTGAATGGATTTAGTGTGGTCAAAACCTCAAGGAATTAAAAAAGCATCTATGTTTATGCGAGGTTTCTGAGCATAAAAAAGCAGGAGACATTTTTGAATCTGTATATAAATTGGCCACACAGAAACTAAATGCATCTTAGACAAATGAGACACTATACATGGCAATATAAAAAATTGTTGAGTATAAAATTGGTGATCTGAAATATAAACTTGCAACTAATTCACAATTTTAAAAAAGTTTCTTTAACTTAATAAAAAGGTGAGAGAGAGCACTCCCAAACAGAGAATAAATGTCAAATATTCATTTCCGTAGAGAATGAAATGAAAAACATTTCTTTTGAATAAAATGACAGATGTTAAAATTATCATTGAACTTCCAAGGGTCAGCTTTGATGGCTGAGGAGCCGGGGCCAATCTCATGTCCCTTTTGTCTAAATTGCGAAGTTGGCCAACTTTATCAGTCCCGTGAGGCTGATCGGCTGACAGTTGGGTCCAAACTATTTCCAACTAAATTTTGAACCACCTGAGCTTTGTTGCTCAGATGAAGAGATGAACTTCAGACATGACTGGGCCCCTGCTCTGTAGCACACAACACAAATGGAAGAGCATCCTCATGCCCTCTAGAGGATCCAAAGAAAAAAACAAACAACACAAATCCAAATCACTTAAAGACCCATTGCTCTAGAGTTGACACCCACCCAGAGAGACCATAGGACAGAGTAGAGTTCCCCATGGGGCTGCCAAGACTGTCGCCATGGCGGGTGCGGACCGCCACATCTTCCTCCTACGGAGTGACGGTTGGGCTCCAACTATCAACCTTTAGTTTCTCAGGCAAGTGCTTAACCACAGTGCCATCAGGCCTCCTCTCCAAACGAGAGATGCAGATATCCCCCGCTTCTTGGAAGTCTGCTCAAGTCACTTTGATTTTACCAAGGACCTGTCTTACTAATACACTTGGGGCACAGTGGGCCAAATGTTGAACTGCTAACTGAAGGGTGGGCAGTTCGAGTCCACCAGGTGCTTTGTGGGGGAAAGAATTGGCAGTCTGCGTCCGTGAACTTGGCAACCTCAGAACAGCCCTGGAAAAGCTCCACTCTGTTCTCTAGGGTCAGACTACTTGGTGGCAGTTGCTTGAAGAGCATTTTCACTTTTTTAGACAAAAAAGGGGGGGTATAAAATCAAGAATTGTGTTCAGCATCTATCTTACAGCGAGCTGTATCCCCTTGAGATACACTCACCATCTCAGCATCAGTCCTCCCCAGCTTTGAACGGTGTCTGGACATTCTGTGTTAATGGTATTTTCAGTTTTATGTGTGATTTGGCATGATCTGGTCATTCGGGGCGTCTTGGGACACTGGAAAGCCATTTCCATGGAAATTCATGGTGATTGTATCTTCGTTTGATACCTTTTCTGCTTAGGAAGGGTCTCAAGTCATGTTTTCATTTCCCACAGCAGGGGAAACCTACATTGCTCACTCCTAGCTCACCATGGACACCCACTGCCATTGAAGGCATTCCAACTCACAGGGACCCTCTAAGGCAGATAATTGTGCCCCAGGGTTTCCGAGTCTAGAAGCCTTCAGGAAGCTAAGGGTCCCATCTTTTCTCCGTGAAGTGTCTGATGGGCTCAAAGCACCCAACACTGAACCTTTATGTAAGAGAAGAGGGACCACAGGAGCCTTAGGAAAGGCGATAGACAGACACATGACTCTGCTGTGTCGTCCATTGGTTTGTTCTTGAAACTTCCATCCACTGTCTTTTATGGATTCCAATTATATAGCAAGAAGGAGCCCTGGTGGCATAGTGGTTATATGTTGGGCTGTGATTCCCCAAGGTCAGCAGTTCAAAACCACCTCTCACCCCAAAGATGTGGCTTACTACTCCCATTAAGAGTCATAGTCTCAGAAACTCACAGGAGCAATTTTGCCCTTTCCTGTAGGGGGTGCTATGAATCAGCATTGTTTCGATGGTACCGAGTTTTGGGGGGGTATCTTTTCATTGTATCAGAACTAGTTATTACAAAGGAAATTGTACATTATGCTATTAACTGTCAACTCCGTGGTATTTCTCAAGTTCCCATTTCAAAATCACTGTTACCTATTGAAGCTTGTACCTTGGTGGGCAGGGTTGGTGGGAGTGGTCATTTTCAAACCTGCTTCTGAATGCTCTGTGATGTCCAAAGCAGCCCCATGATGGAGTATCTCACTACCATATACAGCTCTGGGTTTACGGAGACTAAGGCTACAGTTTTGAAGTTAAAAAATGTTCTTAAGGAGAGAGAGAGGGTAAGATAACCACGAGATGGTGGCCACATCAATCAGGAAACAGTGCTTAATCGCCAAAGGTCAAGCACAGAGCTTGATGCCCAGGACAACGGAATGCCTAAAGATTTCATAATTGCTGAGCAGGATCCATGGCAGGTAACATGAAGCAAACCATATGTCATAATGCATTACTTACACCAACCCTAAGGGAACCGTTGCTATTTCCATGGGACCGAACATAAAATAATTCTGCAAAGAAAAAATTAAAAAAGCATGCCCAAGGTGACACAGTAAGTTAATGACAGAGCCAAAATGTGTTCTTTGGCCTCTTTGCTCCATTTTCTAGACTCTTTCTATAGTCCCTAATGAAAATGCGACCTAAGTGTGATAGAATTAAATATAGAAGGAAGTTTAAACTCCCTCTGTGCTCTCACAGTGACCAGAGAAGTTCTTATGGGGGAAAAAAGAGGGGGGAAATCGAAATAGGCTTCATGATAGTTAAGAAAAAAATGATAGAAATATCCAAAGTGGGAAGAATTCTCAAAAAAAAAAAGTCGATGAACTAAAGTGTCCACAAGATAAACTCACACCTGCTTCAGGGACCATGTTTAGTCCTAAGATGGGGTGGTGGTGGTGGTGGTGGAATTTATGAAAACCCCATGGAAATGTGTCTTTATTACATGGAATATTGCCTGCTCAACACCATTGTATATTGAGGCAGGAACAGGAAATTAGCTATTGATTTCATTCAATTGCTGACATTTAGAGGGCTGTGTTTTAGCACAATTAACCTACCTTAATGAGCCAGGGGAGTTAGTTGTCATTTCTTCGTGTAACACAGCAGATGAGTTGAATCAGATTGTTGTTCTCCCCCTCTGCTGTAATTTGAAAGGGGGGTGGCTGGGGAGCTGAGAGAGGGACTGGATACACAAAAGAAGTAGCAAGAGAGAGTTTTGCAGCTTAAGAACCATCGAAAGACAGCAAGCAGCCTAGTAAGGCGCTATCCCTAAGACCTTTGAGTCATGAGATAACTCCCTGGGGATCAGGAGGAATGGAAGGCTTAAGTGTCAGGAGAGAAAGTAGCTGAAACATGCAAAGACCAGTGGGTGGGCTTCAGTCCAATTGGCCTTTCCCCAACTCGATGTAAGAATATGTCTTCTCAGGTATAAAATCTAGCATTACTTAGTAAGTTCTGAATGATCAATTTCCGATCATGTAAATGCAATGCTCTTTGGTCTCTTGGGGATGAGGGAATGCTGGCAAACTACAGGAGAACATTTTACAAGAGCTGGTGGCCTGATTTGTCATGGGGACAACCATGACAGGGACGGGAAGCTACTCCCAAGCCAGCCATACCCATTTGACTGTCAACTGTTAGCTCCCAGGCTGGCGGTTGGAACTCGGCCAACAATACCATGGAAGGAAGGCATGAAGATCTGCTTCCGTGAAGATGACCGCCAAGAAGACCCGATGGGGCACTGCCACTCATAACACGAGAGGTTGCTAGGTGATCCAAATCAATGCTACAGCAGTGGGTTCATTGGTTGGCTCATCGGACTCATTTAGTTGACGTCATGGCAAGCCACACACAGTTCAGAGTTAAACTCCTCTGAATGGAAAACGGAGAAAATTGCTCAGTTGAGCTTTCTTGCCAAGTTCGAGCTGTCTTTCGTGCATGCATGCAGAAACGGATCCTGTCAGCTGCTGGAGGCCAGGTGTCTACGGCAGGCTCATCGCAAGTCTTGGGGTGGCGCACTTCACAGGGAAAGTGGGCGCGTCAGCCCCTCATCTTTGCAAACAGTGGGAAGCGGGCTTGGATCAGATTCTGGGTGAACAGACAAGCACAACCCCTGACCCCAGGTCGGCAGATCCCTACGTGCCGAGTCAGAAGAAGCCGCACGTCTTTTTCACACAAATGACATAAAAGGAAGTGTGAAAATCGGGCTGATTCTGAGAGACTGTCAGCATTGTGATGTAATTCTTGAGAAAAACAGAGCACGGTGTTCCGGGAATTTATGTCCGTGGCATAAAAGAGCCTTGGTTGGACTGATAGCTATGAGGTCACCTGTTCAGCCCCACCTGCCATCTGAAGATGAAAGATGAAATGTTCTGCTCTTGGAGAGAGGTGCAGCCCCGGGACCCCCCCCCCCCCCCCCTCAGGAACAGCTCTACTTGATCCTGGAAGTTCCTTCTGGGTAGAGTCAGCTTCTGACCTGACGCTCACGGAGACAAGACAGAGCAGTGCAGTTGCCCCGTAGGGTTTCTAAGACAGTGACCTTTCCTGAAGCAGACGGTCACATCGCCCTCCAGAGGAGTAGCTGGTGGGCGAGAGCCTCCGACCCTTTCAGTTAGCAGTTGAACGCTTCCCCTCTGTGCCACCAGTGGGATTAGCTGTGGGTCTGAATCAACAGGTCGCCTCTCAGCCTATATAACGAAGCCCACCTTCGGCAAAGCTTGATTTCCCCTTCCTGACCAGAGCTTTGGGACCTTGATTCCCCCAGGGTTCTGAATTCTCCCTTTCGCGTCGTCCATCTCAACGTGGCCTAAGTGAGAGGTCAAGTTTCTGGCTTGGTAGGTGTTTTAAGAATTTCCTTTCAGCGTCTTGATGTGAGCCAGAAGTCTGCCTAACAGGAACAAAGATGAATGCAGAAGGAAATTTCAGCTGACAAACACCAGTCCCACCTGTGTTGGTTAATAAGCAAGACTCCAGCCCAACCAGTAATCCTCGGGTAACTCTCATTTACATGCGCCCAATCAGTTGCCTGGGAATTATTCCAATAAAAAGAATACAGTGTGCTATTTATCAGGCAGCCAATTAAAGAGCCTCTGCAGTGCTAGCATCGCTGAAAGCTAGTTCTCACACTTGACACAGGATGGTGCCAGGTCGGTGTGGCCTCCAGGGAATTCAGGAAAGTGAGTGGTGGCTGATTCATAGGGGGAGCTGATTGGCAAACGATTGGGAGCAGTTGGTAATATCTCAGCATATCTCCATGAGAGGAATTTCTTTAGGATACCCCGGCGGGAAACTGTGAGGAGCAAAATTGGTCTGATCTCAACAAAATAGGGCATCTCGCTTTCCTGGTCATGAGGGTTTTCATAGACTATTTCCCTGGATCCCGCCTACCTATTTAGCATTTGACATCTTGAAGGTCCGGCATACCCACAAAACAAGGGAAAGTGGACGATAAACCTTCCACAGGCTGGCTGTCTGTTCTTAATGGAAGAAGCCAGTGGAATTGCCAAGAGCTGGCAGGGACTCTTCATTCTTTTGAAAAATACAAACAATTGTGTGTCTTCAATCTGCTTCCAGGACACAGGGCCCCTGCCTGCCCCCAGCCATGACCTCGGTGGCTGATGGGGGTTGTTTATGATACGTTTTAAGGAAATACATTCAATGCTTTCTACTCTTGTTTCAAGCAGTCAGCTAACCCAGAACACTGCTTCAATAGACATGTCTTGAAACACACACACACACACGGACACGGACACACACACGTGCTTTTATGAGGCTTTGTGCATGTGTATTTAATCAATTCTAGCACACGCCTGAAGTTTAGTATGCTTGAAATTGGGATGAACCAAGAAATTGCTATGGCTATAAAACACTGAGTGGTAAATGGTCAACATTTCCCCCCAATTTTTAGTTCTAGATAAACTAGGTGGACTATAAGAATGGATTGTAAGTAGAATGAATGAATCTCCCATACTCACTAGAGAAAAACAAAACCTGCCTTGACAAAATACATTGCCAAAGTAACATCTCAACAGGTGAGAACTACATTTATATGATCCGCCAAAATGTTCTCCATGTAAAGAAACATGTGTATGTAGATCCAGATGCAGATATGTGTGTAGATATGCACCCATATAGGAATTATATGTGTATGTATGAGATGCGCATATATATCATTGGGGTACAAATGCGTGTGTGTATGGGAATATGTGTGTGTGTATATACATATATATATATATATAATTAGTGGAATTATACAGATTTAAAGAGCATTGCATCTGCATCTCCAATGCAGGGAGTCTGGAAAAACTTATCAGAAGAAATAAATTTTGAAGTGGATCCAAGAAAAACAAAACAAAACACACAAACAAGCAAAAACAGAGACCTGAGTCATAGATTTTTATGAGCTAGTTCTCAAAAGCCCACGTCTTCAACCTAAAATGAATCATTCCATGAACTGTTATTCATTTTCTGATTCCCTTCCTTTATTTAGCTAGTGCTTAGGGAAGCTTGACTGAAACCTCTTGAAGGTCATTTCGCTTGTCTTATCAATTGCCTAGAGGTTATCCGAATAAAGAAAATAGCTGAATATTTTGGGAAGCACTTGACTGTTTAGATACGTAAAGCAAACTTACACCTGGAAATACATTTGTATATAAAAAGAAAATAGTCAAATGGACATATTTCATGCCCATTATGATCTGCGGGGCACTTAGGGTTCACCAGTGTTCACTTCAAATCCCCACACGTCGGCCGAGGATTTGAATTGTGCACTAGTTTGGTAGGAAGGAGCCGAGACTTCTGGTACTGGAAATACTTGACAGGTACCAAGTGTCCTGCCTACCAGCAAAGATCATGTTCTGATCCTAGTTCATCTCTCTGAGACCCGGTTTCTACTTCTCTAAAATGGAAACAGTAATACTGAGTGCTTTGAGTTTATTGTCAAACAAAGGAGATCCTATTGTGAAGTGCTCCGAACAGATCCTGCTGCACAAGTCACTTTCAATACATGGCTGCTATAATAATACCTTGTATTGCTTTTCATCGGCTCCTGCTTCCAGGACAGTGGGGACAACAAGCCGGACTCGTTTGAAGGAGGAATTTCTGGCTGCTTTTGTCCCGAACACATGAAAGCCGGAGAGGTCGTTTAACGTGACTTGGCCAACCACGGATGGGTTCCAGTTTTATTGACTGTACAGGAAATTTCTGATTGATTTAACCTCCAAAAGACAATACCGTGTAATTAACATGTAACAAATGTCAAGTCTTGTTATTGCTGGAACCAGCCAGCCCTCCAGATCTCTGTCCTGCTCCTGGCTTTCCTCGGCAAGCACCGATGCGGTTTCTCCTCTTTCTTTCTGTGCACTTTCCCATAGCGCCTCATTGCCCCGTGTTCCCTTTGTGTGATGTTGGGAAGGCCTTCAGTTACAGCCCTTCCTGAAAGTCGGTTATTTTGAAACAGAAGGCGAGGCAGCGAGATAAACACCGCCTACCTGCTCTGTTTGGGGTGGCCCAGAGCCAAGAGTGATGCAACTGGTGTGAACATCCATCAACAGGGCTGTTTTTATTGTCGGTGGTGGTGACTTTTTAAGATTCTGTCTAGGTGCAAGTAATTAATTAAGAAAGCGCCCCCCTGCCCCACCCCCAGCCACCTGTTAAAATTTTTCTCAAAGATAGCATAATAGGAGGTGGGGGGGGGGGAATCAAACTTCTTCCCATGAGATGCTGGAGGTCAGGAGAGCATGGTACGCCACGGTTAAATCACAGCCATTTAAAATGATGACTCAAAGTCCTGCTTGCAAAGACAGAAGCTGACAGTGAGAACTCCAGCCAGTCACCTGACTTCACAAAGCTTCAAACTCATATTTTTTGATGACAAAAAAGTCAATTACGGCAGATATGGCTAGATCAAAATGTAATATCTTACTCTTTGATCTCCCTGTAGACCCATCTTAAAGCTGTTAAGTTTAGAACAGGCAAAAGAGAAGGGGGATCCACGCGCATTGAGCCCCTGGCGAACACCCTGGCGTCATGGACCAGGGATGTGCACAGCCTCGTCTGCATGCACAGTGCATTCGAAAGTGGATCACTGCAGAAGCAGTGAAGTTAAAATGTAGCGCCCTCTCATTCGCTCTTCCTGATGATCCCTTTCAATTTGTTCTAGTCTGTAATATTTTCTGCTTGCTTTTTGATCGAGGTGTTCATCTGTTTTATTTCGTTATTGTTTGCTTTGTTAAAAATGTTTTTCAGTTTATGAAATACAGAATAGGTAAATCTGTAGAGACTGGTTCCATAGTTCCTTGGGGGCACAGCAGGGAAGGTGGGGGCAACAAGGGAGATCTAATAACGATGAAGAGAAAAATGAAGACAATACCCTTAAACTAATTGTGGTGATGATTGTACAGCTCTCGATGTGATTGGATTATTGAATTGTATGATATGGAAATTATATGCCAATGAACCTGCTGAGGGGGAAATGCTCCCAGAAGGGTGCTTCTGCTTTTTAAATTCATAGCTGGTCTTTGAGAAAGACAAATCATAAGTGGCCAGGTAAATAGTGAATTATCTTCAGTAAGATCATCAGTGACGAGAAGGCAACCCAGCACCATGCTCCACGTCCTCCTTCCCGAGGGAGATGTTTCCTGTAACCAGACGTGGCGAAGGTGCATGCTTGACGCTGCTCCGTGAGAGAGCAACAGGAGGTGAAACTAACTGGCAGGAGCTCAGATCCAGAACAATTTCCGCTTCCATGAGCAAACGTTCTCTTATCGACACCAAACAGTAAACGTGGCCGCATGCATAATAAATCCCACTTTATGGACCCACACATTGAGTAAAGAGGACACACATCACAAAAAGGAACTGGGCGGCTCTTCCTTTTTAATGATTAGTCAGTAATCCTGGTCTCTGTGTTGGTGTCTATTCTGATGTTATTACCAGCTAAAGCCTCCACCTGGCACTAATCACACACACACACGCACACACATGCACACTTGACTTTTCATTTTACATTTAGAGATTAGCAGTGTTCCCATTCATTTGTTAATGCTATCGGTATTTATTGGGAAGTTGGCAACACATTCGCTAAGAAGAGGAAGATTGTTCTAAAGGTTAAGACAAACAGAGCACCTCTCCAAGAGTTTACACCCAAGCAGGAAAAATGGGAGGCACATACAGCAAAGGTATACGGTCAAGAGGAGTTTCAGAAGCGATTTGAAAATAGGGGCTTAAGAAATTGATGAACCCATGCTAGGATCACGACTTGTATGATACGAACCATTCAGGAACCACTCGTGAACATTCAAGGAAGGAGAACTTGCTACACTGGGACTAGGAAGGGCTTTCTGGGGAAGGGGCCAGTCACGACCCTCTCAGGATGAATGCATTCAGAGAACTAAGAGTGGGAGAAGAAACTAGCCTCCTGTGAGTTAGAACTATGTGCACAACACCAAGCCACAGACCAATACCCATCACTTGGGTGGAGGCTGAGGATTCTAAAATAAGCATCGTAGAATTCAGGGAAATGTCACACCACGCACGAAGGGACTGAGTGCCAGGATGGAGAGGGGCTTGTATCTGGCATTCAAAATAGGTTGAACTGTTCCTTCCCATTGTAGCTTGTTTCTCCTTGTATTCTGCTCACAAGGCAAATGTTACCATCTAAAAGGGACCCGCTCTGGTCATTTAGTCTAAACAAGCTCCTCACCTCCATCCCTCTTAGATGTTCTCTCTCACCATATGTCACACAGTGATCAGTAAATATTCACTACTCTCTAAAATGACCATTCCTCCTAATCACTGTCTTGTCTGCAAACACCTTCTAGAATGTGAGCCCCAAGAGCCGAGCAGCCTCATCTTCCTTGGTCACCACTATTACCTAAGATAGTAGGTTTTCCATAAATAATTGTCTAATATTGAATGTGTGAACTTGAGCATATTTAGTGAACATTTTGTTCACAGATATGGTCAGAGCTAGATACACACAATATAGAGAGAGATCTAGATAAATGGATGATAGATTAGATCGATAAGTATTAGGCAATATAGACAGATATCCAACACCCATAGGACAGTTTATCTTAGTCTGCTGCCCTTTGTGTTGCTATGTTGCTGGAAGCTAGGCCATCAGTCATTCAGAAATCAAAAATTACTAAGAGATATCAGGAAGGAATGTTTGGCAAACCACTTCCCAAAACATTAGACAATGAGAAACATGGATCACAAAAATACATCTTTTTGACTCCCTTCTCTTTGCAGAGGTCATCTGAAAAAAATCCATTGGTAGAGAGAAGAGCACCCTGTTCGGTGAAGCACAGAGCCAATGAAAATGAGGGGCCCCTGGGTGAGATGTACTGGCACTCCATCCAGAACATGAAGGTGGAAGGGGACTGGCAGCTTTTCCTTCTGTGTTCAAGGTTCTCCAGGAGCTGGAAGCGATGGCAGCTATCGATACCTAGCTATCAGTTCCTTGTTTGCTTTGCTTTGAAGAACCTGGTTGGAGGGAATCCATGGTTTGCATTCAGGGACCCAGTTGCTGCCAGCCTGACTTAGCAGGATCCCCTAGGACCGTAACTTGCTGCCCTCCTGTCAATTCTGACTCATCGCAATCCTACAGGGCAGATGAGAGCTACCCCTTTGGGTTTCCCATGATCCCTATAATCACAGCGATACTTCTTATAAATGCTGTGGGCAGGGTTTTTTTTCTCCTCCCAGGTTAAGCCCCCAATTCTCCTGTGGTCCCAAACCACATAGAAGTGGAACGTTAAGTCTGGGGGTGGATTTGTCTGTGTGATTTCCTTCATTTCTATAAGGATTTGGGTGGCTATTCTTGCCCCACGGCCACAGATTAGTTGAACAATTGCAATTCAGCTTCAGGGTTTTCTCTTCAAGGAGAGGGGAAAACACACACACACACACACACACACTCCCCCCCCCCTCAGACAACATGTTTCAACCAGTCCTGATGAAAAGTCTCCTTGTTTTCATTTCCTTAACTGTTCACCCAGCTTCTATCAAACCTCCTTTCTTTAGTTCAATAAAAAATCACATACATGTACCTCCTGCTCCTCTTTCAAATAGTCACAAGAAACAGAGAACCTGTTCTTCCCCTCCACCCCTCCATGTTAATTCCTACAAGGTCAGCCTCTGGGGGGGGGGAACCTGTTCTTCCCCTCCACCCCTCCATGTTAATTCCTACAAGGTCAGCCTCTGGGGGGGGGCGGTGTGAGCATGTGCACACGCGTGCCTTCATACAAATTCCCAAAGGAGGGAGGGAAAGAAGTGCTGCATAAACAAGCAAACAACCCATTTTATTTCGCAAATCCTCATTTCTCTGGCCTCAGCTTTTATTTTTGAAGACCGCGTTCCTTGTTTTGATTTGAAGCGATGCCACCGAAATGTATTACAGAAACACTGCGTTTTGCAAAAGAGAACAAGTCAAATGAGCCTCCTGAGTGTAAACAGGACTCTGGTTTGGATAAACTGAGCTGGGGCATCCAAATTCAATCAAAGAGTGGTCTTTTAAAACACACACGCATCTCCCTTCAGTGCTAATGTGACTTTAGGTTCTGGCAAGCCTTTCTTCTCCCAGCGTTTCCAGATCAGCTAAGTCATCCTGAATATAAATGGTTTGTCTACACTGTAGGAACAGAGGACACACATGTATTGTATGTGCTTTAGCATCTCCGGGGAACCCGGGGGGTGGGGTGACCTTGGTGGAAACCCTGTGGCTGCTTGTCTGTGACTAGAAATGTCTATATTCTAGTATCTGTTTACTAGTCATGAAGTTGGGTCTGAGGTTTCCTGCGTGAGCATACTTTAGTTATGTGCCTGGCTCGTGTACTCTATCAAACAGTATGACTTGTCCTTGCAAACGACCACTAGTCACGGCAGCGCACACACCTAGGTTAGCTCATGGATGGGAGCACACCTGTGTCAATCATCTCTGAGATGGCAGTTGAGGAAGGAGGAACGAGTTCAAGCTAGATTTTCTTGAAAACCGCCCAATCTGTCCTTTAAGGTATTGATTCCAAATAGACAGTGTGTGTGTGTGTGTGTGTGCGTGTGTTTAGCATGGTATCAAATCTGGTATTGATTTAAAGAGTCAAAGGAATAAGGAAGTTGGTCTATTTGGCAAAAGCCTGTTGGCTGTGTGTCTTTACCTTCTACCTGGAAAAGTGGCTCACGTGCTGTCACGTATGAGATTGGCCCCCAAATAGTGGCGAGTCGGGAATTGTCTCCTCCCCTCCCTCATGCACAATGACCTCTGCTCTGTTCCACACACACACACACACACACACACACACACACACACACACACGTGGAACTGTTTGGTGGATGGATACCTGCAGAAAAATACTGAAAGAAGAATATTGAACGTGCCTATGGACAGCCAGAAGCACAAACAAATCTGTCTTGGAAGAAGGACAGCCAGAGAGTCCTTAGAGACAAAGATGGCAAGACTTTATCTCACATGCTTTGAATATGTTGCCAGGAGAGACACGTCGCTACAGGAAGAAGTCGTGCTTGGTCAAGTTGTGGGACAGCAGCAGCAGAGAAGGACGCTGGACCAGATGCATGGACACAGTGGCTGCGTCGATGGGCTCCGCCATAAGAATATCGGTGAGGATGGCGCAGGACTGAGCTGGGGTTTCTTCTGTCATAAGTGGAGCCACTATGTGTTGGAACTGATTTGAAGGTACTTGACAACATCAACATCCCTACAGAGGCGACCAATGGAATTTAGATGTCTTTTGTCGCTGAGCTAAAAGGAGCCCTGGTTATGCAATGGTTAATAGAAAGGTCAACCCTTCCCATCCGCCAACTACTCAGTAGGAGAAAGATGCAGCAGTCAGCTTCCCTTAGAGATTGCAGCCATGGGAGCCCTGTGGTGTTGTGCTAGAAGGACACCTCGAGTCAGAAGGGACAAGATGATAGTAGCTTTGATTTGGTTTCATTTTAATGAGATTGACTTCCTCCCAACCAATGCTACTATCTGCCCCCCGCCCCAACCCATCTGGAGCTGCTTTTATATTGGCTAGCTATCTCAGAATAGACAGAAGGATAATTCCCCATTGCTTCTGTGGATTGCTCCTTATGAGTGAGCCTGTCGAATGCAAACCCTCTTACGTGACTTTTGGGGAAAACATGCTATAAAAAAGAAGCAGTAGGCACAACTACAAGGTCACTAAGCCTGGTTATTTCAACAAGCATACAAGCATAGTCCATTAAACACCCCTCTGGGTATTCTGGACGCCTGGTGGCATAGCGGTTGCATGGGGTCGCTTGCTCCTCAAGGTCAGCAATTCAAACCCATCAGCTGCTCCCCAGGAGAAAGGCAGGGCTTTCTATTCCTACAAACAGTAACAGTCATGGAAACTCACAGGGAGCATGCTACCCTGTCCTATCAGGTCACTCTGAATCTGCATCAACTTGGTGGCAGTGCGTTTGGTTTTTTGGTTCATAGGTGCCCTCACCTCTAACTTGGTCCCATGGAAAGTTTGCACAGTCACCCACCTGAGTGTTGAGTCTCTGACATCTGGAACTGCACATCCCTTCAATGTTTAACTCTTTGAGGGCAGGTGTGCCTCTGGCAGCTGCCGCTATGATTTCGGCTATGCGGAATCTCCATTGGCTTCCAAGAGGGTTTGCAAGGATCAAGGAAGGGGGCCAATGAGATCCTCTTACGTAGATAATGTTTCTAAGACTCTAAGATGCACGCACACATGGAGAACTTGTCGCGTTCACAGCTCAGTGGGCCAGCAGCACCACCACTCCAGTAAACAAGGAGCTGCCCCGTGAGGGTTTGGGTTTGAAATTCGCATCAGGAGATAGCAGCTGGGTTATGCAGGGATGCACTTGCATTTAAAGGAAGGAGTCAATAAGACCTGTAGTTGAGTGTCTTCTTGGTACTATTACCTAGTGGCTATAGGCACTGATAGACCTTGAAAGTGGTTTATGAGGGCTGGTCAAATGGAGGAAAACCAAGAAAGAGAAAATGGAGAGAAGGGGAGAGATTCAATAGCTGGGAGACAGAGAGAGGTAAAACAAGCTCAGCAGCAATCACTCGGGTATTACGCAATGGCATCATTTCCCAGTAGTCCAGTTGGATGTTGGGGAATGGTGTGGGGGGCTTTACAGGGGCCCCTGGGCGGTGTAACCCATTAAGTACTTTACTAACTAGTTGCAAGCTTGGTTGTTCAAATCCACCAAGCAGTGCAATGAAAAACCTCAGGCCTCAGGATTAGGGCGGTCACAGACTTGAACCCTAGGGAGGAGCAGTTTTCTCTTGTGCGCCTGGGGTCACTGGCCATGAGTAGGAATGGACTCAGTGGCCACTAGCAACCCAACAGCAACAAGGACCTTGTAATGTGGAGTTTTCTTGACTCTGCCCTTGCCCCTCTCAATAGAAAAGATACCCTTCCTCTCAGATGGATTGGAGGCAGGGCAGCAAAACCTCAATTTGCAAGTGCTTCTGCTGACTCCCTATCTGTGTGTGCCCCAGGCTCCCTGATGAACAGAACCAGCAGGTGGCTAAGACAGGGCATCTGAACCGGAAGAATCCGCTCCCTTAGCAGCCTCACCCCCTGCACCTCTGTTCTTTGGGGGGATCATTACAGATTGTTTAACTCTAACTGTGGAAATGAATGCAGCTGCTCTTTATAATTGTTCGTGGAACTGAGTCACAGGGAGCTTGTTGTGGTGCGGCAGGTGCGGCCATTAGATCCATCTCTGCTGTGCAATTAACCTCATCTCCATGTGAATGTCCACGGTGTCTGGGCTGCTCGGAGAAGGCAGCCGAGAGCACGACTCCTACAGTCAATCCAATTACACAAAGGTTTCCCACACTTAGGATCAGGACAAACCACAAGCGAAGGCCTCTCTCAAGAAGGTCTCTAGTTAAGTGTCGCAAAATAAACAACTGTGGCCTGATTAATTGTATGGCCCGGCCAGAGGAACACACCACAGAGCTGCTTATGTGGAGGGGGGCCCTGTGCTCCAGAGCAGCCTAAGCCAAGTGGCTTTGTGCACAAGGACAAGAGCTTCGGGAGGTCCGGGAAGGGGTAACCGGGGGCTAGTGGGTACCCTCTACCCACGCTCTCCTTGCACATTCCTCCTGCCAAGAGAGATAATCCAATGGCCTTATTTTATTCCTCCTGTCCTTTCTGATTTAAGAACAATCAGGAAAAACAAAAAAGCAACCAAAAAGGGCATCATGCTTCTCAAAAAATGTTAGTCATGCTGGCAGGGGTCTGTAACAGTTCATAGGTCCACAGCTAGAGGGTGCGATTGAGGGGGCAGTATTTCTCCTATAGGACCTGGGTTTAGGGACTCCTCAGCCCCTAGGAGCTCCATTTTCCTCTTCCTGGTAATGCAGCAAACTGAAGCTTTCTTGGATTAAGTATTTTACTGTGGCACGCGTGATTAGCCTGTGCAGCCTTCCTCCTTAAAATGTGTAGCTCATTTCTGGAGGGTCGACGATATCATAGAAGCCTGAGAGATCTTCAGAGACTTAGGATAGCCACGTCAGGTAACCCCATAAAGGCGGTGGCACAACTGGATCCGGTGGGAAGGGCCACACGGGACTATAAACAGCATAGAGAGCAGGGGGGAGGCTGAGCGGCCAGAAGAGCAGACTGAAAAAGCAGGGGAGTCTGAAACCAGTAAAGAGGAATGGGATATACTACAGTCCCTCACTAAATGTGAACTCGTGACATTTTGCCTATTTATTTGTTCCTGAACTTTAGAATCTTGCTATCGGAAGTTTGGTTCAGGGACCCATCAGCATCACCGGGATTAGGTCAGAACTGCAGAATCCATGGCCACCTCCCAGGCCAGTTGAATTTCATAAATAGACAGATCTTGCCAAGGCCTGCAGGGTGATTGATATGCACACCTAAGGTTGAGAATCAGTACCTTAGGATTTGCTCAGCCCACCAGCTGGCCACAAGGAGGGATCCAGAAATGCCCAAAGGAAATGGGCAGCGCTGACTCGAGGCTAGTGTTCAGAATGGCTGGGAGAGAAGGTGGAATGGAAACGGGGAACACAGGGAAGAAGTGGGAGAAATGAAATTACAATACGGAGACTGCAGTCAATGACATGCAACAATTATGTCCGCGTTGTGGGATGGAAAATTGATCTGCTCTGCAAATCTCCCCCACAACTCACAATACAAAGCTAAAGGGGTGGGGGTGGGGGAGTAAAACCAAAAACAAAAGCAAAGCCACACACAAGAAAACACTCATGAATGAAATAATCTGTGTATTAAAAACAAAGAAATGGATATCCAGAGGGTCCCTAACCCTAATCTTTCCCCCTCATTTTCTCCCACACATGATAATGCTTCTTTCTGATCACATTATTATTTTGAGCAGAGATGCGATAATAGAAGTGGCACCCCTTTGTTCTCTGTTTCCGCCCTTTCTCTTAATTCTCCAATTTTGTGTGTTTTCGTTTATTGTGCCTTTATAGGATTTACCCAACTCTGAGTCCCTGGATGGGGCACACAGCTAAAGGCCTCAGTTGCTAACCCAGAGGTTCTTGGGGAGAATAAGGGTGGGGGCAGGGGGAGGGAGAGTTCATTCACTGTCCAAAATATCAGTCATTGGAAACCCAATGGAGCAAAGTTCTACTCTGAGACACCCGAGTTTAATGTGAGTGAGAATCAGCTACATCTCATCTGGTGTGTAAGTCTTTATTGGCCTATTTACTCAACTGCATCACCAGAACTTCCAAGGATTCATTCCAGTGGGAATCCCTGCTGAGAATGTGCATGTCCCAATAAATAGAAAGCCATATCTCTCCCTCCACGCTGACATGAGAGTCACCTGAGGGTCGTGTCAAATGCAATTCTGATCGGTAGAGCTGAGTGGACATGCAAGTTCCCATCAGGAATCCGAAGTGGAGTGAATAGAAGGGAGGCTGAAGCCATTTCTCTCCCAATGAAAGCAAACAATGAATTGAGTCCACACCAAGCCACCAAGATGGTTCGCTAGATAAATGGATGGATAGATAGGTGATTGAATGAATGAATTTAATTAAATTATAGCACGAGAGTCAATAAGTGATTTTATTTTAATTATTTCTAGCCATCATAGTTCTATCTAAAAGAAAGGGCCCCTGAACATCAAGAGTTCCAACCCACTGGCAGTTCCGAGAGAGAACGAGGAGGCAGACAACCCCCATGAAGGTTTAGAGCCTTGCGCTCACACTCTGGGTAATCTAGTCTGCCCCATAAGGTCATCAGAAATCCAAACCGACACCACAGCATTGTGTGTGGTTTGATTTAGTTATGTGGAAAATACTAAACAGCAGTGCTTCTCAACCTGTGGGTCACAACCCCTTTGGGGGTCGAATGACCCTTTCACAGGGGTTACCAGGTTCATGAAAGTAGCAAAACTACAGTGATGAAGGAGCAACAAAAATAATGTTGTGGTTGGGGGGCACCACAACGCGCGGAACTGTATGAAAGCATCGCGGCATTAGGAAGGTTGCCAACCACTGCTCTGCAGGCTATGTTTGAACTGGTAGTTTGTAATCTAAAGATAAAAGCAAATTTACCATGGTAGTCAGGTTTATATGGCAACTTGGTCATAATATCATCTTTTAGGAAGCTGCCAACCCTTTATGGGTGGAGTACCACCTCCTTTGTCTGGTCACAGCATTGATACGATCGAGGGAGGTTTCACTGGGATGTGGTCTTTGCTTAGTATAGCTGGACACTGCGGAAGCTAGCTCACTTCTGCTGGATCTGGCTCCTGCATTTGGTTAACTTCCTGTTGTATTGCCTGCTGACCCCAGGGACTATCAGCATACTGCCAACCTTGGATTCATTCAGCCAATCTCTGATTCTTTCAGCCTTGCATTCACCATCCTGCTTCATCTTCCTACTTCTTGTTCATACGCTCCTGTAACTACACGAGACAGGAGAAGCCTCCAGGTGACATCTGACCTACAGACCTGAACATATGCAGTTGTACAATTGTGTTGGACTTCTACACGGTTCTCCAACTATGTGAGCCATTGACTAGTATACATTTCTTTCTATAGATATTTACAGAGAAGTCACTGGTTTTACTTCTCCAGAGAGCCCAGCCTAACACAATGACTTTCATTACATATAATATGCATGTACATAATTTAATAAGCACACTGGACTAGTAGTGAGGCTCTACCTTATCAAGAAGAGTTGCCTCCATGCACAGTGCTGATAGTAGACATCCCCTTAAGTCACTGGAAATATATGATTGAGATACTGAATCATACATGCTTGTAAGTTAACATTTCACAATTCAGTATAAGGATTGTGTTATTGCCTACATGGCTAAAATTTCAATCTGTATAAATCATAAACATAAAAAGAAACAAAAGATTCCCACAGCATTATATTATTAAAACAAAGCAAAACAGATCAACCAGCCTGCTAATCCCCCCTCTCTAATGACTGTCAGTTTCTGCTTAACTAAACGTCTATAACCTGCAGTTGAACTGCTAGTAGTTCTGTCAGTGGATTTTCTTTCTTTCTTTTTTTTTTTTTTTTTAACTTTTGGAAGACAAGCTAAGGCAAGCCGAGTAGTTCCAGTGGAGGAGGTTATTTAGGAAAGTCTAAATTTCCAGCCAGGCGCTATAATACCCACATACCTCGTAGGAACATTCTGCTTCAGCTGGCATGAATCATCTCTGTTTCCCGCTTCCTATGACTACATGAAACATGGAGGAAAGGCTGAAGGTGTGTAAAAATTCATTTCGCTTGGATCCTCCACAATCCATGTTCCTGGGAGCAGCAGACAAGGAACCAAACAAAGCATCGCTTTGGGTAAATCAGCTGTTCATGGACTCTTTAAAGTGTGTAAGAGTGTCACTTTGAGGACTAAGGTGTGTCTGATCCAAGCCATAGTGTTTTCAATTGCTTTTAAAAAAATCATTTTATTAGGGGCTCATACAACTCTTATCACAATCCATACATACCTCAATTGTGTAAAGCACATTTGTACATTCATTGCCCTCATCATTCTCAAAACATTTGCTCTCCACTTAAACCCCTGACATCAGCTCCTCATTTTCCCCCTCCCTCCCCACTTCTTCCTCCCTCATAAACCCTTGATAATTTATAAATTATTATTTTGTCATATCTTACAGTGTCTGACGTCTCCCTTCACCCACTATTCTGTTGTCTGGCCCCCAGGGAGGGGGTTATATTATATGTAGATCCTTGCAGTCGGTTCCCCCTTTCCACCTCACCTTCCCGGTCAATTGATTTATACATGTGAACATTGGACATTGAATTAAGCAAGACTATGGGAAAATCGCTGTATCTGAACTGCGTGCAGTGTGGACAAAGAATTCAGAAAGTACCTTGGACTCGCAGAAGAATGAACAGATCCGTCTTGGAAGACGTGCTCCTTGAAAGCAAGGATGGTGACACGACACTCGATCTTCCATACCTCAGACATGTTACCAGGAGAGTCCAGTCACTGGAGAGGGACAACATGGGTGCTAAAGTGGAGCCTCCGTGAAAAAAGAGGAAACCCCTCAAGATGAATTAAGAGAGGGGCCGAAATCATGGGTTCAGACATAACAGCAATTGTGAGCGTGGTGTCGGACCAGGCAGGGTTTCTGTCTGTCGTAAATAGGGTTGCCACGGAGCTGTAACACATTGGAGGGCCCCAAACAACGACAAAATGATCTCACCCCTCTTTTTTCGCCACTCTGTACCTATAAAAGGCAGCTCCCAAGAACCTCAGCAATTGGACTCTCTCATTCTCTAGAAAAATACATTGGGTCAGAAACGAAAGTACCGATGTCCATTTGACAGTCCTTGAATAGGGATAGCTCGTCTTTGAGGTTCAAAGATTTTCTGTAGCAATACCTTTAACTTTGGACTGAAGCCAGAGAGAGCGTGAGGTCCAATTACTGAAAAGTACTAATTACCTTCATAAAATAGTTGGGAGTGGGGGGGAAAAAACCCTAAGGATAGATATAATTTAGTTTCTTTCCATTGGCCCATATTAGGTCCAACCTGGATAAACACCACCTAGGCTTCAGGTCTCCGTTGGTCCTCACATTTCTTTCTCGATCCATAATTGCTAATTCACTTAAGTAAAAACAATATTTGGTCTCGCAGGTGCCAACCCACGTAAGCCATTGCTTTCCTTGGAGTGGCTGGAAAAACACAATTACATTACACTTGTGAACCTTCCCCCTTCTGGAAAGAATGCAATTCACAGTGAGAAAATGATTTGCTACTGGCCTATCTCAGATGGTTGGTTCTAGAGGAAACATGGATGGTGTGCCAGGTAGTTTCCAAGCACTTAGGGGGTATCACACAGACCAGTATCATAGAAAAATGCCCTTCTTGAGGTTCAAATTCCCAATGCCTTATATTGGTATCCCACCAGAGAAAGATCAGGTGAGTTGTAAGGATTCATCTTCTTAGAAATCCCACTGAACACTCACTATGAGTCCAGGACTCAACTCAGCAGCAGTGCAACTAGTTTGGTTTTGAATATACTGTATCAGCTCTGAACACATGGTGCCTATCTAAATCGGTCCTTGACTCGTCTCTCCTGGGATACATAAGTTTTCAAGCCACTTTCTGTTCTCATCTATATCATCGATGTTCTTGTGGCAGAAGGTGTTGAATCTTCTTTAGAAAATATCCTTCACATTTTGAATTTTAGAACTTCCCTCAGTTTCTAAAATTTGGCTCGGAGGGATTGAAAAATAGCAGTAGTAATAACTCCTGAGTAATAAAGCCATTCTGCAACTGGCATCTCATATTTTAAAAGTCGAGTATTTAAACATGTTATCTGGTTCTCTTTTTAGAAATATATATTTACCTATGTATTAAAACTTCACATCTCTCCTTATAAAATAAATCTGGTATGAACTACATCTACTAAAATCTCTCAATGAATGTACTTAGGGAAAGAGGAAATTTTCAGTGGAAGCATAGCACGTGTAAACTTGAGGTTGTTGTTTAGTACCATTGACTCACTTCCAACCAATAGTGACCCTATGTTCAACTGAAAGACACATGGCTTGGTCCAGCACCATCCTCAAAGTCACTGTTATCTTTGAGTTCATGGTTGTGGCCACTGTGCCAATCTATCTCCTTGATGGTCTTTCTCTCTTAAGCTGACCTTCTGCTTTACCATGCATGATATTTACAAAGCATGGACTTAGAAAAGTTCCTGGGTAATTGGAATGAAAAGATAATGGTGAGATCCCAGATGGTATTCTTTCTGATCCCTGGATACCACAACATATGATTTCTTTACCACACTTTGCTATCGCAGCCAGATCTTCAAAGATCTCTTTGTGAGGACAAGTATTGAATAGGGTTATATCCTAAGAATGAATTGTTCTTAGATTAGGGCTATGATTAGGTGCAAACTTATAATACATTCAGATATCTATGGTCTCTATGTGTCCCTGGCTCACTATAGATACATCCTTATCACTTTATGGGGGAATATTATAAGTTATCCCCATGGGGCCTATGATCATTCTATTGATAGTGTCATCAAATTAGCCAATGTTTAGAATTTAAAATACTGTTGGCCAAAGGCTATGGTTGGGGCAATGTTTAAGACTTAAATACACAGATGGTTGATTTGGACAGGTCGAAACCTTAAGCAATTAGGAACAACTTTCAATAATGCTCATTCACAAAGATAGAACTAGGCCTGCTGTCTCAGACATGTCATAACATAATCAGCCAGGTAAGTGAGGTGACAGCTAAGTCCACGTAAAAGATGTACATCAGGCTGCACGATGCAAAGATTGCAAATAATATCATCAAAGACCAGAGGAGGGAATGGTATTAGAGCTTAAATTCTGAGCACCCAGTTTGCAGAAAGAAGGCTCTGGGTGACAACAAAAGCTCCCCATCCATTTGCAGGGTACCAAGGTAGATTAAGCCTGCAGTGAGCATCCTCTGGACACTGACCCCTTATGAGAGCTTTGCTCTCAAGCAGAGAGCATTCATTGTAAAGTGCATCAATGCAGAGGGAATTAGGTTAAAGTTCAGCACTTTATCATATGATCTCCTTTTTGACCCATTTAAAAACTGTTCTACTTTTAAGTAGTTTCTGCTTTCTTTTCTGATTGAGTCTGTTTCTGTTTTGTTATTGTTATAGATTAAAAAATGTTTTTCTCTAGATGAAATCCAGGATACGTATGTCTATAGAGACATGAGCTGGATTGATAGTTTCTTGTCGTTATGGCAGAGAAAGCTGAGGAGAATTGGGGGAGCTAAAAGTGATGAGTAAAAGAAAAAGGAAAATATTCTAAATTACTTGTGGCGATATGATGAAGCTGTCACATTGCATGCTACATGAATTGTATGTCAATGAAACTGATTTAAAAATATGATGGTGAGTGACGTCAGTCAATAACAAAAGGACAAACGCTGAATGAGACCATTTTGACAAAAAGTCAAGGAAAAGTTTTATACACATAAAGAAAGATTCTTTGATGACTCCCAAAAGTGGTAGGTGAAGGGAGGAGAATCCCTAGACCAGAGGATAGACAGATGTGTGTTAACTTGGATAGAGAAGAAGGTGATATTCAGTAAGAGGGAAGTTGATAAAAATTATGGAAGCAGGAGGGCGGAAAGAAAGTGGAATTTTTTTTTTTACAAACACTTTGAATCCCAATCATAAGTCAATTTAAAAATTTTTTTTATTCCCTCCCGCCCCTCCATAGGTCTATTTTCTTATTCCTGACTGATCTATTGAGTCTACACCTATATTTGTGTTTATCTTAAATTATATATAGGGCACTACAAATAAACTAAATTCCACGAGCATACGGGAAAGGATGAATCGCTAATACCTTGGAATTACTTCATTATATTCAGAGAGACAATAAGGATCAGCCTTCTACAGCAAAATTAAGGTCTGAATCAAGACAGAATAATTTACTCTTAAGTCAATCCATCTGAAGTGCATTCTATCCATGGTAAATCTGATACAAATGTTCAAAATCATGTTAGCCAAATTCATAGCCAAATAAACTTGTAAAAAATTTATAACATTAGTGCTTTGTGCCATTGGGATTTAGAGAGTAAGCAAACAAGGGTAGAGTCCTTCATCACCACCCTCATCTGCATTGCATTCCTGACACCTAAATCTTTCTCTCTGTGTTAATTTTCGTGTGTGATTATTCACACCGGCTCATTGGACTGAGCTAAAGTCCAAATGAACACTGCACAGTGAATTATTCACACTGAAATATTCGCGCACGATTAAACAATACTAGTGAACTGAATTCATCTAGAGCTTTACAGCCATGGAACTAGGTTGGAGAGTTCCATAGTCACTTTCTAGAAAATTCCAAGAATGACTCGGGCAAAGTCAAGAAATAAAGGGATGAATGAATGAATGAGATGTGAACATATATCTATAGGTATTAAATAAATATATCTTTAAAAGAGATTTAATGATGTTTTCAAATTCATTTTTTGGTGAAATATCTTGAAACTAACTCTAGCTATAAGACCATCTGATTTATAAATACTTGTGGATTTTACTCCAAATGTTCAAAAACGTTCCATCCTAAGGCAAAATAGCAGTTGCCCTTGAATAGGTTCGGCCTCCTGGTGGCCCACACGTGTCGGATTAGAACTGGGAGCTGTACCATTTTCAAAAGCTGACGTTTTGGAAGTAGGTCACCATGCCTTTCTTGGAGAAGACCATGGATGATTTTGAACCTCCAACTTCCAGGCATCCTCTGCTGCCCCCCACCCCCCTCACCCTGAGCACTACTGATTTTCATCTCCCAGAGATTCCAGGCCAGCATACAGTGCATTTTAAGCTTTATGGGATACCGACAGCCAGAAATTGGGAGAAAGGGCTGTTGGAATGCTTCCAGGATTGTTCCTTGGGGGAGGAGATTAGTCTATCATGGTAAAAAGGAATGGGTATTTCTCTGGTCTTTGGTCACACTGCCATTCATTAAACAGGCACTCCAGGTAAAACATGGAAAGCTAGCATCTTCATGTTTCTACATTTTTACTGCCCACTTCGATGACTTTAATACCTGAGCCATGTTCAGGATATCCCAGAAATTCTCACTTGAAATTTCAAAGCAGCCAGCTATGAATTGTCTCCTTAATGCTATGAATTGTTTGTATTTATCATTTTCAGCACATTTCATGCAGACAAAGAATTTAGAGGGACCCTACAGGTGATCTATCGGCCAGTCTTGTCCCGAATTCAAATCCACAACAGAAAGACAGAGAAGTAGAAAGCATGGAAAGAATTTATACCAAGCAGATGCCAGAAGCATACAAAGCCATGGTCCATAAAGTTCAGGCCTGATTTCGTTGTAGTGAACAGTGAGAAGATAAGGGTATGGATCCTTTTTGGAAAAGGGAATCCAGACAAATCTCTCTAGAGAAATGCTCTACTTGTTTTCAAAACTCATTGCAGAGTTTTTCATACCAAGAGGCACTACCATATGATTATAATTTTCTAGAATGATATTAGATTTACAAATGATCTGTGGTAGACAAGTCCATGGCTGACTGGTTCAACACTGTTAAAACCCATTTTAGGATCAATGGCTCTATATGTGGTCCAGCGTGATTTTCTCAGCTTACATGATTCTAAACAAAGAAGATATAATCTGTCTTTTATTCTGAATGTTGTATTGGCTGCTGAATTGTGCAAGTGGACATTGTTGAGTTGGCATATGTTTTTGGTATGTTCATTTTAACCATAATAATGCGTTTAAATGGAAGACAAAAGGCAAATAAGCGCATGTTTGGGCTTTTGAGTCACCAGACCGGCAGTTTGAAGGCAGAAAGTGCAGACAGCATTTTGCAAGCCTCCCTCAAGGACAGTGGTACTTGGGTAAAGGTGATGTTCATTGCTCCTAGGTGCTAGGTCTAGGGCACTGTTGGGGCCCTCGGGTCCCAGTCATCCTGATGGGCTCACTTGTGTGTGTGGGTGAGTTTTCCAGCAGCTCCATGAGACAAACCAACAGCTGAACCTCATCACAATCTCATGAACAGCACATTGCTTCCTGCCTTAGCAACATCCATTCATCTCCTCAGTGAGTTCTTACCTGGGAGGTTAACAAGGTCAGTGCATGTCAAAAGCAGTTATTTTCAGCTAAGATCGATTTCCCTCCGGACAACCGTAAGATATTCAAGTTACTAATGAGGGCATTGAAGTTAAAGTTTAACCACATCATTAGAAGAAACACAGCTACCCAGAGAATAGCCACGATCCGTTGGTTAGCCACAGCAAATCCCTCTGAGGAAGGCGGGAGGCAGAAATGGATGGGTAGCTGTGCCCAAGAGAGGACACACACATTTGTGTGTCCTTGAATGCAGAATGAGAAAGCTGGCTGTCTGGTTTGCATTCTTGCGTATCTCTCTGCATGAGAAAATGTCATGTTGGCTCCGGTCTCTACCAGCACTGATTTTTATTCTGTCTGAAATGAGCAGAGAATTTTATTCCACCTTTTAGGGTTTCATCTAAACCGGCCTGCATCCCTGCTAGGTGCTAACAGTCCAGGACAAATGTCATTTTAGGATACTAATATCCTTTCTTCTTCCCTTATCTACAGAGACTCTGGGTGATGTAAATGGTTAAGCAGTAGAGTGTTAGCTGAAAGTTTTGTCTGGGCCAGGAGAGGAGCATTCGTATAGAATGGAAGAGAAATGTGGATCTGAACTCAGATTCTCAAGAAGAGCAGATGTAGCAGGCCACTTGAGACAAGGCAACACCCAGGGACAATTGCCATGAGAATCACTTTAAAACACCAGCCAAAAATATGCCATGAGATCATAAGTCTAGCTAAATAAGAGTTTGGCTCATAAAAAAACCCAAATTAAATTTTAAAAATTAAACACCCCAATTTCTCTTTTTCCTTAAGAAAAATCATTCCTAAGAGACCAAGTGGTTAAAACAATCTTAAGGGGCAGATGAGAAGGTGAGGGGGGCAAGGAAACTAGAGCTCTGGGCATGGTACAACCTGAAAGGAATGAATGAGGATGCTGACCCATCATGTAAAACATCCGTGGCATCGTCTTTCGGATCATTTGTGTAGAAGTTGTTCAATGGGAACCATGTTTTCTGTGTAAACTGTCACCTTGAATACAAATATCAATAGGAAACAAAGATGAGTGTGTGGACCTCCTCTGAGGTGCCTTCAAAGACTGGCCTGGAAATGTGGTTCTGAAAGATCATCGCTTTGACAACATGAAGATAACCTTAGGCTGACATCAGCAAACTGCTGCCCTTAGTCAGAATCAGCTTGATGGTCCCCACCCACCACAAGCATAAAGCCTTTCATATTCTGGTCCCCTGGAATCCACAGGACCTTATCGTTCGTTCTATCAACATTCAAACTTTAAATATTGTGGGAAGTACCTGCAGCTTGATGTGCACATAGGTGATGGGCATTTCGCCCTCTTAGTAAGACGCAGATTTCGACACAGTCGCTAGGGGTTACATCTGTGGGCACAAGGTCTCTTTAAAAGTGTTGAAAAGCAAGGATGTAACTTTGGGGTCTACACTGTGCCTGCCCCAAGCCCTGGTATTTTCAGTCACCTCCTGCGCATGTGAAAGTTGGACTTTGACTGAGGACAACCGAAGGGCAATCGATGCATTTGAACTATGGTGCGCTGACAAAGAAGTACTGAGCGTATCGTAGTCTGCCCACAGGACCCACAGAGCTGTCCAACAGTCTTGGAAGAAGGACAACCAGCATGCTCCTTAGAGGCAGGGATGGCAAGATTTGGTCTCACGTACATTGGACATATGTTGTCAGGAGAGATCAGTCCCTGGAGAAGGACATTATACTTGGTCAAGGAGGGGTCCATGAGAAGAAGACGGTCTTCCACAAGATGGACTCCCCCAATGGCCGCATCAATGGGCTCTAAGGCGCAAACCCTTGTGAGGCCCCAGCAGTGTTTTATGCTGTTGTCCAGAGGGTTGCTGTGGGTCAGAACCTCCTGGAAGGTATCTACCAGCACCCACCGAACTCTGGGGTGGGATCCACATGATGGTGCTCTTCCACAAGACAGAGTTTGAATAGCTAATGGTGTCAGGGGGTGTCCCTGCTCTGAGTCCCCCAGTTCGTTCAGATACATTTCTAGCACCAAACTGAAATTAGTCATGAAAGACCGTGTCCAGGGTCCTGGGGTGGGGTAGGGCATTGGTTTATTATGTTTGGGCACAAACCAGTTTCAGTTGAGTGGACTTAGGCTCAGGGTGACCACTGTGCATCTGAATAGAACGGCTCCATGTGGTCTCCAGGGGCCACGGTCTATCCAAAAGAGATGGCTTTTCTTTAGAGGCACTCTGAGGGGATTCAAACTGTCAAACTTTTGCTTAGTAAGAGAACACTTTACTCTTTGCACCCCCCAAGACTGCTCTGCTGGGGCACTGATAGGATACCAAAAGCAGGCGAGTTGTTGCACACCACCGAGTCCATTCAGACTCACAACCTCATCCTGGGGTATTCTAGACTGGAGAGCTTCGTGAGAATCTATCTTGAACTATTTTCTCCTGTGCACTGCCTGAGGGGTTGGAACCACCAACCTGTCTGTTAGCAGCTGAGTGCTGAGCGTTCACACCACCAGGGATCTTTAAAAATAAGGGTATCCGGATTGACACATGCGTATGAGTGTTGTTTCTTTCCAAACAATTCTCAACACATTTTCCAGGGTGCAAATTCGGCTTTTGGAACGGTCTTCAAAGACATGAAGACTGGGGACCCATTTATTTTTTTCACACAAATCATGATTCGACAAATATTTACTGAGTGCCTAATAAATCCTAAGTACTGTACTAGACTTTTAGGGACATGCTGATGAATAAGAGAAGACTGTTGCCGTTAAGTACCCAAGGCGCTTAAAGAGGAGACGAACAGTAAACAAATAATTACGATTCAGCATAATAAACAAAAATGTGTGTCCCTTAAGAGTAGCTGTTTACTTAAGCCGCATAAAAATCATGTGGACTTAGAATCAGTGTCCAGGCTGTGAATGCCGTCTCTGATGGAAGATGAGTTTTGGTTATCAAACACCAAAAATTACTCTTGCATATCTTCTAGCTTGACTCAGCATGCTCTTAATGTTGTGTTAGGAATGGAAATACTCATAGGGATGCAAATACCTTCTTGGAACAAATCCCTCTGTGAATACCAGCCTAATTGTGGCAGAATAAACTTCATTACTTTTTATTTAAACACATTTATTTCATGAGCTCCACATTTGGGTGTGTATGTGTATGTGTGCATAATAAATGGCCTATACTAAATTTAATAATATTTAATAGTCTACTCACCATGTTACTGGTTTGTAAAAATAAAAAAAGACTGAGCTTAATGAATTCTTAACCCACGCCTCATGCTTGACTTAAAGGGGGGGGGGGTTGACCATATATAGTTTATTATATAAACTGGGACCCTGTGAGAGCAAAAGTAGCATTATTAATAGTCAACGTCAGGATAACGGATCTTCACTGGGATGACTTTGTGGAAAGCAGACCCTAGAATCACCAGGTAGAGAGCCCCAAACCTGCTAACTGAAACCTTCTCTAGTCTGGCCTTGGGTCTCCGGTACTAAACAATATTTTCTTTCCGTGAAGTAGTCATTCTTCAACAGATGGGCACCGGCTACTAAATGATTTAAAGGAAACCTGTGTAGGATACGCTGTATACAGTTTCTGCAAAGTTGGAGGATGCTCATTAAGGGCACGTGGATGTATATTTGGTGACTTGAACAACATATCTTGGAATTTCATCCGATCATGTTTATACTTTTACATTTGTGTGAGCTGCCCACGTCATACCCCCTGTAGGAGAGTAGAGTTGTCTCATAGGAGCCCATCAGTCTTGTCTCCATGGAGCCCTGGGGTGGGAGCCCTGGGGTGGGCGCAGCCTGCCACCTTTGAGTGAGCTTACCCACTGCACCACCAGGGATCCATTTAACAAATGCATGGGATTATTTTATAATTTGCAGCTGCATCTAGCCAGACATTCTTGAAAGGGGGTGGGAAATGGGCTGTAGAGTTCTTTTGTTAAATATTGGGGGGGAAATTAGATTGAAGGAGAGTAAATCTGAAAGGTTGGATCTATATAAGGCAGAAACCCATCAAAATGAAAACGCAACCATCCTTTGGCTCAAACAGTAGAGAAGTCAGAGACAGAAAACATGGAGCGCAGGAAAAATAAGGCAGCCTTAATGAGTGAGGACTCTCACTGGTTTCTTTGTGCATTAAAAGATAGGGAGAGAGAAAAGGAAGGGAGGAAGGATGGAAGAAAGGAAGGGAAATAATGGATTATTCCTATGAGTATCGATCGGGAAAAATATGCAGACTCTAAACACCCAATAAAAAAATCCTGTTATATTTAATTAGTTATTTTGATCTCGGTTTCAGTTGACCTTATCTTTGACGATGTTATATTGGATACTAATTTTGCATAAAATTAAATTTCCTCCTATATTTGAATTCCCCCTTTATCTCCTTCTGCTGTAACAGCCTATGGCACTCTGACCAGGTTGTTTCTCGCTTTTGTTTATGACAGACTTGACCCCTTCTGCAGTTCCTGTACAGAAAACAGAGTTAACAAATGGGACGGTGAGTTGAAAGTTTCTGGGCAGAATGAACAAGAAAAGCAATGCAGGGGTCAATGTCATCTCTGATAGCCAGGTGAAGTCTTTTGGTTTCTACTTTCTTCTTACACTGTTATAGTGTTGTTTTAAAGAAATGTGAATCATTTCAGAATTTGGGGGTTCTGGGGTATCTTTCATTTCCATTTTGAAAGCAGAAGTTGCCTTTTCCAAGTGCCACCTGTCTCCCTTCCTTCCTTATCTAAAGTTTCCTTTCAATTTCTCTCATCTTCAAAATTTTGTAAAATGAGGATGGAATATATAACTCACAGGGAGGGTGTTCAGAATATTAATGTAACAGGTCTCACAGTTCAGAGAGTTTTGACGTTATATTTCAAAGGCTGACTTAAAATTAATTAAGCAAGAGAAAAGTGGAAATGTGTCTTTAAGGCGATAATCTTATTTTTAATGGGAAGAACAGGAAAAATGACATTGTGGGCTGGCATATGTCTATGGCCCTAAACTTGATAGAATTCGGGGAGACAGCTATTATTTTGCAAATCAATAGAATGCAGGTATTATAAGTTCTCAGGAGCATTACATTTTCTATGACCCTTTCCCCTCAATTCCAAATTCAGGTTTGAGTCAAGTGTTCTCGAAATGATGCAATGGATGTTTTTCGCTCCCTTGTATAGAAACACGAATGTCATATAAGAACTTGCCAGAATGTATTTATCTAAAAGTGCCAATGGTAGTTGGTAAAAATAACTTTTCCTTTTCGTCTTAAAAGATGACAGGAAACCCGCTCCCCCCCCCCCCAACCACCATTCTTTTCAGAGCATGGATAAAGAAAGAACCGTTGATATTTTGCTACAGTTATTGAGATTTTCCCAGAAACCCCTGGGAGCAAAGACACTACGTCAGGCTATAAAAGTTAAACTTATTTATGTTTGTTTATTATGTCATTTCAATCATCTCAAAGTCAACGCTTGATGATTCCTCACAGGCTATTCTTGAAAGTTGACTCGTTTTATGTGGTTTGGCCATTTACCTTGGAATATGACTCTCTGGTCAACAAGGACACTATTTGGAAAAGATAGTGTGCTTATTGAAACCTTCACATACAGCCTGTTCAATTGACCTCATGTTGCTTTGGGCACTGTAGGGATAGGTCAACAACCACAAGGAGAGTCACTTGCTTTCCACAGGGCAGAATTCTCAAGAGGGCAAGACTTCTTTCCATCACCGTCCTTTTCATTTTGACATTGACCTCCAAATCCACACTCCTCTTCAGTCACCTCAGACTCTTGAGAAAATATGGTCTGCCATGTCCCAATCACGGAAACTCTTCTGACTTCTGTGTTATTCTATCTTCAATACACTTTCCACCAGTGTTCCTTTCTCATGGGTCTAAGACAATTCGCTAAATGTATTTTTTCAGTTGTAGCTCTGTTCAATGTCAACACCACACATAACAGATCCTAGGTCATGGCTTGACTTTGACCATGAGGTTAGAGCATGTAGGCCATTTACCTGATGCCAGCATTTCCCTTAGTGTTACAGTGATGCTCAGAACACTGACTCATAATTCTATTCCGTCTTTGAATCTAAATACACAATGTTAATCTTACTGTAATCATCTTACAATTCATGGCTGCTAACTCCGTGAAAGATCTCTGCCCTCTCCAAGAGCTGAACAAACAAGGTAGCCTATATTACAGGATCCATTCAGCCACAGGGTTGAATAACAATGTTTTTAAGTTCATATCTATATATAAGCCAAAAAAACATATGCCATGTTACACAAAATGCTAGTGTGAAAATGGCATGGAGGCCATATAGGATCTCCTCTGACTTCCCTAATTCTATAAAGCAGGGGTCAGAGATGCCTCCACCAGCCATGTTTCTCTGCCCTATTCTCACACCAAGGGTTCCTCCCTTTGAAACCAACTTAATTAATTATGCATGTAGATGAGATGCAAATGCACAATAGATTAATCTCTGGAGTTTCAATACCATAGCATAGAAATTCACGTTTCTAATTGTAAGCTCCAGTGGCCAGCAGTTAAATACTCAATGGCCAACCGCAGGGTTGATGGTTTGAACCCACGCAGATGTGCTTTTACAAAGACAATGGCAGTTCGGGAACCTCTATGGGACAGTTCTATGCTGCTCTTTAGCTTCACTTCAGTCAGACTCGACTAGACAGCTCTTCCAACAGAAACTCTAAGTGTCAAGAGACCATTTAAAGGGGCGATCCCTAGTTTTCATTCTCTGTGAAGGATGCTCGCTCTATCTAAGTTCTTCTCAATCAACTCTAACAGGAAGGTGTATGTGTCTGTGGCTGGTGAAGATGGTCACAGGCTTGGATTAATGAAAGGTTTATGGGCTGAGCCAACAAAGAGCCCACAAAGCAAAGCCTCACACGCTGCTTCTGAGATTCACAGCTTGAAGCCCCAAGGTTTGTTCAACTCTGAACCGCACATGGTAGCCAAGGATAGGAATCCGTTTCAGGGCAATTCATGCTGAGGTGGTAACAGAGCTTAGAAGCTAACTAAAAGCGCACCCGTCTCAAACCACCAGCTGCTCTATGGAAGAAACATGTGACGGTGAACTTCCTCCAAAGATTTACAGTCTTGGAAACCCGATGGCGTGGTCTATCCTGTCCTGGAGGGATGGCTAGGAGTTGGAATTGACTTGAAGACAATGGGTTTGGTTTCGGTTTGGATCATATGTAGTGATCCCCATCTGATGAGGAAAAATCTACACAGTTCATAAATGGAAGTGGATGACGAGAGATTCCTTTTGAATGCAGGTGCTATACCTGGTCATTATTGATGTGAGCTGCAGGCAAGGGAACAGTCAGCGGTACACTGGGTAAGAGGATTGGCTTGAGCCACAGAAGTGTAATTATTGAATTTTAGAAACACAAAAAGATGTTATGGAGCAGAGCATTTGTGTTTCAGGTGGTGGCCACAAGTAGAGGTAAAAGATAGAATTTGATGATATCAAGGCAATCCAAACAATCAACATCATTAAGTCCTTCTTTCACACCAGGCCGTGGACCTAGTTACCCGTCCAGAGAGACTCCTTAGGCGCTATGCAGAGCAAAGACTTCAAGGCAGTGAGGCCTTCCAAGAAAGAGTGTGATTTTAACATTTCACATGGAGGTCAAAATGCAGCCGGTTTTTACATGGTAACCCAGCACAGTATGATGTGATGGAAATTAACACCTTAAAATATATGTGTATATGTGCGCGTGTATATAAAACACAGCCCCAACTGGACTTTTTAAAGCCTCTGTTTCCTGCATCTTATGACTAAGTGTGGGTAATTAAGCCAAGATCACTTTTTCCACTCCACCCATACTTCATAAAAACTTGTGGTAATTTTTCCTTGATTTATTTGCTCTTTTGTATTTTCCTTTGGCAATTGGCTAAAACAATAATGATTTCAAATAAAAAGACTTTCATATCAAGAGGTGACTCAATGATTTACTGATCCTTTTAACACCGTGAAGGGAGAAATCCATTATATGCTGGGGCCGGGAGGGCGGGGGGCGGGGGGGGGGGCTTTATGCCAGGTAGGAGGGGGACTAGAGTGAAAGGAGGTAGCCTCATAACGTAGCATTCTATATTCGAAGCATTAGGTTTGGGATCCATAAGGCAGTGTGCAGGTGGGGGAGGAGGGATGATACACATTCATAGGGATCATAAAGATGCACCAAGGGAAACAAAAACAAAAATTGATTTATGGAATCCATTAAGATATAAACATGAATAATCACAGGCAAATTTAGCAGGGTGGGATTCTAAAAGGCACCTGAGCTTTAAAGAATGCCTTATATGTTGCCATTTCAGAAGTCTGTGATCCAAATAGTGAAATGCATGTTCAAAGTGGGCCGTGAAGTCAAACATAGCAGCCAGAAGTTTTAATGATGCTAGCATAGTCTTTGGGGCAGTTTTTAATCTATCAATAAGTCAATCAATTAACATTCTTAGGGAGTAGGCTATGGGCCCAAGTAGGGGATGAGGGATCAGGAGAAAGCAAGGAAAATACACATATTAAAGTCAGAGGCGTATCCAGTCTGGGGCAGGTATGGCACGTGCCCTGGCCTCCCCTTGAAGTGGGAGTGGAGCTGCCAATGAATATTTCTATTCCCTGTCGTAGTTTCCATTGCCAACTGCGAGAGATCGTCCAGCAATTTAAAACTAATTGCCACAAGCTATATATATATCTCTATATATAATCCTCTGATTAAAGCCATGAAGAATCTTTGGGACTTTGGGATTCAGCCTAATTCTTTTGGGTCAACCCTCCTTTCTCTTATGCTTCCTCCAATGTCTTGGTGCTATTAATTACGTTGGACCTGGAGTTGCCAGCGTGAGTTAATACAAATTCCGGACATCTCTGTTTATCTGGCTACCCAGCCATCCATGTAAGCCTCATCATTAACACTTTGCACCGTCTGGTCCTCGATAGGAGATCCACTGGTTGCCACCAGTTGCCGCAGAGCACTTTGCTGTAGAGTAAACCCACCCCCCCGGCCCCCAGTAAGACTCTCCTGCTTTGAATTTCCACCCAGAGACATTCAGGTTAACAATATCCCCCGGGGATTCTGATAGATCCCCATCAATCCTATAAGTATGTGGATGCCTAATAATCACCTGGGGAATCTTGTTTAACTCTTGGTTTGGATTCAGTTCTAGGGTAGACATGAAAGTGCTTACCAGAGGTTAGAACTCAAATGAACCGGTTCAAAGCTTGCTTGTGGTGTTCATTCTGACTCAAGGTAGTTCAGAAGAGAATTGCGTTCCACAGGGATTTCAGTAGCTGCGACGTTTTGAAAGTCAATCATCAGGCTTTGTGCTTGGTTTTGTTCAACGGGCCTCTGGGTAGATTGCAGCTGCCAACCCTTCTGTGAGTTGCTGAACAGGAAGCTTTTGTGTCACCTGAGGACATTGCTGTAGAATCAAACAAACAAAAACATTAATGTAGAGCTGGTTCTGCCCCATGGGACCCCATGCGTTTCAGAGGGGAGCGGCGCTGTCAGAAGCCTTTCTTCTGCGGCTGGGCATGAAATACCACGCTTTCAAGGACTCCAAAAAAAAAAAAAATACAGCTCAAACTACTGCTGTTGAGTTGATTCTGGTACAGAGCAAACCTGTGTCGAGTTTCCAAGACTAAATCTCTAGGGGCACAGATGTTCTCGTCTTTCCCCTTTGGAGCAGCTGGTGGATTTGAACCCTCAACCTTGAAGTTAGCAGTCTAGCATCCACCCAACAGAGATACCACGGTTCCTTACTTAAGGACTCAAACCAGACTCACTGTCATCAAGCTAATTCCTACTCAAAGAGACTCTATAGAACTGTGTAGAACTGCCCTTGTGGGTTTCTGAGACCGTAACACTTAACAACAAAAGTAGAAAGCCTCATTTGTCTCCCGGCAGAGTGGCTGCTGGTTTAGAACTGGTGACCTTAGCAGCCCAAGGTGGAACCACTATACAACCAGCGCTCCTCCTCAAGAGCCCAGTAACTGTGAAAGATGAGGTAGCCTTCTGGTGACTCTTTAGAACAAATACAATGCTTCTCATTTTAAACCTTATAAGTAACTCACTCACTTAACTGCCATTTGATTCCGAGCAATCCTGTCCTGCAGGGCAGAATTCCCTCACTTGTTTTTTGAGATTGTAAGTCTTTAATGGAATAGAAGGCCTGATAGTGGTTTTGAACTGCTGACCTTAAGATCAGAAGCCCAACACTTACCCACTGTGCCTAGGGAAGCATATTTAATAATTCGAAAGGAGAAGGCCTATAAGACAAAGAATGCTTCATTTCTTTTCTTTTTTAATCTTCTCTGTGGTCCTGTGTTTATTCTGAGAGAAAAGAACTTTCAGCCTTTGGGTTTTACCCAAACTTTTCCAAACCAGATCTGTTCCTTGGCACATGCCACTCATTGCTGCCTTCCAAGTAAATGCCCAATAGTAAAGACAGAGGTGGACTCCTGTCTCGTGTGGCCCATTGATCATGACCAGTAACATCCTGCTCAGCTCACTGGCCTTCTGGGGCCTGGGTGGTTATAATTCTGAACGCTTGCAAAAGCAACGGCTATCTTTCACAGAAAAATCTCAGCTCTCTTAGCATAATAACTGTGGGGAGCAAGGAGTTTCAACCTACTTTTGCAGAAACACATATTTCTGTAGACACAAAAACCATAACATTTTTTTAAGAAATCAAAAGTATATTTTTTATCTTGCAGCATCCCCCTTTTCGTACACCTTCGTCCTCTCTCTTCTTGTTTCTCCGAGTGCGGGACAAGGAGGTACTGTTTAGAATGTGAGAGCCTTCTTCCCTTCTCCAGACACACTTCCTACAGCTGCGGCAAATCTCTGCTGCCAGCCCGACTCCAAGGTCACGGCAGGGTTGGGTTTCAGCCTGTGAGGGCCAAGCTTGAACTCGTGTGAGAAGAGTCTTCTTTGCCCCAAACGATGGCTGGCTTGGCGACGTGATAGGCATGGAGCTTGCGTTGACCTGGAAGGACTCTGTAGAGCGTGAGCTTCAAGTTCTTTACTGATGCACCCCTTGGGTGACTTAGCAGGTCTTTCCCGCCCAAATCATGTCTGGCATCCATTTCCTAATAATATGGTTATGTCTGCTTTTTATTTTATTTTCTTGGGAGGAAGGTGATGGAGTAAATTTTCTTAATATGGCTCTTCTGCCTATTTCTTTCTAACTCCCACCAAATGATGGGGTGGGGCTCTGGCAGTGTGGTGGTTAAGCACTGGTCTGCAATCTGCATGGTTGACAGTTCAAAACCACCAGCAGCTCCATTAGATAGAGACGGGGCTTTCTACTCAAGTAAACAGTTACAGTCTTGGAAACCCACCGAGGGTCACTATGAGTCAGCCTTGACTCCATGGCCAAGAGAGTATGTAAGTGGGGCATGTGAGCCACTAATAGAGGGCTTTAGCTATTTTTGTTCCCACCCCTGGCTATAAGGATGAACCATCTGTGAAGTCGTAGCAGAAAGAGAAAGCCAAGGACAAAAGTATGTGCCAGAAATCTGGTTGAAGTGGCGGAGGCCAAGACCAGAGGCCAGAGAGAAGGTGACACCAGGACTATGGGCCAAAGCAAGGGAAGCAGTGCCGAGACCGTGGGACTGGCCGAGCAATAGATGGGCTTCCTTGTCCATAAAGGCAGAGGCCAAGGTCCATATGGCTGAGGGGCTGAAGACTAGAGAAAGGTTTGGTTGTTCACTGCCTATGGTAACCTCTGAACTTCTCCCAGAAACTTCCAGAACAGTGAATACTGTGTGTGATTTCTGTGTGGCCATTGCAAGGAAGTATGGAACCCAGCAGAAGAGTAGAGAGGGGCGGGAGGAGTGGTTGGTGTCCGATTAGATTAAGAAGGATGGAGCAGCAATCATGTCTGACCCCTCCCTACCTCTTGGCAATAGGGATGTGTATTGGACAGGGTTCTCTAGAGAGACAAACCAGATTGCTAGTAATTATATATAAATATATTTATAAAGATAGATATATAAGTCAAGAAATAAACCATTAAATAATATACAGATAGATAATACAAGAAATTAACAGTTAAATTATAAAGCAGTGATACACTAGCAGTCCTTCAAGTTTTGAGAGCTGCCAGTTGCCAGACCCCTTCTGTAGAGAGAGCTGGGCTATATATACCCAGGCAGCAAATACCAAGGCAGGTTCCCAACTGTCATCAACTGTCAGTCCCCGGTTCCAGAGATGAACATTCCAATCATGTGGCCTTAAGGGGACCTCAACTTACAGTGACACAGTCCACAGGCAGGCCATCCCACAGGTAGTGTACCCCTTTAAACTGAAGCACAGAACAACCAAGGAGAGGCTCACCGAGCCATTTATTCCTCTGCCCTTCAGCTAATCCTCCTTGTGTTTATCGGCCAGGCTGGCACAATAAACTATAGCAGGATCAGAGAGGAGGTCATCTCTGGCTCTTCAATGTCCTTTACTGCAGAGCCTCACCTTCCAAACATTGGTCCCATATTGCCTCTTGAACAGCTTTAGCCTGAAGGGATGGCAAGCTCCAAGAGAATGACCAGCTGACTTAGCACTCCCAAGACCTTTTGTGTGCTTTTTCTAAGGACAGTGAAAATGCAGAGCATAAAGTCCTGCCCAAGAGCTCGGCTGGAAGGCAAAATGTAACCCCAGTGCGGCTCTAAGTTGCTGAGCATGAAATGGACCACCCCTGTCATCAGTCACTGATTGGAGCTTATTTACTGTTCTTGGATGGCGAAATTAAGGAGATTGTCTCAAGCATTAGTAATGAGCATTTGAAATCTGGAGACTCCATTCCAGAAATGGGCTTAGGCAATTTTCTCAGTTGCTTAATAGGCCACTTCATTCCAGAACACGCCCAATAAGTGATGTCAGGCCTCCAAAGGAGAGACCTTCATTTCAGTCTGAGAAAGGCCCTTCAGGTTTCCAGGTCAGGGGAATCAGAGGAGTTGTTCAAACTTGAACGTCAGCCGGGATCACCCTTTCTGTGTTCGTGACTTTGGAGCATGAACTGTCCGTGGTCAATGTAGCTTAAAATAGTATTTACTCTTCTTGGGTGGACACATTCCCCAAAGACTGGGCTCCGATCTCTATACACTACTCTCTCCTCCTGGGGAAAATGAAACTTCCCACAGAAGTACCGTGGTTTTGCTTGGTTTGTGTCTCGTTCTGAAACACAGTGTAGACATATTTGCAACATGAACTTGAATATCACGGGGGAGGGGGTGGGGCAGGGGAAATCTCAGAGCCAAATGTCTCAAATAGCAGGGTTGGAAATCTTTATGATAGACTATTTTGGTTAATGTGGGGTGTTGTCCATGATCATTTCCTATGTCAGCGGGTGAAGAAATGCAAAGGCTCAGGGGACTGTTATTGTAAGAGCTGGTGGTTGGTGATGGAATCCCAGGCCTGGGTGTGGTAAGTCAAGTATTACCTCCAGACAGCAGCAAGGTGCCAGGCTGAAACTCACATGAAAACTGGCAAGGTAGCATAAACAAAGCCCGAGGTTCAGCGTTTGTCTTTTCAATGCCACCTGGCTACTTTCCCCCTTCCTCTCTTGGCCTTTCTTCTCAATCCACTAGACCCCTGGTTTCCCTGTCAGAAGCACCTTTCAGCACTCTCCCTGAAGCACAGAAGTGCACAGTGTCCCTGAAGGACAGAAGTGCCCGGTGGGCAGGACAAGAGAGATAGTGTGCCCTGTTTGTTTGCTGCGCCACTGACTCTATGCAAGGTATTTTTATAAATTGAAGTTCACAAAATTGTCCCGAAAGCACAAGGAACAGGCATTCTTGCTGAAATGCAGAGAAATGGTTCTGTCCAAGCCAAGATCACATGTTGACAAACTAGTGAAGTTGGGCTTCCCACCCAGGTCTGTCTACTCAGACTGCCTGCTCTGCTACCAGATGACACTAAAGTATCATGAAAATGACACTTCCGAAATTATCGTTGACCAAGGTCGCTAAGCATCTTTCCTACCTTCAAATGTATGGCCCCATTCATCCTTCCTCTTTGCCAAGGAGACAAGAGGCGGAGTACTTAGAACAGTTTTCAACGTTCTGAGAATAAATTATTTGGGGCTGGGGAGGTGGAAGGTATGAACGTTCTTGGAGTTCATATTACGTTTAAGCTATACTTACTCATTTCCTCTAGGAAGGATCGTGGCAATAATGTTATAAAATCCAACATGGGAGAGATTATATCAGATGCTAGACCATAAAATGCTCATCTTTACTCAAGAGAATCCAAGATCTAGAGAGGTCTATGTCTTTGTCTCTGATTACATAGGTGGAACGTCTGTCTGTGTCATGTGAGCTCCTTCACCATCGGGGACTGGACTGTGTGCTTGGTTTTTGAATAATAGCAAGTGCTGCTTAATTTAGCAATGGTCTATGACACCAGAGCATATCTGGATGATGTGATTGGTTAAAAAGTGAGCAGTTTACCAAACGGTTGACAATTCAAAGACTTGACAATCTACTTCTGGAAGGTTCCAGCGTTGAAAATGCAATGGAGCACTGTTCCCGAAACGGACGGATGAATGCTCCATGGCTCAGAATGGGTACAATGACCACAGGCTTGGTCAATGGGATTTCAGAGAGACTTCTGTGAACATCGGATGATTTCTCTATGGTGAGCACTCAGCCTTAAGGGACGGCAAGTCTTAGATTTACAAACGACCTCTTGAAAGAGAATCAGATGTTGGACTTGGGCTGAATTGTATCATCTTAACTATCTTTGCACCTGCAATTTTATAAAATTATATACGTAGTAAGAATGTGTAGGTAGTCGGGGGCAGGCTGAATTTTGTTTTTATTTTTAAATTCTGTTTGCTGATGTTTCCTTTAATAGTGGTATGGGGAATGTAGGACTAGGGGCACAGTGGGGATATATGATGGAGGGTTGACTCATCAATTTGTTGTCGGGCTGATTTCTGTATTTGTCTGCAAGGCTGCGCCAGAGAACACTAACTATTCAAGTCAATGCATGGAATCTCAAACGAAGAAGAGGAAGGCAGATATTAAAGACCTTTCTTAAGTAACCCCTATGTTATGTCTACTTTTACAAGGATAGCATTGCTCACTTTGTCGTCATAAACATTGGGGATCAAGTTTGAAAACTTGTGTCCCATCACATTGTTAATAAATGAGAATGCAGATTCAAAATATGATCCTTCTGACTATAGCACCCTTGATCTACTCCTTGCTGCCAATCATGTAAACATATGCAAGCATGTTATATTAGGCATGTTTCTTTAGAGAAACAAAGCCAAGACCCTTATGATTATATTTATATATATATCGACAAGGACTACAACAGTAAATTAGTCTGCACAGCAGTACCCATCCAACTCACTTTTGTGGGACAGTTAATATACTGAGAGTCCTTCCAACTCATGTTGGCCTCTGGTCCAAGGCCACGGAAGCAGACAGTCTAGGAAGATGAGCTGTTGAGGTTGTAGCAGAGGCCAGTAGGGCAGCATAGCCAGGCAGGTCATGGTGAAGCCTCATGGTGTAGTTGTAGCGATATGGATAGGAAGTGCTAGTGCTTGGTGTAGTGTGGTGGCAAGAGGAGAAGGGTTGGCTCCACAGGCAGAAAACATGGCAAGGCAGGGTGGTGCGTCATTGTGGAACAGCAGCACGATCCACGGGTTGGCTTGGTCCACAGGTAGCGCAGCACACTGTTGAGGCAGAGCAGCCAACTCAGGCAGCGTGCTGGTCAGAGCACCAGAGAGATCCCTCCAAAGAGCCATTTTTCTCCATAGTGCCTCCAAAGGAGGTCATCAAGCTTTGGGACCAGCTTGAGAGGCCAAACTCTACTCACATTTTCTTACAGGTGCCATGTTGGTATACAAAACACTAACAATCACGCATGCATTCTACAAGGCACTAAGTGTAAAATACTGCATTTTTGAGGATTGGCTGAACCTCAGAAAAGTTTTAAAACAAGGTGACCAATCTTTTTGGACAATTTGGGTGGCTGTGTGTTGAGGTCCAATGGCTGTCAAAGATGGCTTCATAAGAGACCTTTTCGATCTCTCAGTGTCTGATTCGAGAACTAGAACTGGGACTAGAAATGAAAGTGGCTTAAACAACGGAAATGTCTCTTTTTCCTCAAAAGAATGGAGTCTTTTTTTTCTCTGTTCCTCCATTCCTAAAGCATTTCTATCTGCAAGCTCCCCTGAGGATCCAAGTCAATGCTTAGAATTCTTGCCACTGAAGATCCACTCCAGGCAGGAAATGGAAGGAAGGTCGAGAAGGGGAAGAGTCTAAATGATTACTGTCTGTCCTTTACAGAAGGCATTCTTGAAACTCTCACGCACAATTTTTTACTTTATATCGTGTTGGCCTTGCTTAGCAGTCAGAGTTTGCAAATCAAGCCCTTTGGCTGGGCATAGTGCCACATGGATTAAATTTGGGGTTCTATTACTAAGAAAGAATGGGATAATGGATATTGGATAAGCTACTTGACGTATTAGCCACAATTAGCTAATCAGTTGCTCACTCTCAGTGGCAGGACTTTCAATACAGAGTCATTAAAACAGCATGCTCATTACCATGTGTGGTCTGGGATCATTAACAAATAATTGGATCAGCTGCCTACTCAAGGGAGACGCCATAGAACAGTAGGATTTGGAGAGCGTGCGCTGGAGCATCAAGCCGTCTGAGGACTGTGGCCATGCAGTGGGCAAAGAGGGAATGATTCACCAATGTTAATAGAGCTTAGTCATTCCCCTTTTGGAGCTACATAAGTCAGGTGCCAGTCAACCCAGAGAAAGACAGCTATGTGAAGCCACCCTTACCATTGGCTACAACCCAGAGAGCGTTCCCACCTAGGTAATCTTCTAGGCCTTTTATAAATGGCCTATAATTAAGCATAGTTATTATAAGGAAATAACTATTGGACCTAGAACGAGAAGGCGCCCGGGGTAATTCTTGGATGGAAACAGGTCTACTTATATACTTACACCAGGGGGCTTTTCAAAGCAGTTGTACGGTCAGTCACCCTCTAGAGTCTGAACTTCCGAAGCAATTTAAGAGTTGTATCCATCTATCCTTGAGTTACTTTTTACCACCCCAGAGATTTCTCTCTTTCTCTTCCCGACTCCTACTTCCTTCCAAGGTCGGTGACAGTCCTGCTGGAGGCAGAGGCGTGGCTTGAATTTCCATCAGGCAGCCTCCCCTCCAATCAGCCATGTCATGGTGGAATTTTTATTGGTCATAAATTTTTTTACTGGCTAGATTAATGTGATTGAAAGCATCACACCCAGTAAATACCGTCTGCTATTTGCTTTAGCAATACCTGTGGAAAAGGGCAACTTGGGACCCAGGCACCGTGGAGCTGGTGAAACCATTGGCCGTGCACAGCTCGTTGGGGGCCCCTTTGACAGATGACCAGAAGTTGCTCTTAGAGGGAGGTCCGCCCAGCAAGAAGCTCCATTGGTGCGTGCGACGGCCATGTGCAGCCATGATTCACTTCACTGACGATCAAAGCTTTCTGCAACTTTGCTTGCTGACTCTTGACCAGAGGTTCCCTTTCAACACGAGGAAAATCTGCCTAGAGAGAGAAAGAGAGAAAGCACAGTACAGGGAAATAAATGGCAGCCGTGTTTCTGGTGGTCCCGGATTTATTGACCGAGGAGTCTCGGCTCTGCCCTGCCTGGTGGCATGGCCCGTGGATGTGTATTGGGGTACTTTATGGAGCATGGCTTATATCAGCATGGATTATTATAATAACAACAACGGGGATATTCAATAAAACCTCGTTTGAGGGTAAAGGCTTCCACACAAAACACCTCTCACAGGCCAGAGAATCGAGGGAGTGTTTATTAAGGGGAAAAAACAGACAAAAAGAAAATGTACAAAGTACTGCTCTTGGAAAGCTCCTTTCAGAGAAACACTGCTCTCTGCCACTGGTATTGGAGGAAGACATGGGGTCCTGGGAGCCTGTGGTCTCCATCTGCTCTCTCCCCTCTGACCCTGGCTTGTTTGACTATGTGGTCATGACCCTCCACCGAGTGGGGTGGATGGTCTGGAAAGGAGCTTGGCTTGCCTGCCTCCCAGTTGTGCCTGAAGCCCCCATGCCCCTTCCTTCCTGTAAGGAATGCCAGAATTCACTTCTCTCCCTACCCCAATCCATGCACCCCCCCAAAAAATGGAAAAAAGAAACACAAATAGAAAATATGCCAAATGGCTAAGGGGGATTGAGTATTGAAATACCGTCTCAAAAGTTGCCTGAATGCAGAGAAACCCCAAAACTTTCCCTCTATCCAATCTGGAACCTTCATCTGCCTGCCTTTCTTTTGTCTCTAGCCAGTTTTTAAGCGTTAGATGACTTACAATTATAATATTGGCAAGGGTCCGGGTTGATGATGGCTGCAGGGGATCAGCTTCCTACATTCCTTTTCTTGAGTAAGTAGTGTTGGCAAGGCCGCCGTGGCCCTGCAGTGCCAGCTCAGAAGAACTAGAAGGTCTTCCTGGGCTGGAGTTTGATACATCAGGGTCAGGAGATGCAGTCTGGAGAGACTAAGATAGCTGGAGGAAACAGTGATGTTGAAGGAGTCCAACATTTGTGAAGGAAGTTGGAAACAAGGAAAGCCGAAGGTCTCTATCTGTGCAAGATCTAAGGGAGAGGAAAAGGAAGTGATTAACAGAATTACCCCATGGAAGAGGGAGAGGACAGATAGCAACCTAAAAAGTGATTCTGGAAATAGTAGCTAACATTGAAAAAGAAATAACCCTGCTTTTTTTCGTCGTTTTTGTTGTTAGATGCTATCATGTTGCTAGGTTTTGACTCAAAGTGACCCTATGTACAACCGAACAAAAGACTCCCTGGGCCTTTGCCATCCTCACAATTGTTCTTATGGTTGCGCCCATTGGTGCAGCCACTGTGTGGATGCATCTCACTGTGGGCCTTCCTCCCTTTCACTGCCCTCCAGCTTCACCTAGCATGATGTCTTTCTCCAGGGACTCGTCTCTCCTGACGACATGTCAAAGTAGGTGTGAACTAAAGTCTTGCCTCTTTAGGAGAATTCTGGCTGGCCTTCTCCCAAGACAGAGATATTAGTTCCTTGGGCAATCTAGGGTCCATTCACTAGTCTTCCCCAGAGCCATCGTTCAAAGGCATAGATTCTTCTCCGGTCCTGAGGTGCCATCAAGTCAGTTCGGGCTCATAGGGACCCCGTGAGACAAAGCAGAATGGCCCTATCAGGTTGTCTATGCTGTGGTCTTCAGAGGAGCGGGTCACTAGATCATTCTCCAGAGGAACTCTGAGTGGATTCCAACCGCCAGCCTTCAGGTTGGCAGCTCCATGCTTAACCAAGGTGGGACCAGGGTTCCTATTGTGCCCCATAGGGCCACTGTGGGTCAGAATCAATGTGGCCCCCATGAGTTTGATTTTTGGTTATTGATAGAGGGCAAGAAAAACACAAGGGAGGGGGTGAGGGCTTGATAAATCACAGAAACAGCCTTTTACACAAAACCCCATCCTGCTGACCACCACTCACTGGCTCTAATCTCAGTCAAATGTGCAGTGTTTATTTTTCCAAGAGCAGGGCTTTCTCTGACTCACAACACTCAGATGCTACTTACTAATGGACCCCGGTCCCAGTCACGAATGTGACACAGGGCGAGACACGCAGCTTAACAATCACAAACAACAGCACAGTTAATGGGGGGTGACGCTTCAGTGACATGTGCCACACCAAAGAGCCGACTCCTCACGCTACACATGCAGGGTCTCTGGGCTCTGGAGCCATGATAAAATACTGTCATCTGTTGGCGGCCTGTGTAAGCAGACTTTGGGATCCATAGTCCTGATGTTTTTCCAGAGAGGCTTTGCTTTACCCCAGGGACAGGATGTGCGAAAGGCATTGGAAAGGAGCAGAGCACCAGCCTGACCTTATAGAAGGGAAAATATATATACATATATATATATATTCCAAGTGTGCAGTCCGTGAAGGGAATGGACTGCATTCCATTGATCTAATTCCTGACCTACCAGAGTAAACCTACCCCAAACCCACCACCCTTGAGTCTACTCACAGTGAGCCTACAGGATTTCTGAATCTGTACGCTGTTAAGAGCTTCTGGGAGCAGAGAGCCTCATCTTCCTCCCTAGTAGTGGCTGGTGGGTTTGAACCTCAGACCTTGAGGTTAGCAGTCCAAAGTGCACACAACCGCACCACAGTAACACAATAGTTACCCTAGGAGTGAGCAATAACTAAGGTCACTAAATGCTGTTGCCAATCACTCAAATGGATCACAGGAATCTGCTCAGATATGTCTTCAATTTAGTTAGTGTGGCCATGGGGGAAATGCGTATTTCTCCTCAGAATGGGTGCTGGGGTTTTTTTTCAGTCTGGAAGGAGTTATTGGTAGCCTTTCCTTTTAATCAGAGGGTTAAAGGCAATCGTGTTGAGCTGAGAACTGTGGAAACCGCACACACTGTGGGCAGGATGGTCCGTCGCCGGCATCTGAAATGCCCCCTCCGAGAAGACCTCCTGGATTTGGATGAGGAGCTCCTCTGACGAGTTGAAAAGGCACCAACTGTCTTCTGGATGTTCAGCTCGCCAAAGGAAAGGAAAATCATCCTGCTTCAGAGACTAGAAGCCAGTGAACATCATGTGATCCTCCCCAAAGCCTCCGGAAGTGTTTCTCAAAACCCCAAATCCAGAGCTTGGATGAGGATGCCCAGGGAGGGAGCGTAACCACAGTGAATCAAAGAGCAGATGCCTGCGTGGAGCCAGAGTCCACGAATCAGGGTAACAGCCTCAGAAGAAGGTGGGAAAAACAACAATACGATAAGAAGCTTATAACACAAGAGGACTACAAAAATACTTCTTTCTCTTTGTCGGGAGACTGGGTCAAAAAAATCTCCTCGGACAAAATCAAACCAGAAAGCCTAAGGATTTCACAGGGTTGGAACTAACCTGTTTGCTACATTCATGCTCCAGGATCCTGTAAGCCAAACATTTCACAGAGAAAGAGGTATCAGGTCAGGGCTACTGGGAAGAAATGGCTGGTGCCTCAGGGAAACAACCCCAGGCTGTTCTTACATGATTTTCCTCAAAAATATGGGGTCATCTCACAGAGGGGTGGGAGAGAAAGAGAGAGAAATTCCATGGCAGAAATGCTGTAAATATTAGTATTAGAGAATTTAAAAATAATCCAACCTGAGGAATGGTAACAAGAAGTTTTGGCTCCGGACTTTCCCTGAGGCATGGACTTCAGAATCAGTGAGACACCTGAAAGTTAATCTACAGGAAGAGGCTCTGTAGCCAGCACAGAATACCACAGAAAGACAAGTCCAAATCTCCGAAGCAGCCAGAGTGGAAAGGCAACGAATGGTCTTCAGACGCGGCGGTGGAAAGCCACTCTTCCTTATGGACAAGGTCAAGGGTGCAGGCAGTTGATGTGTACAGATTTTAGCTCCTCCTTACAGCAATCCACTTGGGTGACACAATCTCCCAAACCTTTCCGATCACTCGATTCTCTACAATTTCTTTCATTTTATATTTGCTCCAGACCATATTCCATCATGGAGCCATAACAGGTCTCACGATGCAGCGAATTCACACAGAAGTAGGAAGAGGTGAAGCTTCACCGGGACCACCATGAAAAAACAGAGCATGAAAAATGGGCCCAGAGGAGAGGCCACCAAAATATTCATTGTCTCAACCCCTGGTTGTTCCAGGAGGGGTGAACATATGTGGACTCTCGGTTGCTGTCAGGGACCTCCGGGCCTCCACCATTCGCTCTCAGCCACATTAGTTTGCCCCAAGCTGCGCTTCTGTGCTGCCTCCTCCTGGTCTAGAGGGGTTTCACAAGTCAAATGGAAAGGCAGCTCATCCACAGCCATTGGAAAGAGTTCCCCAAGTGCTTCCTGAGACTAAGGACAGACTGAGATCAAACTCAGACCACAGCACAATGCTTCTCCGATACGTGGATCCTGACGCTCACGGACAGTCTCATAGCTGAACCATCTCCTATCCCAAATCAGGGAGGCGATTCAAAGAAGAGCATCGAGCTGCACCGAGGCATCTTGGGCCTGCAGAGCCGAGTCTGATCATTGCCATGACCACTGGTGAAGGACTCCGTGTGCCTTGTGCGTGGACTTGCCCTGTTCATTCACAAGAAACTCTCACCAGGCTTGGCGTCCTTCCCCTTGCTCATTGCTGTCTCCTGTATGCTCCATCCTTGTCTATAGCACAGATTAGGGGTGGGGAATCATGGTGAACGCACTAGCTATTAGGACAAGGCAGCCTCAAAGATGTCGCAGTGGTTTTAATTTAACCCAGCTAATTGTGCGGATTTAACGTGACTTTCCCCAAACTTTTACTCTTTTGTTAAATAATTGTCCCATTCTCTCCTTCTCTCTCTTTAGGAATAACAGAATAAAACGGGGATGTTACAACCCTGGCATCTTCTAGATACCTTAACTCAGGTGGTTTCTCCCGGTATATCTATAAAATAAGCCATGGCCATGGGGTTGGTTTGGACGCATCGTGACCCTATTCCTGCATGATGTTGTTATTGCTAAGTTACGTAGAGCCGGTTCCAAGTCAGGTACAACAGAATGGAACACTGCCCTGCCCGGTGTCATGCCCACAGTTGTCTTTCCATGGGAGCTCCGGGGCGTAGCCCCACTGTGTCAGTCCATCGTCCCCAGAGCCTTCTTGGGTGAGCCACTCCGGTGGACCAAGCACAATGCCCTCCAGGAGCTCGTCTCTCCTGATCATGCGCACAAACTACGTGAGAGGAAGCACGATTGTTCTGGTCTCTAAAGAGCGTTTTGGAAAGATGCTCTACTTCATGACTAACCAGTGGTTCCCCCCCCCCACCGCCCAATATCCAGGTAAAATATGGGAGAAACAGCAAGAAGAACGGAACCATTGGACAAGGTATCTGGATTTCAAAAATGAAACCTCCTCATTGGCTAACCCCAAAATGGAAAGTACGAAAAAAAAAATCTGCCATCCTAATGTAATTTCGCTAAATTTTTTTTTTTTTTTAAAGGAGACATCTTTGAAACTGAAGGAAAACGTAAGTTTCTTCCGTCTGGGCTTTGATACACAATGCTGGCTTTGTAGTGTAGGAGCAAAAGTCTTTCAGCAGTCAGGCGAATATTGGAAATTATAAACGGTAAATATCGCTTGGCTATTTTGGTGAGTGGTTCCCCCTCAGCATTTTCTAGCAATGTGTTCTCATTTCCCAAGATTTTACTTGCGGATCTCTGTGTCTTTTAAAACAGCATCCCCACAACCTCCCGTGCCTCAAATGTATATCAGTTCATCATTGGTACACCTAAGATCTTTACCATTCAGTGCACTTTCCAAAACACCCCACCCTAGTCAAGGGCTCCAGTGTGCCCACAATGCTACAATCAGTGTCTCCGCTCCATATCACCTTCCTACACCGACCCTGCACGCCGCAGGTTTGTTCTGCTACAATTAATCACACGCTTTCAAATGTCAACATAATTTTCATGGTCTGGTTAAAATAGTATTCATAATAGAGAAAACTAATAGAGTTACCATTAAAAATTGATCTGTCACTGTTCATTTTAAAACCGTTGGTTCTGCCTGAACAAACTGTATGGAATTTTAAAAGTTTCCATCCAATGTATCCCTCCATGCCTCTTTTGGAAAGGGTACCTGGTTTTATGCATTTAACTCACCGGCCTCCGTGATGCAGCCCTGCCCTTGAATTACACACACACACACACACACACACACACACACACACACACACACACACACGCACACACACACACACGCACACACACACATGGAATGCAAAGATGTTATTTATTCTGACACTTTTCTCTCAATATCAGGTTGATTTGAGATCAACATCTACTGTTCATGAATGTTCGAAAGTGAGATTGTCCCCCGAAGAAAGGGGCACAGCGCTTCGCGGTTTCTCATGGGAAGTCGTCTGCATTGCTAACTTTCTGGAAAATAAGCATTTCTGACGAAGGTGCAATGGCTTCTTCGAGTCCGCAGTATGCTCTCCGAGACAGCCCCACGAACTCGCCGTAACTGCAGACGTTCCTGGAAGCTGGGAGGCAGTTCTTTGTTTTATGGAAACAAAGGCCCCCACCCTTTCAAAATTGTTTCCACAAAGAAAACACTCTTTTGTTGTTGGCTGCAATATAAACACCTCTCGGGCTGACCCAATATTTGCCACAGTAAATTCAAGGCATTGATATTACATGGACTATGGAGAAAAGAAACAATAATTTGTGCTTATTATGATCCCCTTTCTCTCATATGACTTTTGGGGTTCTACATTCCTAAATAATTATTGTTAGCATCTACCTGAGACCAAAATAAAAGGAAAAGCCAAACCTCTTTCACTTGAAAGCAAGCAAGCAAAAAGAACCAGGAAGTTGTATAAAACAAGAGGGTCAGACTAAATATGCAGCTGGCTGACTGATTTTTTATTATGTGGGGCATTATGGTATCTAATAATATCACAGCAAATTCAAACTACACCACCATCTAGTCTATTCTGAGTCATTACCAACCTGGAGGGCACAAAAGAAGGGACACTGTTGGTCTCTGAAATGGTAAATCCTTACAGGACCAGAAACCAAGCCTCATCTTTCTCCTGTGGGGTAGTGGGTGGTTTTGAACTATCGATGTTGTGATTGGCAGCCAAACCCACTACATCACCAGGGCACCTTATAATAACCCAAAGTTATGGTTAATTATTAACACAACATGTGTGCTAATGCCTCTTCTCATGTTGAACCTTGAGAAGAAAGTATGTTTTAAAAAAAGTTACACAGAGGATTTGGCCATGGGTTTGAAGCATATGCAAATCAAGTTATTATAGTAAGACATTCATTCAGCTGCTGCAATTCAGTAAGAGTGAAATGTGTCTGCAGTCGCCTCCATCCATTCTCTCTCTTACCTGATTTCATCTGAGTCTGGGAATGAACCCTCCAGCAGATGTTTTGAGGAAGCCCACCTGGCCTTGGTGGAAATGAAACCTGTGTCCATTCAGGCATAATCAACCACTTCCTTTCCAATGAATTAGTCCAATCCCAGGCATTATCAACAACAAAAAGTCAAACAAACCACACTCACTGCCATCTAGTCAATGTTGTATCATAGCCACCCCCTAGGCCAGTGGTTCCCAACCTTCCTAATGCCGCGACCCTTTCATACAGTTCCTCATGTGGCGGGGACCCCCCCCCACCCATAAAATTATTTTCATTGCTACTCCATAGCTGTCATTTTGCTACTGTTAGGAACCGGGAGACCCCTGTGGAAGGGTCCTTTAACCTCCAAAGGGGTCGCGACCCACAGGTAGAGAACCATTGCTCTAGGACAGGCAGGACTGCCCCTGTGGATTTCCAAGACTGTAAACCCTTTATGGGAGTAAAAAGCCCCCATCTTTCTCCTGAGGAGTAGCTTGTGGCTTCCAACTGCTCCGCTTTAAGATCAAAGCCCAACTCCTCACTACTGCACCACTGAATTACTTCTAGAGCTCACAACAGAGAGCCATTGTTTCACAGTCTGCACAAATCCCAAATCACGTGCCATCCTGTTTCAGATGTCAGTGGCAGGCATGAAAATGCACCGAAATGGCTTTTCTGAAGGCTGACGTTCCATGCTCTCCTCCCTTACATCCGTCGAATTCCATTCAGTCAGTGTGGGACAGACACACCATCCTGATTGGGTTACCTTTTGCCATCCCCTCACAGCAGTCTGCGTCTCACACTTAAACATAACGAGGAGGGGATATGCATAGAGTAGGGGTTCCCCTGGTTTCCACAGACCCTGGGAAAGTGACTTTGCTGTGGTGGATGGGTACCCTCAAGTCAGCTCTGACCCAAAGGGTCCCCGTGCACAACAGACTGAGACACTGCCCAGTGCTGTGCCATCCTCACAATTGTTCACCTGCCGGCGTCCATTCCTGTGGCCGTGTGTCAAGCCACCTCCCAAGGGCCTTTCTCTTGTTCTCCGCCCTTCCACTCATCAAAACGGGATGTCTTTCTCCAAGGACTGGCTTCCCCTCGTGATAGGTTTAACGTATCTAAGGTGTTTTGCTATTCTTGCCTCGAAAGAACACTCTGGCCTGCCTTTTTCCAATACAGAGTGGGTTATCCTTTATTCAGTCCATGGTACATTCTGAAATCCCAGGTACCATGACTCATAGTCAGATGCTACCTAGAAAGGCTAAGATGACCACAATATGGGTTCAACACCTCGCTTTCCTGAGTCTCCTTGCCTAGGAGAGTGGGTCCCCAGTTCCCCAATACCCATCTGAGCTATTTCATGATGAGTTCTGGGGACTCATACATCTTCAAGGCCTTTTGAAATGGTCTGGTCCTGAGGAAAACAGTTACCCCTTTCACAATATAAAAATCACAAAATACATATAAACAATTGTTGCAAAGTATAAACCCTCTATGTCAGCTGTTCTTAACCTGTGGGTCTTGACCGCTTTGGGGGTCGAATGACCCTTTCACAGGGGTCGCCTGATTCATCACAGTAGCAAAACGACAGTGATGAAGTAGCAACAAAAATAATTTTATGGTTGGGGGGGTCACCGCCACATGAGGAACTGTATGAAAGGGTCGTGGCATGAGGAAGGTTGAAAACCACTGCTCCAAGTCCTTGATTCACAACAAGATAGCGGAAAGGGAGCTGTTTTAGCTTTGTGTGTTAATACGTGCATTGCCCTCTGAGAATCCTGGGAACCAAAGACGGAAGATCTTAAACAACCCAGAAGAATTTTAAATATAACCTGCCCTTCCCCCACTCAAGACCCAAAGAAACAGGTCCTTCAGGGAGTGACCCAGAACTCTGTATGTTATAGCTCCTGGCAGGAACTTTGTTGAGTAGGTCACTGTGAGCTGCATACTATGAATCAGAGGGGATTTTTGTTTGTTGGTTACTAGGCTCTGTGTAATGAGAACTGCCTTATTATCTACATCATCATATCCTTATGTTTACCTTCAAAGGTACTGGTTATCAATATTGATCCAAATAACAGATCCATGTTTTTCTCTGAGACAGAGCTACCACCTGGAGCTTTGTCCTGTAAGTTTACCCGAATCTCTGTGTATTTTAACTACAAAAGACATAAGCCGTCTAAGTGTTCATCTATCAGGAACTCATGGAATGAATAACTGCACTTCCCATAATCTTAGACAGTAGGAAAGAATGCAGAAAAGCTCAATGTCTCAATTTCTTACCAACTTTAGGATATAGTAAGTGAAAAAGTACATTATTCATTTAAAGAACATATTATATATTTTGTGTAAGAAAGAGTAAATACATATAATTTTATTTGCTTCTATTGTTTAAAATAGTAGAGAAATAGTTACAGTTGTTTATGTAGTGAGAAGCTGGGGAGTATAGAAGAGGTGAATGAGAATGGAATAAAAGCAAAGAGATATATATATATATATATATATATATATATATATATATATATATATAATCTGTCCTCTCATTACTCACAGTCATTGAGTTAATGCCGCCTCTGGGTTTCTGAGACTATAACTGTTTATGGGAGTAGAAAGCCCAGGCTTTCCCCCACAGAGCTGCTGGTGGTTTTGAACTACCAAGCTTGTGAATCACGGCCCAAATGCATAACTCTCACTCCATTAGGGTTATTTATATACATAAAAATCATATATGTGTGTGTGTGGTGTTTAAGTTACTTATAACTGCCTGCAACATAATGTTTTGAAATAATTAAAAGAGGAATCATTTTGTTTTGTCCTTGTCTCATATATATCACACCGGCACGCTGGTGTCACAGTGGCTGTGCTTTGAGCTGCTAACCACAAGGTCGGTGGTTTGATCCCACCAGCTGCTCAGCAGGAGGAAAATGAGGCTGTCTATAATCTGGCAAAGATTTATAGTCTTAAAAACCCAAAGCAGCAGACGTATAGGGTCAGTGTGCATCAGAATCGATTCAATAGCCCTGAGAGAATATGTATCACAGTGGCTGTCCTAATGAACATGAACATTACCTATCTGACCCAGCAACAGTGACGATGGCACAGGACTGGACGGTATCTCATTCCATTGTAATAGCGTGGCTACGAGTCAGTCAATTCAAAGGCATCCAACAGCAATATGTATCACATTGAAGGGTCTTTCTTTCCCGAAGGGTCTCCGTCTCAAAGCCAACAGACCTGAGGCAGAACCAGGTGGCCAACCACTTAGCCTCATTTTAACACAAAAGGAAGAAAAGGATGGATCCATTTGTAATTCTAAATTCTAGGGAATTTCTGGAGTTGGGTTGATCACCGTTCCCAACCTCGACAAACAATAAGCACACCTGGGCTGTGCAAACGTCCCATTTTACCTTTCCTTAGCCTCCTTGAAAAGAAGTGTGTGTGCATGCACGCTCATGCGCAATAGACAGTTGGAGAGGAATTTTGATATGAGAGATAGATATTCATGTTCTCACAGCAAGGTACCTCCGAAATCTGACTTCACCCTTACCTAAAGCACCATAAAAAAATGTCTGCATTCTTAGGCAACTGGGGATTTCCGATTATCCGCTGGACCCTCACGTACAGCACCATGCTGAAGCTTGTAGAAGGGGAGGCGAGTTGTCCCAGGGCTTCCGCCCACGCTCATGTTCCCAAAATACCACCTGCACCTCCAATGAGCAAGGGCTCTGTGGCTGCAGGGTTTGGAATCCTTTCCCAAAATAAAGACACCCAACCCTTGATGGGATTTTTAGTCATTTCATTCCTAGTGGGATGATTCATCTGCAGGTAACCATAAGGTGGAGGGGGGAGGAGGGAAAAAGAAACCTCTTTAAAATACACACATGGCCCCCTATGGCACTTTGATAGTTAAACTGCTACTGAACTGCTTTTGGATGGGAGCTGCTACACTGGCCTGCATTACTGTGTGGGCCTGGGGTCACCATGTACTGGCTCTCAACCTTACTGATGCAGCGACCCTTTCCGACAGTTCCTCATGCTGTGTGACTCCCCCAACCATAAAATTATGTTAGTTGCTACTTTATAACTGTCTTTTTGCTACTGTTATGAATCAGGCGACCCCTATGAAAGGGTTGTTTGACCCCCAAAGGGGTCGCAACCCACAGGTTGAGAACTGCAGATGTACGTTATGTAGTTTTTTGGGGCTACTGAATCAAGGGGCTGAACTTGCAGGCAGGGATGTGGGAAACAAAGATGCTCTTTCCTTGGCCTTGGGGCTGGATTTCACTTCATCTGGAAACATAATCACAACCAATGTTTCTGGTTCACAGTCATTTCAACAAAGCATCTACACACCAGTAGCCGTAAACTCTGATGAGTGAAGACCTCAGGTGGGTCAGAGTAGAATTGTGCGCCTTGAGATTTCCAGCGACTGAGGTTTCAGAAGTGGGTCTCCAGGTCTTTCTTCCAAGGTACCTCTGAATGAATTCAAACCTCCAAGCTTGAGTTGGTAGTCAAACACGTCCACCGTGGAAACCACCCAGGGACCGCAGTTAGTTCTGATGGGTTCCTTACAGATCTAATGCATACTTCTCAGAGAGGAGCATCCTCGTACTGAAAGCCTGTCCATTCCTAAACCCATAGGATTTCATGATAGTCACGTAGCAGAACACAGAAAAATAAGTTAGAGATATTATTTTACCCTTGCATAAATAGCTGCCGTGTCACACGAGAGTGCACATTTTCATAAGGATGACAACCATGACAAACCACAGGTGCTTTTCATATTAGGGGGCCTTTCATCTCCATATTCATTATCTCGCAGAATAAATCACTGACAAACAGGAGAGCGAGGAGTCGCTTAGACTGCTCAACTTGTAAGGGGAAATCCCACTCATTGCCACTGAGCAGATTAGAAGCCCCCATGACTCTGTATGAAGGGGTTCCTTTGGCTATAATTCTGCTTGAAAACAGCCTGCCACACCTTTCTCCTGAGGAGCAGCTAGTGGGTGTGAGTCACAGACTTTTGGTTAGCAGCTAAATGCTCCAACCACTGTGCACCCAGAGGTGATAAGGAGGAAGGTGAGGATTTCTACTACTGTTAAGATTTACAGTCTCTGAATTCCACAGTGGGTAGTTTCACTCTGACCTACAGGGTTGCTTTGAGTCAGAACTGACTCCATGGCAGTGAGTTGAGTTGAGTTCAATGGCTAATGGCAGCGAGCAACTTTCCATGTTTGCTGGCCATCAGAAGGTCCTCTTTGGTGAGGTATCTCTTGATTCCTTTGCCCATTTTTAATTAGATTGTCTCTCTGTTGATGACTTGCTCTATCTCCTATGTTTCTGAGATGAGACCCTTTTCACATAAGTCATTGTCAACATCCCCCTCCCCACCCACACCCCACTCACCCGGTAAAGTCTTTTGATGAGTCTAAGTATTTAGACTCCTTAGAAGGTCTGGGTTATCTAGATAGACTCTCTTCTGCTGGTCATGCATAATGATTTGTGTTCTGAACTTTGAGGTCTTTTATCCATTTTGAGTTAATTTTTGCATGTGATGTGAGATATGGACCCCACTTCATTTTTTTCTGCACAAGGATGGTCAACTCTGCTCACATCGCTTGTTAAAGAGGCTGTTGTTTCTTCCCCGTTGGATGGCCTTTGATCCTTTTGTGAAGACCAGCTACCTCTAGGTGGAGGGGTTTACTTCTGGGTCTTCAATTTTGTCCTTTCATCTATGTGTATCATTGAGCGAATACCAGGTTACTTTTAATTCCAATGACTACCCAGTAAGCTTCGAGATCAGGAAGTGACAGGTTCCGTTTTTTACCTTTAGTCCGTCTTGCTTTGGCTAGCGGCAGCCTCTTTGCATTCCTAATGAAGCTGGAGATCCGTTTCCCACTTCACTGAAGATTATTGTTGCAATCCTGATCCAAACAAAACATTGCTTTTTAGCGTCCTCCTCTTTAATGCAGAGAGACCCATCTGATGACTCTGGCCAGGACGCATTCCCGTCACCCCACAAACGGGACCAGGGACATAAAATACTTTTACTAGGATTTGACATTGTGAAAATGTCAGTATTACCGAAGGACTCTAGATGCAACGCGATCCTGACCCGAATCTTCTAATCCAGGAGCATGGAATGTTTCTCCCCCATGTAGATCTCGTCTGGTTTCTTGCACTAGTATTTTGCAGTTTTTCTATTAAAAGCATTTTATGTCCTTGGGTTTTGTTAGGAGAAAACGACAGGGCTGTCCACTCCTCTTAATCTTCTCAGAAACTCCAAGGGATAGATCTGCCCTGCCTACAGGGGTGCTACGATTTATAATGGAATTGACTACAGTGAGTTTGGGGTTTTATTGGGGGGGTGAGGTGGGGTGTGGGTTTGTTTTTCTCCTAGGTGTTTTAACTCGTGTGGGGCTATTGTAAGTGGACTTGTCTTGATTTCCTTTTGTGCATTTCTCCTAGTTAGTGCAGAGAAACGCACACAATTATTCAGGCCAAGACACATTTTGGTGCCTTAAATGTTAGATGTGTTTCTGGATGTATCTGACCAGCTGATTCCAAACATAGAAGCTGTTTTCCCCTACCAGCTCTCGGTTTTGACAGACAGAACATAGGTCACCTGCCACGTTTCACTCTGTTCACCCATAAAACCATCAGGATGCATTTTAATGGAGGGTTAGCTAGTCTGAGATCGAGGAAGAGCACTCATGCTTCCCGGTTTGCAATATTTAGTTTGTGCTGTACTACCTATCTATGCCAAGTTAGACTTCACACGGTGTCCTTGATCCGAGCACACGTTTGAACAGTGCAAATTAGATGAACTTGGACTGCTCCCCAACTATCTCTATTTCTTTTTTAGGAACTGAAGAGCAGGCAGTTCCAATTTGTTATCTTTTTAAAAGAGGCCAGAAAGAATTGTAACTGTAAAGTAAATACGGAGCCATAATGGCGTAGGGGTTTACATGCTTCACTGCTAACCGTGATATCACCTATTTGAACCCACCAGTCACCCTGCAAGATCAAGGTGAGACTTTCTGCTCCCATATAAATACACAGCTTCAAACCCAACAGAAGTTCCACTCTGTCCTATGGGGCTGCGATGTATTATAATCGACCGACTCCTAGTGAACTTGGTACAATAGAGACTCGAATGTTATGAAATGCAAAATGGGTCTGTCAGAATTCAAACTATGTAATTTATTGAAATTACAATGTTCCAGTCGTGTTAAAAGATGGTACAACTTCAACTGTACACAAAATAGCACAACACACTCACTTCCTTTGAAGTCAATTCTGACTCACAGCAACCGTATAAGTCAGACAAGGTAGAACTACCCCTGTGGGTTTCAGAAGCTGTAAAGCATTATAGAGCGGGGAAAAAACATTATAGATCAGAAAGCCTCATCTATTTCCTGTGGAGTGGCTGCTGAGTTTGAACTACTGACCTTGAGGTTAGCAGCATAATGCCTATCTAACCCTCTATGCCCCAGGGGATTACTTAGTTTCCATGTGTTTATCCATCTCCACCCCCCCTTTTGTTTGGGGGGCGTGCAGGGTCATTTCTACTTTCACATCATTCTGATTGGAAAAGATGGTTTGCATTGCTTCTATACTTTAGAATTTCCTGTGAAACTGTTGAGTTATATGGTCTGCACATATCTATGAAGTTGAGCTGGTTGATAGTATTATTTACATTGTCTGTATCTTTGATGAGTTTCCTTCTGTTTGTTCGATTTTCAAAAATGGTGTTTAAAGTTTCCACTGTCATTGTAGAACTATCTATTAATCTTTTCAATTATGTTAAAAGCCCTAAAAAGAAAGAGACTTATAAAGAAAGGAAACCTTGAAAAAAGAGAACCCAGTGTCATCTAGCCAATTGTGACTCACAGTTTGTTTTATGCATATGGGGGCTCTCGTAAATATGCCTTCACACTGGACTCACACTCTACGTATTGCACAACACCCTTTTTTGTCTCTTATGATGGTTTTTACTGAATGTTTATCATATCAAACATTAAACAGCACCCTCTGTTTCCTTTATGGTTCCTGTTTGAGATTATATATAAACATATATATATATTCCATTCTTTTATTTTTAGTCTATCTGTATCTTTGTGTCTAAGATGTATTTCTTGGAGGTGACATATCAATGGATAGTGTGCTTTTATCCATTTTACCACACTCCGTCTCTTGACTGGTGTATTTAAACCAAAGCTTTGGCATTTGGTGTGACTGTTGACATGTATGGGTTTTCTGCTGCCATCAATTTGATGTTTGTGCGTGTGTGTGTGTGTGTGTGTGTGTGTGTGTGTGAGTGGTGCTAATATAATTCTCTGTATTGAGTCCCTCCCACCTCCGTCACCTTGGAATTTCCTTGTGGATCTTTTGTTGTGTTGATATTTTTGTATATTCTTTTTCAATTTATTTTCCTTTCTGCTTTAATGAGTAGATGTATAGATTTTCTTTGTAGTTACTCTGGCAATCGCTTCTCGGCCTTTTGGCTAAGATCAAGTGTAGTTACTCTGGAATTTCCCTTTATGTTCCAAAGTTTAAAGCAATCTTAAATCTTATGTCATCTTGACCTCCTCTGTATATGGATGTCCCGCTGTGTACTCCCCTTGTTTATTTTGAAGTTGCTTTTGTTTGCAGATTGACACCTTTGGCGCCCTGTTTTCAGGTTGGGGGGTGCTGGGATACGGAGGCTTCTGGAGCTCATCCCCAGGTAGGGAGGGGAGAGGACGCCTACTCCTCTAGTCACAGGATGAGGGGGCTTGCCCACTTCCCATTGGCTGCAGTCAGCATTCTGGACCGAGACATTTGTCATCAGACTGTTGGAAACTTCTTGCTGACACCAAGGTTCTGCTGCTCCCCATGTATCACCCACACCACTGCCGCTGTCTCTGAGTCTTGCTCCTTCTTTGCTTTATGGATTTCAGAATCTCTGGAGAGCTTTTCTCTTCCTGTGTTTTCCCTTTTTAGGCGGATCTCACATCCTGCTCACTTGGCTTCATTTGGGGGATGTTTTTTCTGTTTCTGTCTCTTGTTGGCTTCAGGGCTGACTTAGTCTCAAGATGGGCATGCTGGGCCTGGCCACTTGGCAGGCCCCCTCCACTCCTTGTTCGCTCTTGTCAAAGAGTTCCTGGCTCTGAGCAGTGTTCAATCTAATTCTTAACCCCCCTGTTCCATGCTCAGGATTCCAGGGCTGTCCTTTTTATCTTTTTCACTTGGTTTCTTTGGTCTTTGCTGTAATATTACAATATGGTATGTCTTACCAAGTCACCATCGTGGCTCCTGTCACCGAAGTACTTACAATCAATAAGGACTGTTTACATTGCACTCACTGACAAAAATATTATTTTGTAACTTGCTTTGGTTGTGGCATTACTTGGTAGCTATCTCGAAATGTCTTATAAACAGAAAAATGAACATCGGAAACAAAGATGCACAGGGATCATTATGCTGGGATTCTTCATGAAGGAGATGGTTGAGGAATGTTTTCGTTGTTGGTGTATAGTGTCTTGTTCTGTGGTCCTTCTTGGCACCTCCTCCACTTTCTAACTGCTGATGGCTAACATCTCAGAAATGAGTTCATACATTACCTCGGGTCATGTTCCCGGAACCGTGCTTCTTAAAATATGTCTAATTTCTTGTTCAGCCAAGCTCAAGTCTCTTGAGTTTCACCAATCTCTACCTTACCAGTAGAGCTGGTCTTTTCTTTTCAAAATTGTGCATTTTGTCCCACAATTCCCCAAACTCTGTCCATGGCTTGTGTTAGTGATACTAGGATATGGAAATGCCACGCTAATTCATTTTCATTTTCACGTTGAGGAGGGAAGATCTTTATTTTTATTTTTTTCTCCAAACAGGTCCAGGTAGCCTTTATGGAATGGACTCCCCTTGTTGAATCCATAAGCACTAGAACAGTTGAACCCTCCCATCATCTGCCACAAGTTCTCGCCATTACGCATCCTGGCGTTCCTTCTCCTCGGTGACTTTCCCTCATGGCTGTCTCAATGACAGATCTGTCACCCCCCCCCCAATCTCCAGTAGTGTTGCCCCCACAAAGCTACTCAAATATATATATATATATATATATATGGAAAATAAAATTAAAAACAAAGCTACTCAAATATATATATATGGAAAATAAAAACAAAGCTACTCAAATATATTTATATGGAAAATAAAAATAAAAACAAAGCTACTCAAATATATTTATATGGAAAATAAAAAATAAAAATAAAGATCTTCTCTCTTCAACGTGAAAATGAATTAGCATGGCATTTCCATATATATATATATAGCTGCTTTTCTAGATAATGCCCTGCTGCTCAGATATTTTGTGATTAAAAAAATGGGGTCTATTGACTTAAGCCTTACAGAACATTTGTTCTGTTTAAAAGCTAAAATCCCATGGTATTTCAGTTTCTCAAAGTCTTAGGGAGATGTTATGAGACTTGTAGTTACAGTTTTTACTACCACAATATTGAGGGGGGAAAATTCACTCCTACCTGACAGGAATCAATGAGGTCAAGAGCCAACTGTAAAAAATTGCCGTGTAGACTCTGAAGCAGTGGTTCACTGCTTTCCTAGTGCCCTGACCCTTTCATACAATTCCTCATATTGTGGTGACCCCCCCAACCATAAAATTATGTTCATTGCTACTTCATAACTGTTATTTTGCTACTGTTATGAATTGGGCGACCTCTGTGAAAGGGTCATTCAATCCCCCCAAAGGGGCCACAACCCACAGGTTGGAACCACTGCTCTACAGTCATCATTGATCCAAACATAATGACCCTCAATTCCCTTTTCTCATAAGGTTCCTCCATCTCTCCCAAAGGTAGCCCCAACCCCATGCCCTGCAGTAGTGAACATGATACAAAGCAAATGTCCCATGTAGTTTCACCAGCTGATACTCCCCACTACCTATAGGGTTTGCATGCACTTTTACAAGATTTCCACTGTAAATTTCCACATTAACCCATCAACCGTTTTGTCCCCATCTATAATAACTCCAAGTTGTTTATAGAGTTGGGTAAGCTGCAGCTTACTCATAATTAGAACTACCAGCAGAATGGCTGCGGAGGTAGCACATGGTGGATGTTCCCCAAGGAAAGAACTTAAGATGCCACTCTTGCCCAGTTCCATCTTGGTGCCAAGGTACCCAGAGACTGTGTCTTTGAAATAAGCCTGCCCGCGTAGTTAAAATAAATGCAGAGGTCTGCCCATTCCAGGAACGGGTGCTAACACCACGATGGTTTTTTGTTTTTTTTCCTCTTCAGGTCCAGTGATTATTTTTTCAAAAAGGCGCTTTCAAAAACCACCTTTTTGCTAACTAAATGCATGATTTGTCCAAAAACAAGGCTGTGGGTTAGCAGGTTGTTCTACTCGACTTTCCAACTGAAGGTAAACAGGATGCTTTGCTTAATTTCCCCTATTTTTCTTCATTTACAGTCATGCCATACTGCCTCCTCCCTCATAGCCCAAGGCAGTTTAAGATGAAGCCACATCGATGTGGTAATACCAAGAAAAAAAGAATGAAAGAAATCATTTCCCCTTATTGAGTGTAACACAGAATCCCAAAGGAGACAGAGTTAAAATAAAGAAGCAGACTTCTACAGGCTGAACCCTCTACCTATGGGATAATGTAGAGGTAGCATTAGGATCAAATACTAGGAAAGCGGTCAAGAGAGAAAATTCTTCGGTTATCAAAAGATTACAAAGGGAAAAATCTAGAGACTATCCCAAACTCAAAATCCAGTGGCCTCAATTTCCGGTGGATTCCAGTAGACCTGTGTTCCCTGGAGTTTCAGTGGTTATTTCTGAAGTCGCTCAGCATAGTTTCTGAGTCATCTCAGGGTGGACTTGAACTGCCAGCCTTTCTGTGAGCAGCAAGTACATCAATCCTTTGTACCAGTCAGGGACGCAGAGAAACTAGACCCCAAAACTCAATTCCATTGCCATCGAGTCGATCCTGATTCATGGAGTCCCTGCGTAGAACTCTACTGCCTGGGAGTCAATTCTCATTCGAAGGGACACTCTATGTATTACTCAGGGGACTTTAGAGAAACAGATCCACAGAAACTCATGTATAAGAGAGAGTCTTATATAAAGGTTAAGTGTGCATCAAGTAAACATCCCGACCCAGTGCTGCCCAAGCACACAAGTCCCACATTAACCCATTAACCCATAGGTCCAACACCAATCCACAAATTCCTCCTCAATCTCACAAAACTCACACTACGTTGCCCACTGCAGGAGGAAAGCCAAGTCAGTGAATGTGTCAGCATCTCAGTGCTGGCAGGGGTCTCCATACGGCTGCTCCAGCACCCAGGGGTTGCATCGGGGTAGGTCCATGTGGCTTCTCCTTGGGGAGATGTCTTGCAGGAAGTGAATCTTTCAAGCTGAAGCAGGGAACTGGCTAAGGCAGCTGCACCCTGGTCTGACCATCAGAAAGCAAGAGACTCAAGAAATAGGAAGGTGAGGCTCACCGAGCCCTTTATCCCTCCGCCCTTCAATTAACCCCACCTGTGTTTATCGGCCAGGTTGGCACAATAAACTTTAACTCACACACTATAGGACAGAGTGGAATTGCCCCTGTGAGTTTCTAAGATTATAACTCTTTACAGGAGTAAAATGCCCCACTCTTCTCCCGTGGATCTGCCGGTGGTTTGAAATAGCTGATCTAACACCGCAACACCTCATGTAGCCACCAAGACCCTAAACTTGTTTTCTTTGTATAATTTTGATGGAATGAGGTGAGCAGGTCTTAGTTCCTGGTGCCAATGAATCAAACACAGCCAAATCAGTGCTACAGAGTTGATTCCTACTCAAGAGAACTGCCCCAGCGGGTTTCCCAGAGGATAACTCCTTAGGAGAGTAGAAAGCCTCATCTTTCTCCAGCTGAGCGGCTAATGGTTTCAAGCTTGCATTTAAAGGCCAGCCCACAACCCCCTTCGCTACCTTAACCCACAGATGAAGTCTGACAACCGCTTTAAGTGTTCATGGCAGCATTCATTAAAAAGAACAATTCGCTCATGGAAATGCCTATTTAAGAAATGTGGACACCTTTCAAAAACAAGCCTATGCTCAAGGTCTTATTTGTAAAGTTTTGCAAGTACCGTATATACTCGTGTATAAGTGGAGGTTTCCAGCACATTTTAAATGCCATTTTTGTGGTAAAATTAGGTAACCAGGCTGATATTCGGGTCGGCTTATACTTGAGCATGTATGGCTAACTGGTGGTATAGTGGTTACGCGTTGGGCTGCTAATCACAAGGTGGTCCCTTCAAAACCACCAGGCCTAAGGAGAAAGGCAGGGCGTTCTACTTCACTAAAGAGTTCTATTCTCAGAAAATCACAGGGGAAATTCTACTCTGTCCTATGGGGTTGCTGTGAGTTGGCATCCACTCGATGGCAGAGAGTGAGTGTCTCTTCTGTCATACCGAGTTGCTGTGAGTTTGTGTTGACTTACACACCCAAACAACACATAGAAAACAGTAATAAGGAACATATTTGAATTTCTTTAATAGTACATCTGAGCTTAAGTATCCAAAATATGATAAATACAACATATCATTGATCCATACAAATATTAATAAGGCAACTCTATGGCAGTCAGGGTTTTTTTCTCCCAAGAACCTGTGTCAGCATGCATACTGGTTTAGGGTACAAAAGAGAAACCACGCTGTCAGAAATAATTTAAAAAGCACATTTATGAAGTCATGAAGAAGACAGAACTCAGGTCGACTGGATGGGGGAGGCCATTAGCACAAGGTCATAATGACATCTCAGGGTTCATCATCAAGACACTGTTTAAATAAGTCACGAAACACAGGACATCCTCAAAGTTCATGACTGGTGGCAGATCAATACATCACAGCTCTCAGAAGGACTACAGAAGCAGAAGCAGCACTAGGATTGGGAGACATACATATAGGTTGATACAAGAGCTTAAAAGATTGGCCCAGGGCAATCAAACCAAAGCAGTCAGGACATGACTATGTGACACCCCCACCCCCATCTCCACCCCGTACTGTCCCCAGGATTCTGATCTCCACAAAGGACACACACAGGCAAGCCCCCAAGAGACTGCCCCTCCATAGGCTGATCAGAGAAGGGTGGAGGTAATCTACTTTCCAATGTCCTCTGCCCTACAAGCAAGGTTATCTACACCGCTGATTAATAATCTGGAGGAACTCCAAAAGAAGGGCTGAAGAAGGCCTAAAGTTGGTGGAGACTCTCCACATGGATTTTGGGGTTTCACTGTCATCCATACCCTCCTTGAAATGAGAGGCCCAGAATTTAAGCTCCAATACAGCACAATTCATTATTCTTCTTGAATTAGTGACTTCTCTTCATCAAATACTATTGCCCTTCTTTGTACGCTTTCCCACATGCAGGGAAATGTGTTCCTTGAAAATGCCCTTAATGAACTAGCTCCTAAACTAAGTGGTGGGTAGAGGTGGTTATTTTCTAAGTATGATTTTATATCCACTCCACCAGCTCTTCCATACAAATCCTAACCCAAACCAAGCTAACATCAACACACGCCGCTGGCTGTTGGTCAGATTGTAGTTGCTTTTTTCTTCCTCCTCGCTTTTCACTCTCTCCGTGCAGGAACTTCCCAATGCCGGAATGCTTCTCTTTCGGAGGCAAACCTTCACACGGCATGCGGATGTCCTGAGAGTGAACTGGTGTGACTCTGATCGAGGCTTTGGATGGTTAGCAATCTTAAGCTTCCTTGCTGGGGCCACTTCTGATGAATGTCTTCAAAGATATCTAACACCTTAAGGCAAAAGATAAAGCAAGGAAGAACGCGATTTGAACAACGCTGCTCACCAAATACTCAGGTTACCCCTGTAACCTCCTTGTCCAGTTCGTCACCTCTGGCTGTGTTTAGAGAGCATGCTTGATGGAAGCTAATAGAGAAATCACACCGAGGGTTGGGTTTCTACGACTCCACCCACCTCCCGATGCATTTCTTTGGGGGAGAGGTGCAGTACTTTCAAATTGCTCACATTTCAGATCTCATGAAGAACATATGTGAGTGGATCTAGTCCTTTCACTGTTAAAGCCAAATACATCGGGCCATTGATGAAAATTGAGGAAGCCAGTGATTTGGACCTACTCAAAAAATATGAAAAGTAAAGCACCTTGATTTTTTTTCAATGATGATGGATCAAGTGTGGGGCTATTTTACACAATGCCCCTATGTGGCCCACTCCACCCAAAGAGGGGTCTAGTTTCTCATTATGCCTTTGGCATCCAGGCCTGGAGAGATTAACTTTCCATTCATGAAATGGCTCATTCAGGTGTTCGGGAATATTTCAGGAAAAATAAATGAAAACTTAACACCAATTTGCATCGAGTCATTTTACCATCAATAACCCTGGCTTACTGGAAAATTAGAAAGACCAACTGTAAAATTGTTTATGTTCGTTGCAAAAATATGCTCTCCATATTTAGCAGCCCTGTTCATATAGCAAAATGAATGTATACCTTTCTGTTCCTTCTACCACAAGCAGCCCTGACGTCTACCCATCAAGTTTAGATAAACCACAGTTCATTGAACTTGAATGCTGCCCCTATTTAGACAGGATCTTTTAGCTGTAAGGATGAAGAAAAATGTGTCTTGTGTTCCTTCAATCGATGTTTGAATGATGAATACACACATATGTACATGTGTATACATGTATTTATATGTTTGTCATGTGCATATACCATAGGCTACATAAAGAACACATGGGTTATATATTTTTGCACAACCACACCCAAGCTCCCTCCAAAGATATTTTTATAAGTAGGCTATGATAACTTTTCACACAGCGACCTGTTGAAAATTAGAAAAATGTGCTTACCAAAATACCTGGGCAAGAAGGGCACAGTTGACATTATAATACACATAAAATTCACCATGCACATAAGACACAGTGTACATATATGCATATATATATAAGTATACACACGTTTTTCAAATTACGCATGTTCTCTGTGTCTGTGTTAGTGGGTGCACCGGTAGTTGTTATTAAGTCCCACCTGACAGTGGCCAGACACAGTGCAGCACACAGCACTGCCGCCTCCCGAAACAGCCCCATGCTTGTGGCTCTGTCTGGGCCCGTTGTGCTGCAGTCAGTGTGTCGATTCATTTCACGGAAGGTCTTCCTCTCTCTTGTAGACCCTTTACTTTGCCCAGCATGGTGTCCATCTCCAGGGACTGGTCGCTCCTGATGATATTCCCAGAGTTTCACCATCCTTGCTTATAAGGCGTATTTGGAATGTACTTCTTCCAACACGGATACATCCATTCTTCTGGTCTAGTCAGTGCTCTTTGCCAACACCATCATTCAAAAGCACAAGTCTTCTTTGGTTTCCCTCACGCAATGGTCACTGTCACATGTAGTGGGGTGCATCTTCGTCTGCAAAGTGACCTCTGTTCTCTTGAACACTTGGAACAGGTATTCTGTAATTTTTGTTATTATTATTTTGCCCAGTGCAACATAGAGTTTGATTTCTTGACTGCTCCTTCTGTGGGCATGGATTATGGATCCGAATATAATGAGATTCTTGACAATCCATTTATCAGGATGTTACTTCTGTGTCCAGTTGTAAGGATTTTTGTTGCGGTATAATCCATTCTGAAGGGTGAATCCCACATAATTCCATATTGCTTTCTGGTTTAGCTACTTAATTTTGATGTAAATATGTGTGTATATGTATGATTCCTGATGACATAGGGGGTTATGAGTCGGGCAGATAAAACACAAGGTCAGAAGCTGGTGGCTTCTCTGTGGAAGAAAGATGGGGTTTCCCACTCCTGCAAAGACTTACACCTTCAGAAACCCGTAGGAGCAGTTCTGCTATTTCCTATAGGGTTGCTATGAGTCGAAGTCAATATATACATGTATATAAAAGAATTTCTTCTAATTAGAGGAGAAGCTTTATTCTTAACGTCATAATCCATCTCTAAATCCAGGTTTGCCGAGCAGATGAGTGAAAAGCAAATGTGTTGATCTTGTTGTTTTCACATGGAGGAGAGGAAAATCCAGTGTGGAATAAAGGAGCAATGTGTGCACCAATCAGCAGGCACTCACTGAGTCCTGATTTTATGTACGGAATTGAACCAGGCATTTACATGGTTGGTTGTGAGAACAGTATAAAAGATAAGGGTCCTCTTGGAGAAATTAAGTGTTGAGCGGAGAATTTCATGGTATTTGAATAAATATAATGTAAAGGGTCTCTGGCGTATCAGTTATGGCCTATCATCTCAGTAGGGTCAGCTTGGTTAATTCCACCAATGTTTGCTTTGATTTCTGCCATGCTTCTTTGCAGAGTGCAAATGCACTATCTAATTACACATGCAGCCAGGACATACATTGGTGCTGTCCATCATCACAGCTCTGAGAACCCAGGCAAGGATGCTATCTTCTTTCCAACCCTGACACTGGCCTGGCTAAAACAGGAGATGCATCTCATGAGCCGGGTTGACATGGTCGCACACTATTTCTCATAGCACCTACTGTCGATCCATGAATGCTGTCTCAGATCCTTAAACAGAGCTCACCACACAGTTTGGATTGCAAAAAGGGTGCACGGAGCTGCCCTGAGTTGGAATCTTCTCAAAGGCAGAAAGCTTGGTTTTAAATAGCCACAGTTCTCCCCCACTCCTTCTTTCTTTCTCTGTCTTTCGTTCCTGTCTGCTGTCTGTCAGTCTGTCTGTCTTAGTGATTATCACTGTCATCGAGTTGATGCTGACTCATAGCGACTCCCTCTGGGTTTCTGAGACTAGAAATGGTCACGGGAGTGGAAAGCCCAGTCTTTCTCCCTCAGAGCACCTGGTGGTTCTGAACGGCCGATCATACAAATCACAGACCAATGTGTAACCACTACACCACCAGGGCTTAATGCGCTGGACCTAGTCAATTGGGGTGGGTTGTAGGGGGGAAGGGGGGAGGGCTCGGCATTTGTTTTAAATAAGACATTTTACTTTGCATTAAAAACATTCAAAAAATAAAATAAATATTCACATCCACCTCATAATTGAACAAGTTTGACCAAGTTGCCCGCTTGAAGTCACTCATTCACATCACCCTCCTACAGTCTACAGCTAAATTCATATCAATTCCTCCTTCATATGCTGGTCAGTTCTATGCTCAGAGCCCCCACCCCACCCCACCCCCCAAAGGACCTAGGTATTAACATAATATTTCACTTCGAATTAAGCTTGAACTACGGACAAGAACTTTATCTAAGAGTCGGCTGTGAAAGTATCAAACAAAAAAATTATCCTCATTTTTCCCCTGCTTACCACCCTCTGCCTTAGGCATTCCCTGTCTCTGTGTGGCTGAAAAGGATGCATCTTGGGAGTGCAGGAGCCAGGAGGATCATATGGAAACAGCAGCTGACCTCCCCAAAGCCCACAGCCATGTTAGCCAAGCAGTCATAGAGTTAGCTCTCCGGACGTTACTGCGAACTGGATATTCTTTGTGCGTCCTTGGGGCAGCTAGAGATGTCAGGGCTCAGGGGCTTGGATTGCCTGAGTAAAAGGCCTGGAAAGTTCCCCACAAAGGCGGTTCTAGAAGCAGAGTGCCTCTAGGAAGCCTTCTCTTGCCTGACAATGGCCTCTCTTGGCTGATAATGGCCTGTGGGCAGCGGGATCTTCTCCGGCAGATTGGCAGGGTGTAGATTGGCCAGGCAGTTTTTTGTCAGTCAATCCAGTCACCTAAATCACTTCTTTGTATCCAAACCTTGGGGGGTGGGGGGGGAGTAGCCTTCTAGAAACTCTAGAGGAAGTGGTTATCAGCAGCTAATCAACACCCTGGGGAGACCAGACACACCTGTGCACTCTGGGCTCCTGCCCCAGAATGGTGATTAAGGCAGAAGAACTGCACCCTGCTCCCTGCACCCTGGGCAGGCACACAGTGCCAGCCTAGACCTTCATCTGATACAATCGGCTCGGGTTGCACCCCTGCACTCTGGTGGTTGTCCTCAGGGAGAAGTGGCAAGCGGCGCAGGAAGTGATTCCATGTCCCTGGCAAGGACTCACAGCGAAAACTCCGTTGCAAAAGCAATGGCTGCTGAGAAAAGAAGGCCCGGTCCAGATCCCCTGGGACTCACCCTGTAAGGGACGCCAAGGGCAGACCATCTTGGGGAGGAGAGCCGTTGGGGAGGCCGAGTAAACTTCCCTGCTCTCCACTTCAGGGCTAGTGCTGGTGGAATTACTGACTGGGCAGCCAGAGGAAATACAAGCGCTTTCCCTGTGCCCTTTTGGTCCAAACCTGCTTTGCCTCGGCCTCCCAGGTCAGGAACGACTTTGCAGCCACGTGAAACGGCGTGTTTACAGGCCTTGGGAATACAGCTGTAATTTCCCATGAAGAAGGAGCAACTGGTGTGCCCCATCTCTACCATAAAATGTACTTCGTGAGGCAGGCATCTTAGGCTAGATGCTTAAGAATCACACATCGGAAGGAACACTAGTTAAAATCAAAGCCCCAAACTACCCATTTTTATTTCAAAATGCAACAGACTTGGCTAGGAACGCCATTGGTAAACGTCTCCCCGATAAAACCGTGGGCGCGCTGTGGGGTTTGAGGACCCTGCCCACGCCCTTCTTACCAGAGTGGTGACTGTGAGGTGTCCCCATGTTCAACAGAAGGACACATCAGCAAGCCCTGCACCATGTTCACGATGGGCTTTCTGTGGGAGCCCAGGCTCGTGGCCACTGTGTCACTCCAGCTGGTGGAAGGCCTTCGTCTCCCACTTTACCAAAGTTGTGGTACCCTGTCATTATGATCGAGATGCGTTCGGTTCTCTGGGACAGGGCTGCAAGATGGTGCTGAGTTCATCTTCCTCCTTTCCCTCCCAATGTTGGTTTCTCTAATGCTTTTGAATCTTGTACGTTTCCAGTTCTTTTCGGCTTGCTCTTTCTCCAGGTTTTTGGTTGCTTGTTTTGCTTCTTTAGGTTTTTGCTTCCCACTAAAACCTTCCTATCGTTGGAAGCTTTCTGAATGTTAGCTATCTCTCCTGTGAGCTCACCTGTCATCTCTTGCTCTCCATTTTCATATAATTCATAAGAACTTGGATTTGTATGGTAGTTTTCGGCTGTTCCACTTTCTTTCATTTTTGTCACTAACTATAACCGACTGGGTGCCCCAGTGGCACAATGCATCCCTGTAGGGCTGCAAAGCACAAGGTTGGCAGTTCAATAGCACCAGCCACTCAGTGGAAGAAAGATGAGGCTTTCGACTCTCAGAAGAGTTAAAGTCACAGAAACCCACAGGGATGGTTCAACCCCATCCTCTAGGGTTGCTATGAGTCAGAATCAAGTTAATGCAGTAGAAGGATAAATATTGGACTGTCAACTGTAAGGTCAGTGGTCGATGAAGTCTGCTCTCTGATCCCACCAAGATGTACCAGGCCTCAGAAACCCTGTAGGGTTTCTCTATAAGTTGAGGCGACCTCAATGATAGTGGCTCCTTTGTCTTGCTGGCAGGATTTTTCTGGTGAACATACTCTGTTTGTCAACTCTTTGTTTGGGGCTGTCTCTGAGGCTCCTCTGCCTCTCCTTTGTAGTGTTTTAAGTTAGATGGACGCTGTTGCTTCCTTTTGTATTATTTATTATCTGTGCATATAATAGATAGTCTGTGAATTATGGATTGCAGTATGATAAATGGCGGGGGGGGGGGGAGTTGGTTGTTTGACCAAGCCAATGTTCCTCTAGGAAAGGAACTCTCACTGATTTATAATGAAGCTCCTTATAAGAAAAAGACTGAGAGGCTTGTGGGGGTAGGAAGGAGATGGGAGACAGAAATGGAAGTACAAACGTGGTCATGATTTTAAGGCTGTTCCTCTGCTCTGCCTCATTTACTGACATATTTCTTAGAAAATTGAGGTACACAACCATGTATATCCCCTGTTTATTCTCTCCTTGTCGCATTCTGTCTTACCAAACAGAATCCATAGGATCCCATTGCAAGTACAACATGTTGTCCTAATTGTTTGAAGCAAGAGATTATGGTGATGCCCTTCCAGGGTGCCCGAGTACTTGGAAAAAGGGTGTCCTGCTGGCTTTTTCAAAGACCATGGAGGGTGGTGCTGGGGTACTCCCTGAGGCCCTTCTAAGCCCCCTACTTGACCATCTTTCAATCAGTGCTCTTGGACCTGTCCTGTGATTCAGGGTTACAGAAGCCTCCTTGTTCCCTGGATATCTGCCCTCTTGGCTTGCTTTCTTTTGTCGCCCCCCCCCCCCCTCAGTCCTGCTTTGAGGGGATTTCCAAGAATGAAGGGAGCCAATTGCCCACACGCGGATATCTTACAACCGGCACTGCACTCTCCTGGTTGTGATTTGTAGTGTCTTCATGATTCAGAGTCCAGGGTTTCGCAATGCCCAGTGCATCATGCAGCTTCCTTTGGTTGTGGTGACAACAGAAGCTAGACATTCAATTTCTAAACAAATGGATTTGGAGTTACATTTTACATGACTTTTACTTTTGTTTTGCCATGGCTCACGACTATGATTTGATTTTTTAGAATAGGCTGATTCCCTTTTGGGCCTAGCCTGTTTGTATGTGTTTGCTGGGTAACTGTTCGATGCACTATTGAACAGCATTGAATCTGTTCCTCACTCTGATGGCACAGAAGCATGGCAGGCCTGTTCATCCTGCATTTTCTAATCTTATTAGTTTCCCCCCACCAGGCTACTTTTTAGAGAAAGAGTATAAAATGTTGGACATGTGGTTTAGTTCTCAATTAGTCATTTGCTTTCTTAAAGTGTTGCTTCACTTCATGCATCTTAAGGCTAGATTACTAGATGGGCAAGTTTTTAAAAATGTATGATTTTCAGTTTAGTTATTATCACAGATAGTAATGTTAAAAAATACTTTCCTTATATCCTAATCATGAGAGTCACATCCACTTTTATGTTATGCTTAGTATTTGCCCACAAGGTGTTTTTCTTCACCTTGGTGTTTTCACAAAATGTTTTACAACATTTTGTGACATTATACAGGAAATTCTTATTTCTAACCCCTAATCAGCAAAATATTTTGATTTAAAAATACAATAAGATGATAAAATGATTTTTAAAGAAAAAAAATACAATAAGATGTCCTCATATAGGAACATGTAATCTATCAACAATTATTCAGATTAACCATGTTTCAAATTATTTTTCCCCATTGTATTACTTATTTTCTCAGTCCTATCTTATCTTTAGTGGAGTAACTTTACTTTATTAGCTCATTTCCTCCACTACTATTTTGGCAGTTTTTATCCACTCACTCAGTTTTTATTTTCACTGTTTAATGATTACTCTTACATTTTAGCATGAATATTTTACTATCTTCCAATACAGCTTATAATAATCTAATCTATGTCTGTGTCCCCAATAAGGATTTTCATTGGCTTAGGTTGCACTCCGAGGTCCATCTCAAGAGTCTAGGATCCATCTCCATGCACGTCCGCCTTTGTAATTAGCAACGGGCTTTAGCCTTAGTTATGTTCCTCTCAATATTAACCGTTTGATTCCTCAATACTTCAAATCCATTGCCTTAAATACTCCCTTCATTTGTGGGAGCTCATGATGGAACTTTTTTGCTGTCTTTGTGATTTTGCAATGTTTTGCGCAGCGTTTGGGGAAGCTTCATTTGCATGTAGAGCACTGCATTTTTCATAAACTCAGTCTCACCTCGCTCCTTCCTCATGCAGCTATGTATGTTTCAAGTCAATAAAAATTCTCATCTTTAGAAGTGGGGAGAAGTGAAAAGCTCCTGATGTGCACCATCTGCTTATTCCCATAGCGTAACTATTCATATACCATAGTAAAATTCAAGCTACCAGCATGCTCTAAACTTGCCCTCAACATTCTTGGAAATATCGTAATCAAGCCTTCCCAGCGCCATTCATTGGGATCCACCTTCAATGCCCCAGTGCAAAAGCACTGTGCCGCTAATGTTAGGGAGACGCTGATATTTTAATGGCTGGAACCAGTGTGGAACTGGAGAACGTGCATTATTAAAAGACTGTCTAGGATTGATTCAAGGGCCTGGAAAGCCCACATTGGAAAGCATGTTTTGTGGTAAGGAGTACTGGCTAGGACCGGCGTTACGTTTCTTCTTTGAAACATGTTTCTTGCAAACGACCAGTATCACCACCTCAATGAATCAACCCCCCGGATGATATGGTTACGTATGTACTCTGGATTCTCTTGCAACTTCCCTTAATTCGAATTCTAAAATGTATGCTGAATGTATCCGTTTCCCACCATTGGCATTACATTCATTCTAGTTTAGCCACCATTCATGCTTGCCCGCTGCGATGGTGAAGAATATTGAATGCGCCATGGCCGGCCAAAAGAACCAACGAGTCTCTGTCTTGGAAGAAGTGCCCCCAGAATGCTCCTTAGAGTCAAGGTGCCACAACTTCATCTCATGTACTTTGGTCATGTTGTCTGGAGAGATCAGTCCCTGGAGAAGGACATCATACTCGGTAAGATAGTAGGGCAACAAATGAGACTTTCAACAAGGTGACTTTGACATATGGCTGAAACACTAGGACAAATGTCAGGATGGCAAAGGGTGTGGTAGCATTTCATTCTGCATTACATAATGTCGCTATGAATTCAAACTGACTCGACAGCACCTCATCACAACAGCAACGTGATCATTAGAATGTATGTCAACTAGAGATAACTGGGTGAAGGCAGAGGTGGAACCAAGCCTATGCATCAGGTTACAGCCTGATAATAGCCCCCGTGAGGTGCGATCTTATGTATAACAGAGACTCCCAGAGCAGAGCTAAGCTCTTTCTTGCCCGTATACCTTTTTGTTTGTTTTTAAATCATTTTATTGGGGGCTCATACAACTCTTATCACAATCCATACATCCATCCATTGTGTCAAGCACATTTGTACATTTGTTGCCATCATAATTCTAGAAACATTTGCTTTCTACTTGAGTCCTTGGTATCAGCTCATTGTCCCCCTCCCTCCCCAGCCCCCTTCCACATGAACCCTTGAAAATGTATAAATTATTATTATTTTGTCATATCTTACACTGTCCGATGTCTCCTGTCACCCACTTTTTTGTTGCCCATCCCCCAAGAAGGGGGTTATATGTAGATCCTTGTAATTGGTTCCCCCATTCTACTCCACCTTCCCTCCATCCTCCTGGTATCGCCACGCTTACCAGTGGTCCTGAGGGGTTCATCTGTCCTGGAATCCCTGTGTTTCCAGTTCCTATCTTTATCAGTGTACATGCTCTGGTCTAGCCAGACTTGCAAGGTACAATAGGGATCATGGTACTGGTGGGGAGGAAGCATTTAAGAACTAGAGAAAGGTTTCATCGTTGGTACACTGCACCCTGACTGACTCCTCTCCTCCCCACGATCCTCCTATAAGGGGATGTCCTTTCACCTTTTGCTGTCTGGATTCTTCTGTCTGGTTGACTCATCTCCTGTCATATCCAATTCCAGTCCCAGGAGTCTTTGTCAGATTGCCAATCATAGATTAATGTATCTCTGCATCCATCAGCCTGTGGGCCTCCTGCTTCATCATCCAGCTTCATGACTTCCTGTTCATCGGCTTTTGCAGCTAAATGGGTTAGAGAATTCTTCAGCTTATATCTGACCTACGGATGAGTTAGACTGGGCGTACCTAGTTCTATAATTGTTCAAGCAGCTCCTTGATATAAATCTATTTCTATATGCATGCGTGCACACAGTTGTAGATATCATTAAGTCTAGCTCTGTTCAAGTCAGGCTTCTCTTGGCTTGTGGAAGCTGATGAGCAGGACGTCAGATGACCAAGCAGGGTGAGTGGGGTGGGGTGGGTACAGGCTGGTGGATGCAAAGGTCAGTGAATCTGAAGTCAGCTGGATGAATCCACCATCCGTAGTTCACTGCTGGCTCCTGGCAAATCAAGGATCCAGCTCGGGCGGAAGGCAAAGAGCCAAAGAGAAGCTCTTCTCCATCTCTCTCTTCTACAACAGGCCACACCCCCAACGAGATGTCATCAGGCTGCAAACCGAATAATAGCTTGGGCTTCCTACTTAACTGTAGGAGTGCCTAGTTGACATAATCCCTAACCATGACATATCACATGAAATTTCTACTACAATGCTTTTTTTTGGGGGGGTGGAAAACATCTGGGAGAAGGGGCATTGATGGTGGATTTTCAATATTGATGAAATCGAAGCAGCCATAGCCATGCTCTTTAAACGTGCCAGGAGTAGGTCTTCTTTGCCATAAACATGACTGATTAAAAGCTAAGAATAAGCAGCAATCACATAGGAACTACTGAGGGAAGCAAAGCACTCCAGCTTCCATGCAACGAGGAAAGTGCTTCCGGGTGGAATCTGCGTTTTCCCAGTTCTCCTTGTGGAGCTCAGCAGGACATATTTCAAGGACTCACGGGGCCCTGATCAGGCATCACGTTGCGTTAAAAACATGTCTGGGTCCTCTGTCTCCCAGGAAGCCCTCAGCTCAACAATGGCACAGATTCGGTTTTGTGTATTCTCAGGTCCCCATGTAGAACAAGTGGGCGGTGCAAGCCCTGTGGCGCTCTGTTAGAAACCAGAAGGTGGACAGTTTGAATACACTCTGAGGCACTTCTGATGAAAAGGAAAGCAATCTGTTGTTGCCCAGAGTTCCCCACAGTCTGTTCTCAGGGGCCGATTTCTATGTATCCCTATGAGTTTTGTGCAAGGGGACGGACTCCATGATAGACATACATTTGGCAAAATTGGGCTTGACAAACTACACATGTTTCTTCAGTATAAAACTTGCAGAACCATCAGTCAGTCATCTATTTATTTGTTCAGCAATGTTTTCACTTGCTCATCCTAATGCCGGTATTTCAATAAACACCTATGTCCTCACTCACCTTGAGGTAGACCCCAAGTCTAACCCTCAGTCAAAACACAGACAGAACATTCCAGAGCCATCCACTTAATCCTGACTCATTGCCACTCTCTGAACAATACCTAGTGCCCTGTGCATCACCTTAACTGTAGAGATTCAAGCATAAGCGGAAGAGTCCAGAGACAGCGGCAGATTACATCTATTTCAACGAGCCTGTTTCTGAGGGTATCTTGTGGTACGAGTGTGACGTGGAACCCCCTTTGGGAAACCCAGTGCTGGCCATTAAAAAGAACTATTTTAACTCAAGATCCAGTTGGGAACTTTTATGTGCAATTAGTTCCAGGCCCTGGTGTAAATGGGGACTAATGGATTATAAATAGTACCAGATAGAATACTTCGAGCCCAATCAAACTTTCCCAACTCCGTTTAGGAAAAGAGTGGTGGATAAACTAGCTCCCCGCTGTGATATAAATCAACTCCAAAGGGGGCTCCTGACTTCATTAAATATTCGACTTCTCCAGCTAACTGGAGAAGGCAAAGTGGACTCTAATCAATATAAAATATCACATAATCAGGACGCCGGCACTTAATCATGTTGTGCAGGGAGTGACTCATTGTTGAAAATCATAGTGATACCACTTAAAGATGCTGCCCTGTTTTCCCAATAAGTTGAGTTTTCTAGCAAGACTCATCATGACAGATGTTTTTCACATACCAACCAACCTGAGTTTCCCAATCACAAATGCTTCAATCTCACTACAGTGGATTTTGGAAGAAGGCCAAATTCTATTAATTAACTTTTATCTCTCTCTCACTCGTTTTCTCTCGCTCACACACTTTGCTTTTTTTTTTTTTAATGCAATAAAGTTTCTGTAAACCTCAGGAATCTAATGTTTATTTTAATTAGCAACCAGTATTTGAGCAAACACTCCAAGGTATATTCCATTACGATGTTAGACGCCATCTCTACAAGATAAATTCTAAAAATGAAATTCACAACTTTCATGTGTACGTATTAAATACACACACATAGAGTAAATTACAGTCACTGTTTGGGGTAAACCTTTAGATACTAGACCGAAATAGTATACATCCCATTGGTATTGTGGCAAAGATCCCTAATTATACTGAATAGCTTTTATTTCTTAGCTTTCAATAGTGCCCAGGAACTATATTTACAATTCTACATGGAAAACTTAAAAGGCCCCATAAAGGAGCCCTGGTAGCAAAATGGTTAAGTGTTTGACTGCTAACTAAAACAGTCAATGGTTGGAACCCATCATCTATCTACTCAAGGGCAGAAGGATATGGCCGTCAGCTTCTTTAAAGACTCGGACATCCTATGGGACAATTAGTTGTGTTCGTCCTCCAGAGTCTCAGCAACCAGAGAGCAGTTGGTGGGCTATGAGTTTGGCTGGTATGGGGTTCAATGCAATGAAGCGGTGAATGCGTACAGAGAGCAGAGAACACACATCTTCTGTCTAGAGGGATGTCTATTTTAATTTATACAAACAGCAAGTCATATTAATAGTTTGGCATGGGAACGGAAAGCAATAGACAGAACAAGTTCTGCTTCATTTTATTGATTTACTCTTCTATATTCCATCTATTTTGGAGGGGGGTAAGAAGCCTATTTTCAATGGACACCAGTGACTTGAGAGGAAGATAAAGATATGGATCCTCATGCCCACTCTCTGAGTTCATCGTGGTTAAGGAAGACCCTCCTAGAGGTGGGCTGATGCAGGGCCTAGCACAGTTGCCTGGAGCATGGGCACGCTGGTGAGCATGGTGCCGAGGGACCAAGCCTCCTTGCGCTGTGCATATGGTTGCTATGGTTGGAACCAACTCGTGTCCCATCACACTGGTGGAAGGCTTATGGGGCAAACCACAAGGCAGAACCAAAAGAAACACTGCCACTGAGTTAAGTCTGACTCGTGGCAGCCCTAGATAGAATTTCTGAGACAATGAATCTTTATGAGATGACCCATCCCTCGTTTTTGTATTTGAGGAGTAACTTGTGGGTTGGAACCACCAACCTTGCAGTGAGCAGCCGCATGCCTAATTCACAGCACCCCCTGACAGGAGTCAATGTCAGACATTCACCGAGTGCCTGCTGTGGGCAAGCAGCACAACTGTAAGTCTGTGTTCTTGCTCATGTTCTGGAAAGCAGGCTCGTTTTTATTGCCATTTTTTTTAACTGGCCATGGTGAGACGTCAACGTATTTCGTTCCCTTGCTCCATATCATGCTGCATGCAAAACTTGGCTTCAAGTTCAGCTCAGACTAGCCCCGAGTCTTGGCACTTCCCATCATCCCAGTGCGTTCCTCAGAGGAACCGTATTCACACCTTGGCCAGTCCCGATTCCCAGAAAGACAGAGGGCCACTTCTCAGCTGTTAACGCTACATTAGAAAATATATCTGAAAATCATTAGCAAGGTGCTACCCCTGGCATTCAAGACCTAACCTTCCTTGGCACAAAGAGATGAAGAGAAGGCTTAAAAACAAAACAAACCCAAAAACCCCCTGAACATTTCCATCATAGTTTGAAATAACAGCCTAGTCTCTGAGGAGGCAATTGCCAACTTCTTCCCCGGAGCCAGGTTCCAGGTGCCAAGAAACCAGCACCTGATTATTACAATGTTATTTTCCTGCATAACTCTGCAGGCTCCACAGGATCCTCCCGTCATGTGACAAGTCACCCGCACAGGCTTGTCTGGGAATCAGTTGCTGGGCTGTAACTGGCCGGGACAGGTTAAACCAGGGAGGTGGATGTAGAAGTATTTAAAACACACAGACACTCACACACATGTGCCCCAGCATACGCACACACACACAGCACTACCATCAACCTACTCAAGCACCTGTCAGTCTTCATTTGCAATTAATAAATTAATTAAAATGTTCTCATGGGAAAATACCTGAGTGAAACCGTGGGTTTATTGTAATGAAACCTAGCTCCCAGAGCAGTGCTACCATAATACTGGTGATCGCAGGAAGGGAGGCTATTGTTGGGTTGTGTTAGGTGCACACAGGGGACTGGTAGGGATAACACCCCCACCCCCTTTCCCTTTGTGTCCCTTGGTTGACTCATGTGTACAGTGGATGCTGGCCCAATCTTAACAATGGGAGAAGTCTTTACAAAAGGGCATATTGTCGGATAGCTCAGACTCTGGTTAAGGCAACCGACCCGGGACTTCTAATTGTCTCACCCTTGGAAACAGTGTCTACGCCAAGGCACACTTTACATGGCACGGCTTTCAAGGAATCCGTGAAATAAGCACGTTGAACCCTCTAAGGCAGCAGTTCTCAACCTGTGGGGCGCGACCCCTTGGGGGGGGGTGGAATGATCCTTTCACAGGGGTCGCCCGAGTCATAAAAGTAGTAAAATGACAGTGATGAAGTAGCAATGAAAATAATAATTTTCTGTTTGGGGAGGGGCTGTCACCACACATGAGGAATTGTATTAAAGGGTCATGGCATTAGGAAGGTTGAGGACCACTGCTTTCAGGGATGTACACAATTATTTATTTGTCTTAACTTAAAAAAAACAGTATCTGTACACACGACCTTGATGTAATCAGAGTGGGACTGATTTTAATTCTTTCTTTTCACCTTCCATTGGTTTAGTGATGTTATTATGTGCATAGACTTGTACATGCATTTAAGTTTTACACAGTCATCGGTCAAGATGTACCTATGTGTCTGCTGATGCTACCAACATCATTTATTTCCTTATGTGATCGTTCATTCATCTTTGGTTCTACTTCCTCCTTCCTCCCTCTCTTCGCCTCCCTCCCTCCCTACCTCCCTCCTTCCCTCCCTCCCTCTTTTCTTCTGTGTTTTCTTCCTCCCTCCCCCCTCCCTACCTGGAATCCAATGGAAAGGCTATATTAATGATAACTAAACCAAGACCCAGACTCACTGCCATCAAGTGAATCCCAACCCATTGTGACCCTATAGGACAGGGTAGAATTGCCCTTGTGAGTGTCCGAGGTTGTAACTCTTTAAGGGAGTAGAAAGCCCACTCTTTCTCCTGGCAGAGAAAAGCAGCCATCTAAGCAGGGAGTCAACCAAGTCCAAATGGAAGAAGCACCCCAGCCTGTGTGATCCAAAGATGACATTAGCAAAATTCAAATATGACAAAGCAAAGCGTGAACTTAAATTGCAAACACCTAGTTTGTAGAAGGTGATGGCAGACAGTGGGAGGCCAAAACCCATCCTCAAAGTATCTCGCTTGATGAAGCCCCTGGCAGATCCCACAAGAGTCTTCTAGGTGCAAGGATTTCTTGTTTGTTCCTTTACAAAAATGTCTTCCCTGGCCTTTCAAATAATCATGGTGGTCTTTTCTTTCTTACCCTCTATTTGCATTTTTATCTCTGTATGATTATTATTTTACCCTTACCACTTTATTTATTTAGTGTATTTGTTGGGTTTTCCAATTTGCAAAACACAGAAGGAGTAGAGGCATAGAGATAAGAACTGATGTCAGGGTTTATAGGGGAGGGAGGGGTGGGTGGGAGATCCAGAGGGTGAGGGGGTTGGGAGAGCAAACAAGTGGGGAAGTGGGGAAGTGGGGGAGGGAGCACTCTCTAGAACTGATGGTGATTACACAACTCCTTTTAAAAATGCTTTAACCATGGAGTGGGATCTGTTCTAAAATTGATTGTGGTAATGATTGTACAACTCTGCTTGCGATGACTGAACTCTTGAATGGTGTGAGAAGTGGGTTAAGTGCCAAGAAAACTGTTAAAATAAAATCTGAAAGAAGGAAACATGATCAGATTTTTATGGCAGGATAGGGGAGTATAGAGACCATCAAACTCACCCGCTCACTGCCATCGAGTCAGTTCTGACTCCCAGTGACCCTGTAGGACAGGACAGAACTGCCTCTTTGGGTTTTCTGAGACTATGACTCTACAGGAGGAGAAAGCCCAGTTCTCTCCCACAGAGCAGCTGGGGATGTCAAACTTCTAACTTTGTCACTAGCCCTTGGGTAGCCCTCCACACCATGAGGATTTCATACAGATCAGAGGCGACGTGTAACTCCTACGGTCGCTGTTTCTGGCTGGCATCATATGGGTTCCAATTAAAGGGCACTTCAGCAAAGCATTGCCCATTCCTGCACCATCTCCGTAATCAGTGCTCTGCCGGAGCCCGTTGCTTCAGTCACTGTGCCAACTCATCTTACTCGGGCCACCCTGGTCTTCACCGATACCCTACTTTGCCAGCCATGCTGAGTCCTTTCCTGCCCATTAATATGTCCAAAGAAGTAAGCCAAAGTCTCCTGGATGTTTTCATAGACTCCAAGATTTAGTTTTCTAGTCTATAAACGAAGGGTGATAGTGCATGCTGAACATAATTGTGAGGATTATTCTATACAAGTATATGACAGAAATCCTATATTGGGTTTCTGCATCTGAAAATCTTCATGGGAACAAATAGACACATCTTTCACATACAGTCCAGCTGGTGGGGTTGAACTGCTGACCTTTTGATTGGCAGTCCAATGACATCTCAACAGCACCAATAGAAATCCCTACCCACCAAAAAAACAACCATCCCAAACTCACTGTCATTGGTCTACTGCTGACTTATAGCATCTCTGTAGGACAGGGTAGATGTGCCCTTTGAGTTTCTGAGACCGTGACTCTTTCAACCCGGTTCCTATATGACAGAAATAGATTTCTCAATTAAAACTTCATTCTTTTCATCCCAGTTAACCTAATACCTACTAGACACCAACATGTTTGTCTTTAAAAATTAGCTGCATGTATCTGAGAGTTTCAATCTTGTTATGTGTTATCATTAGTAATATATGAGATGGACTGAGTGGAAGAGGATTTAGGCAGACACTTCAGAAAAGACAAATGTGGGATCATAATGATTTGCATAAGTGGGGGGAAACCAGAGGCAATGAATCCAGGAGGACACCATGCTCTGAATCGTCCAATCAAAAATGGCACCTGGTGGAACCACAGAGGCAGGGTGTGGTGTTTGGTGGCCCATGTGGCTTTTAATCAAGCACTCCTTTCTGTCATCAACTTGTGTGAGCAAAGCTTCACAACTGGATACAGTCTACAATCACATCCTTATTTTACAGACCAGGAAACTACTACTATTTTTGAGTTTCAGTAACTGCACTGATCCCAAGACCAGCCCATTTAAATGATCCCTATTGGGACTCGGCACCTATTTCTTGCAGGGCTTTTACTATCTTGTGAAATAGATTCAGCAACAAACTCATTCTCATTCACTCTTGCTCTCACTCTTAAGAAAGCTAAATGTCTTGTGTTAGTCTGGGTACTTTAGTGAAACAACTCCACAGAAACTTATGTGTCTGAAAGAGTTTTATATAAAGGTTAAGTGCACATCAAAAAACCAAACCAAAACAAAAGCATCCCAACCCAGTGCTGTCCAAAGCCAGAAGTCCCACATTCACCCATATGTCCAACACCAATCCACAAATTCCTCCTCCATCTCACAAAACACATGCAGTGATGCCAACTGCAGGAAGAAAGCTGAATCAGTGAATGTGTAAGCATCTCAGTGCTGGCAGGGGTCTCCACATGACTGCTCCAGCACCCAGGGCTGCATCGGGGTAGGTTCTCAGGATGTCTTACAGGAAGTGAGCCTTGCCAGCTGAAGCAGGGAACTAGCTAAGGCAGCTATTCACCCTGATCCAACCATCACAAAGATAGAGACCCGAGAATTAGAAAGGCGAGGCTCACTGAGCCATTTATATCTCCGCCCTTCAATTAACCCTACATGTGTTTATCGACCAAGTTGGCACAATAAACTTTAACTATCTCTTGCCTCAACTCAGCATGTAGACATCATCCACCAGACACAACCTTGATGTGCCTCTAAAAGAGAGTCTCTTAAATCAGAAATGACATTCATAGGGATGTGAAGTCATTTGAGCAAGCAACAGGGACATTGGCAGGTACAGTCTGAAAGGGAACACAAGGAGCCATGGAAGAACAGTCCCCCGGCCACAGACTCGCACTGCATGCTGGACTGGAAGAATAGGGGAGGCTTTGTTGGAAAAGACGGTCTTTGTCCCCCATGATCAGAAGCTCAACATTGGAACGGAACGGTCAGAAGGGAAATACTACAGATGCTTGTGAATGGGGGAGGATGTCGCCAAGGTCATTGGGACAATCGGAGTAAGAATTGTGGAATGGGCACCTGATCTGCTGTGCAAGCCTTCCCTGAAAATACAAGAAAATATGATTTAAAGAAAGAATCTCAGAAGACAAGACGTGCCCTCCGAACATAGCCAACATTCTGTGTTACTCTCTTAGGAGGTTCAGGATGAGCTGGCTTACAGGACTTGATTTCTCCCACACATTTTCCAAGGGTTCCAGCCCCAGCGCCCCACCCACCTCCTCTTCCAACTCGTTGCCACATGCATCTTCTCACACTGGCCTCCAAAGGAGCGGTGCGCATGGAGAGAGGTGCCCCAGTATGGCGGGCAGAGATTGGTCACCAGCACATGTGAATAGGATTGAAATGCTTCTGAAACATTCTGTCATTAAACCGTACTATTATCTTGAATGAAAATATTACGCCCACCAGTTTTGTTTTTGAAAGAAAGCTGAGGGCAAAGGTAAGTCAGAACAACAAAAATAATATGAGCATTCCGTGATTGTGCTGGCATTTGATCTTAGGTGGAACTAAGCCGATAGGCTTTCTTCTTTACTACCTGACCAACCCTGGTGGGGTAGAGGCTGCACTTGGGGCTGTGATCCACAAGGTCAGCGGTGTGAAATCACCAGGGGCGAAAGAGGAGGTGTCCTCCTCCCATGAAGAGTGACAGTCTCAGAAATCCACAGGGGCAGTTCTACCCTGACCTATAGGGTGACTATGAGTCTACACTGACTTAACAGCAGTGAGGTTTTTGTTTGTCTGTGTTTAATATTACCCACCAGATGTATTCTGATGTCCTCACCCGCCTCCCTTTCATGGATTTTGCTCTGTCAGGAGAGATGGAGCGATTCCATCTAGGGCTTCCTGCCCTTTTCCTATAGCCAAGTCTGAGTCATCTCCAATCTCTGATGCAAAGTGCCCAAGTCTTCTTCCACTCCCATTTCAAGGGTTATTCATAATGTAGCCTGAATTTAAGCATGGTTTAACCACGCTCCCTTCAGTTACCCATAGGGCATTATTCCAGAAGCGGCAGCTGATGCGGGCCCATGGTCATCAGAGGACAGGTTATTGTGGAGGGCTCTGCCTGTACTCTCCAATCGCCTAGTCCACCCATTCTGGCCAGTTGCCATTATGTTGTCTTTGACTCATGCTGATGCACGTAGAACAGAGAGGAATGCTGCCTGGCCCTGGGGCCATCTCCACTGTTGTTGGTGTGTTTGAGTTCCCTGTAGTTGTCCATCTTAGAGGGCCCATCTCCCACCACTCTATAACACTATTTTGTGACCCAAAGGGTTTTTCCATGGCTAATGTTTGGAAGTAGATCTTCTGACTTCCTTATGAAGCTGTCTTAGTCTACAGCTCCCCTGAATCTGTCCATCCTGGGTCACCGTGCTGATGCTTGAGATAGTGTAGCTTCTACCATTAGAGCGACATCCAAGCCTCCATATTACGACCAACTGACAGGTGAGGGGTGGGTGTCAACCCTCGGAGGTAGGTTGTCCTTATTATGCAAATTAGAAGAGACAAGAGAATATGGAAGACTAAGGCTTAAGAAATTGGCCGGGGCTGTACTATAGAACGGGAGAACGATGGGGCTGTCTATTCCCATGAAGAGTTAAACTCTTGGAAACTCACGGAGGCAGTTCGATCCTACTCTGTGGGTTTCTATGAGTCAGCATTGACTTGATGGCATTGAGTCTTTTTGTCAGTTTTGGTACTGCAGGTATGGACATCAAATCCAAGTTGATCCTAAAACTGTGCTCTTATGCATCAGATAAGACAGCTACCTCCAGACTGGACTCAGAATAACTCATTGGGTTGAACAGCAGGTATGTTATATCTTTCCACCTGGCCTAGCATAAGATTTAATTTGCTGTAAGCAGGAAGGCAGGGGCCAAGAAAACACCCTGAGCTCAGCCGCACTGTTTATGCAAGTAGAATAAATGCTCAGGGCCATGGTTGGCTTGAGGCAGGTGTCCCTGCAGCCCAGATAAGAGAATGGTTGGGAGGAGGAAGAACTGCCCGTTCTCAAGGAGAACTTGATCTTTGGCTGTTGCCTCTCTCCATGTTTATGTGAATTCAGAGGGCTAGATTTCAATTTGACACTATCATTGAGAAATCTAATTAGCAAGTCATAGGGTTTCTGTCTGCTGATCCTCCCAGATAACAATTATGTATACAGTAAACACAATCCAGAAGCCAGCAGCAGAGAGAAATGTCCTGAAGATACAGGCAAGTCCTGGAGCAAAAGTGCTGACTCAACTCTGATGAGTCAGGTACAAGGGGTAATGGACAGTTGGGTGGAGCTTTCTTCTGGGCATAGCATGGAGACCCAAAACGAACTCATCTAGAGAATAATATAAGCAACCTCCAGGTACACTGAACTTAACTCTCACTGGACTCAACTGGACTCAACTCTCAGTGTCAATAAAACCCCCTTGAGAGCAATTGATATTGAGACTGAGACTTTCTCCGAATGGATCTACATTTCACTACTTAACAGTAACCTCAGTGTAATTTTCAAAGATGGCATCTAAATAAACAATGTCTCTTGATGGAGCAACGAGGCAGGCTCTGACCCAGCCACACTTATCCAGTCAGGAGACTCAGCTGTGCCGTGTTTCAGAGCGAAATGTCTTCTTGGTGAGCTGAGTTTCCTCCTCTGTACCCATGGGTTGGAAATGTCCTCTTCTTTAAGGGACTCTAACTGCAAAAATATCTCTGTAAATAAAACAGCTAAGCATTAGCTCAACAGCAATGGACATGGCATTGGTTTGGGGTCAAGTATTCATTCATCTGCCTGGGGAGTGCAAAGAGCACAGTCAGCTACTAGATGGAAGTTTGGAGGTTTGAGTCCATGCACAGGCATCTCCAAAGACTGAGGTGGTGATCTTGTGAAAAAAAAATCAGCCACTGAAAACTGGCCTCTGACACACTTGGGGTTCTTAGAAACTTGTATAATCTTTCTTTTTCAATGCATGTATGAGCTGCCACGAACATCCCATATGAAATCAAATAAATACTGAGTGAGTGCCTGTTAGTAGTATAGTCAGCCATTATCGTTGGCTGTCTGTCTCAAATTACATATCGGATATATGACACATGACTTTCATCCTTCACAGAAGCCTTGCCAAATCTGAATCGCAAGCATTTTGGTTGGGTCTGGTTAGACGGCAGGTGCTCTGGGGTCCTAAAGGGGATATGGAACCTACGAGTGGGTTAGGATGGATGTCCTACGACATTGTGGTCATCTGCTTTCTGGTGAGAGTGCTCTGAGCATGATGTGTTGTAAATGGAAATGGGCATCTTGGAAAGTCGTCTGAGCTACACACACTTCAATCGGTCTCAGCTGGCTGTTGCCTTTGGAGATTACACGAGAGACTAAGTTTCTAAAGGGATAAGAAATGGCACTGACTCGGTCCTTAAGACTTGAAGTATGTGCACCACTCTGGCAAATATTGTGGTAAACTCTCCCTTCAATGATCATGTTAAAAAGTAAATCTGACATGGCAATTACCAATGGACCCCTATTATCAAATTAAATTAAAGCAAACCACCATCACCAACTACAACAACAAAAACACCCATCTTGTTAGAGTTCAAATGACACCCGAAGGTGGCTTCAGGTACCAGTTCCAGGGCCGCCATTTCAGCTCAACACACTGCCATTGGGTGGATGCTGCCTCTTAGTGAGGAACTGAGTAGACCTGGCCCCGTGAGTTTCTGACACGGAAACTCTTTAAGGTAGCAAAAAGCCCCGTGTTTCTCCCGAGGATCAGCTGGTTGTTTCCAACAGTTGACCTTGTGGATCACAACCCAACACATGACCCCGTCACCATTTAGAAATGTATCAAGGTGAGAGTCACCGATAATGAAGGAAAAGTGAAATCCCAGCACTGTGGAAACAATACAAGAAATGCCTTTGGGAATATTTATTGTAAGTTATGAAAGAGAATGTGTTTGTGAAATAGGAGTGGGGAACGCATTGTTTCTGAATTACTCTGAGTTCACAGAATTCTGGGATATCAATAGAGGTGATGAACCTAGTAAATTATAAGCAAATAACTTTAAGCTTAAAAGTCTTATATAGTAGTCAAATCTCTCTCTCTCGCGCTCTGTATATTTATGAAGCTATTTTAGTACATAAAATACTGAATTGACTATCACCAGTTTCTAGACTGCATGTACTTGGAAATAGAACTATTCATCAGATACTGATGGTACTTTCAAGGGCTTAACAGAAGGGCAGGGGATATATGACATTTTGGAAAGCTATTACTTGTGATAAGAAGTGACAAAGAAGTTATAAGCAAACTATTTCAAGAATTCAATGGGGGAGAGCTTTCAAAATAAACCACAAGTCTGAATTCTTCAGGTTTCTTCCTGTGAGCATGGTTTCTTCCCTTGTTTTTGTCTGTGTCTTTGGTGGTGTGAGGTTTGAGGTTAGGGAGGGGAGTAAGCTGCGGTTAAGGGAAACATAGCTAGGTCCTATTGACTGTGAAAAAGCCGGTCACTGAATGTGAAGTGCCTAACTATAGCCTCCCAGGATTCCCCTAAACCAAGCTTCGGTGGAGGGTGAAATTTCGATGATCATTTCCAGGGTGTTGAATCGAGGTGCCTCAATTATTGTTGAAGGACACCAATGATTTCTTAGGTCCGTGGAGTGGTAGTCGACAAACCAAGGAATGGAGATGGCCCTGAAGAAGACAGGCTAGTTTGGCAGATGACACAATCCTTCCCTGTCCTTGCAGATTCTCTAAGTTATTCAAACCACGTCCACAAGTCCTTTTGAGAACAGTGCCATCCTATGCAATGATGGAGAAGGTGTGAGTGACAGCTCCGAACCTCTGACCAAGCCCAGGAAGAAAATCCTCAGCATCTAGGAAGTGTCTTGGTGGCACAGTGGTCACGTGCTCAATTCTTAGCTGAAAAGCTGGCCCTGGGAACCCATCAGCTGTTCTGCAGGAGAACGATGTGGAGTCTCCATCCCTAGAGTCCCATAGGGTTACTTAGAGTCAGAATTGACTCAGTGGAAACAGGTCTAGGCATTTCCCTCTGGCTGAACCCTCTCAGCATCTCCGTGATCCAGAAATGTCCATTTCCTGAAGCTTTTCCTTTCCCTTTTATTCACGGCAATGATAAATGTGTGCTGCCTCGCAAGTGGACTAAAGTCTATCTCCTTATGCATCTCGCTTACTCTTTGAACGACTTCCTCCTGAAACACTGAAGCATGAGCCTATTTCTAGGCATGCGTGTATTTCGACTCTATTATCTAAGAAAGCGCCAGGAGAGTGAGGGAAATATTACGCATATTTTAGTGTGATCTGACCTCAAAGGCTTCGGAAAAGGCCGTCAGAATGATCTCCTATAATTCTCAGCAAGAGAGTTGTTACCAAAATAATTAAACCTTGCTAGGAAAGCGACAACAAAAGATTAGAGTGTTGTTAGGTAAGTCCTGTCGATGTTTGGTTGTAGACTTGCTGACTGTACAAAGGGGGGAAAAAATGAAACACTAATCCAAACAAAAGGTTAAAAACAAATCAATTAGTCCACCAGTCTAAGCCCAAGACTACACAAGGAATGGGAAAAGTCCGTTTATTACCGGGTGTCCAGATCCATAAAACAGTGCACATTCCTTGCACTACCTGGCCAGCTAGTTTGAGCCGTGGAAGCGCTGTGGGCAGCGTCCTGATAGTGCTAAACCACTCCAGCGCTCTTCCCCCAGAGCTAGGCTCAGCTAGAATTTCATGTCTCCCTTGGCTGTGAACGCTCACGATGAATCAAGGCTATAATGGATTTGCAATTGTCTCTCCCTCTCTTTTTCTTTTCTCAAAGCATTATTGTTTTCCTTGGATGCAAGGAGACGTATTTTCTTTTCTCCCCAGCAAATGCATGACATCTGGTCCATTTCCCTCTGTCGGAGAGGCAGTCTGCCTTAGCCCCGCCATGATCACACAGTTGTTAAACAGCGGGGATTATCAGGCAGGACAGTATTAAGTGGTATTTAACAGCAAGACCAAAGTTCCCTGACAAATGCCTGACTTAGGACTCCTTGATAGTTAGCATCCCAGCCTGGAGACCTTTTGCACGGAACCATTTTTCATTCTGACAACACACTACCGCGGCTATCCAGGCTGGCTTTAGTGGAGCTGACAGCCAAGTATTTCTGTGGCAGAAATATTGCCACCGAGTAGGCGCGCTGGGGGTGGAGGGGAGACGTTTTTATTCCTTCCCACTTCAGGCGCAATGGCATTCGGAGCAGTAGGTGTCCCAAGCCTGTGACTGGTTAATCTATTCAGTATGATCCCCTGTCTAGTCACAACAATGGTGGGGTGGTGGGCAGGCGAGCATGGCATGTGGGCCTCACAATGTGATTGTCCCCAGCACACATTAGCACCCCTATCTCTTCCAGGCACATTCTCCTTGACGTCGGCAGGGGAGGGTGGCCGGAGAGACTGTCAATTTAAAAGCTGGTGTCTAAAAGGTTTTTTATGGGGCAGAGAGGAGGGGCAGGGAGAGGTGTTTGACAGGTCCTTACAGTTCAAGGGCAGCCGCTTTTATGACCACAGTAAGACACCCATTATAGGACTTCTGATAGGATGGGTGCAAAGGCAGGAAATAAAAGGAGGAATTTAATGAAGGCTTAATCTTCTGGGGGATTTGGATCCCTCAGAGGCATAAATTGCGTGACCTAAGACTAAGTTTCCCTGTCGGAGGCTGGCATCAAGTTCACGCACACTGTAACAGCTAGGCTAGCAAGGGATATATATCTTAAAAATAACGATTCCTATTCTTAAATGCGTACCTGCAGTTGTTGCTGGAGGCCGAGGCGCACTCTCAAACAGATTTATGGGAGAGGTTACTGCTCCTCTGTACATAATGCATTAAAAAAAATACAAAAACCAAACCACTTAACTGTCAGGTTGACTCCCGTTCACATGTGTTGGAATAGAACTGCTCCATTGGTTTGGGATTTTTTTCCCCCCTATAAATTTCTGATTGTTTTGGAAGTTGATGGCAGGGTTTTCTTTGTGGGCACCTCTGCATAGATTGAAATTGCAAATGTCTCTGTTCATTATGGAGAGCTTCATGGTTTGCACCCTGGTTCATAGGGACCCCTTGAGTGCATTATACTCAACCCACCCACCAAGCCCATATCCCAGAGGGGTTATGTGAATATGGCCCAGGCATGTTTTGTGTTCCCTAATTTTAGCTACAACTATGAAGTCTTAGATTGAGTGACAAGATTTTAAAAAATCTTTGGTGTGTATGCCGAGTTGACAAGAGACAAAAATCCAATGATACCCATAAACATGAGAGAGCTTTATATCAAGAAGTACTTATGCATCAAGGAAACATCTCAGCCCAGTCCAACGCAAGCCATACTCTGATACTATTTCAAAAGTCCAATTCAGACTCAGGCAGCCACATGCAATGATGCAGGATGCAGGAACATCGCCGGCTGGTGGGTGCAAAGTCTTGTGGATCCAACTACTGTGGCCACATCCCCAGGGCTTGCACAGGTCTCAGACTGGCTCATCAAAAGGAAGGTGAAGGCAGAGAGAGGGCGGGGGGTGGTCCCAGGACCTTCCTCTGAGAAGGTCATGCCCACAAGGAGGCACCATCAGGCTGTGACCTGATTGTCAGGCTCAACTACACCACTACACTTTTAGATCTTCAAGTTGACATGAAATTACATAACTACCACACTTGATAAATAGCATGTCTTTCTGTTGTATCTGGAATCTAGGATGCTAAGTAAATATTTTGGCTTTTGCATCCAAACCATGACCACTGGTGATGGGTGAGATGGGACTCTGTAGAGATACAATGCAAATGGAGGGCACGTGGCCAAGTCTGGACAGACTCTCCTAGGTCTCCAGGAAATACAAGTGTGTTTTGGGTCTGGAGAGTAAGCAGAGAAGACGACAATGATGCATAGGAGCTCCATGTTGGGCAAGAAGATGTCACATCAAAGACACTGTGGTTCCCATCTCACATTTCCGCAACATATAAATTTGATAGATGAAACCTTGGTTCACTTTTCTGGGAAGTCCTGGTGTATGAGTCTTTATACCATTGTCTCCATTCACCTGACTCCTTTGGTCCTTGACTAGAGATGACACGGGCAAACCTTGCACTCAATTGGGCAGACTTGTTTTCCTAATTCTTGTCTTACTTTAGTCAACAGTTATGATTAAGATCTTGTCACATATCTGCTGTGTGTTGGTTGACACAATAAGCATTCTGCGTGACATATGTCATGTATTTGGGGATGGAGGTACATGTTCTGTGACAGTGACAAGGATAATCCATGGTGACTAGGATGGAAATATATGATCATTGAATTATTAGGAAGGTGAGATTCAGTTGCAAGGGCTGCATCTTCAGTGGAAAGGACATTCTTGGGGTAAGTCTTTTGTGTTTCATAGCTTGGGTATCATTGCCTCTTGATGAACAAGAAGCTCAATGACCCATTGAAGAAGGTTTATCTATAATACAACCCCCCTGCCCTAGTAGCACCAATGACTAAGCTTTCTACTGTCCGTGCACTCTTCCGTGGGAGAGAGAGATGGCAGTATGCTTCCATCAAGATTTAGGAGCAGTTCTACCCTGACGTATGGGGTCACTATGCGATGGCAATGGGTTTGAACTAGATGCATATAATTAGGATCTATAATAACATATATACATATATGACAGAGGTATGCATTTGTGCATGTATACTTGCATTGCCACGCAGTCTATCGATAAACAGTTGGTGAATTTGAACGGTTGAAATTTTGGTTAACAGCCAAGTACTTAACCACTGCACCACACACCGTGTTCCCACTCATTCTCTCTCCTGCCTCCCTCTCCCTGAATCACCCATCCTCATAGAAGAGGGGGCTTCACGAAGTTTGTGTAAAATTCCATTATATATCAATTCCATTTCCCCCCACATATTCACAAATTTTTAAGCTGTGTGTGTGTGTGTGTGTGTATGTGTGAGAGAGAGAGAGAGGGAGAGAGAGAGAGAGTGCACATATAGGCTTTGATGGTGCCATGGATTCACCTTTGGGCTGTGAACCAAAAGGTCAGAGGTTAAACCCATCAGTTGTTCCAGGGGAGAAAGATGAGGTAGTGTGCGACAACAAAGATGTGTCATCTCAGAAGCCATTTACGGCCTGGGAAATCCTAAGGAGCAGTTCTGTTCTGTTCTCTAAGGTCATTGTGCATGGGAACAACTCAAAGGCAGTGGGTTGGGTTGGTTTATATTTATGAATATGTCAGTATCAGAATATATCTCTCCTCACTTAGGAGACATCATGAGGATGACTATGTCACCTAGATTGTGTGTGTTCACTTGAATGAACCTGCAGGAAAGTATAGAGATGGAGTCCAACCTATCAATCCGGCCGTTTTTATAAGACAGACACTGGGGATTTCTCCATTTCTGGTGTTTCACCTTCCCTGCTTTCTGGGGTTCTGCTTTATGGCCTCCAGGGTTGACCCCATGTGCGTGGCTGACCTGAGAAGCAAACCTAGGAGCTGCGGGCACCTTAGCATGTTCCCAAAGACTTGGCTCCGCAGACCTCTGCACCCACTCATGTGTTTGCTCCTTGTCTCTTTCTTTGTCCTGCTTCATTGGCCTACAAGGATGTGAGTCTGAAGAGGGCTCTGGGTGGCACTGGACCCATGGACTTGAGTGGGACTGAGCTGGGATGCCTTCTTGCTATCAAGAGACTTTTTAAAAAACCATTTTATTGGGGGCTCATACAACTCTTATCACAAGCCATCCATTGTGTTAAGCACATTTGTAAAGTGACTTCTTGATATAAACTTATTTCTTACACATACATGAGTGACACTGGTTTTCTTTCTGTAGACAAGCCAGCCTAACACAAGGACAAAAAGCAGGTGTTTGTGACACCAGTTGAATGATTGAAGATGATCAAATGGTCCAATTTAGACAGAGGAGACACTCAGAACTATTTGATCACTAGCAGGTATGACTCTGGGAACCTGTTTGATAGCATCTGTGAGCAACTTGATTCACCAGCTTCCTCCTGCATAAAATGATCATGGCCACAGCTCATGCATGTAAGGTTGTTTCAAGGATGAAATGAGATCATGTCTCATAGTAAAAGTTAGCTAAATGCCAGCTCCCCGTGTCATCAGTGATACAGTCAAAGCAGCAACAACTGCTAACTGTTGACATTGAAAGCTCTTCCGTAACACTGGGGAGAAATGAGCCAGTAATTAGTTAGCACAATTAATTATGTTTCTAGAATACACACTGGATGTTTACTGAAATTGCGAAACTTCTAGCTCATTGTGAAACTTAGCAAGTGGCTTCAGTCATCTGCTTGGCTACTTGAATTAAGCCAGGTCGCACCCTGAAGAGTCTCTGCACTGATTCTGAATTGGATTTTCAGACTTTTACAGAAGTTAATATACACACACAGGCACATGTATGTATGTGTATGTATGTATATACATATACATATTATGCATGAAGGCATTTTATAGGAAATATATAAATGTGATATATAAAAAATATGTTATATGTACGCAGATATGCTTCAAACACTCATTTTTTACAAGCATCAAATAACCTTATACAAAAACAAACCCCAAACAGCAGCTAAGGGCAACATCCAGAACCTCAGGACCATAGATCTGACTTCTCAGACATTATATCTCATTTCCCCCCGCCCATTATTGATCTGATGTTATCCTTAACATTGGTAGTTGCTGGTGCGTGATATTTTCCTTTGGGGTAAGTTACAAACGGTACATTGATCAAACCAGAGGTGGTGGTTAGGTGCCATGAAGTCGGTTTCCACTCCTGGCGACCTCACTGGACACCCCCGACGGACACCTGGGCGGGTCTCTTGCAAAGGGATGGTGCCCAAGGGTTATGATTGTTCATACGTTTCAGCCCATCGGTGCTGCCATGGTGCCGATTCATCCCGAGGGCCTTCTTCATGGCCGCTGCCCCTCTGATTTACTAAACTTGGTGTTCTTCCTCAGGGTCCGCCTCTCCTGACAACAGGTCCAAAGTCCAGGAGGTCAAGTCTGGCCATCCTTGCCTCTCAGGAGCCCTCTGACTGTACTCTTGCAACACAGATCTGTTTGTTCTTTTGGAAAACCGTGGTACTTTTGATATGTTTGCCAACATCAGAATTAAAACACATCCATTCTTCGGTCTTCCTTAGCAATGTCCAACTTTCATAGGCATATGAGGAGATTCAGGAGACCGTGGCGTGGGTCAGACACAGCTTCATCCTCAAAGGTAACAGCCTTGTTTCTCAGCACTTCAAGGAGGGCTGGGGCAGCATACTTACTCAATGTAGGATGATTGATCCTGATGACCTGATTTATAATTTTAAACTATTTAAATACCTCACATTTAAGCTTTTACGTGTCCTCTTGCCCCACTCCAACACCTTTGGAGGGAGTTGGAGGCTTGCCTGTAATTTCTCGAAGGACTAGAGCATGAATTTGCTAACTAATCTTAATGTATCGGTCTATTTTAGCAGGTCACCTAATGATTTCCATTTAAAGTTCCTACCCTTCCCCTCTTCCCCTCCCACCCTCCCATATATATGTGATCGTTCTTCTTGGGTGCCTCTGAATCTGTTCTAACACATAAAAGCTGGGCTGGTTCCATTCCCATATCAAAGTATGTAGGAGCCCACTACTGCTGCCATGGGGTCAGTCCATCTCACTGAGGGTCTCCCTCTTTATGATCCCCCTCTTGTTTCCTGATCACAATGACCTTCCTAGGGATTCATCCTTCTTGATGATGTGTTTAAAGTTTCTCACCGTCTTGACTAACGACACATATTCCCCTCAAAATGTTTCAGAATGTGTATCTCCGATTGAGGACATGAGTAGAGGAGAGGACTATGGCACTTGAAAGGCAGAGGTCAGGGAGAGCACTTGTCCTAAAAATAAGGGGAAGTTACCCATCATTGAGAGTTGTGTTGTTCAGCATGGCAATATGATGCCAGTAGGCAACCATAGGGCCAACTAGAAGCCATAAATAAGTTGACTTTCTGGCCATTTCTTACTCCTATTTTTCTGAGGCTTGTTGTTGTTGTTGTTGATGTTGTCTTTCATTTGGATTCTGCGAGCTGTGTTTCATGATGGGCATCTCTTGTCTGTTCTCTGCAGGGTACACACCAACTTCCTAGACCACTTTGGGAAATACTGTGCCATGTGGAGACGCCGGAGCTTCATGCGTCTCTGGTTTTGTTTAATAAAGGGTTCTAGGAGTTTGTAGCAATACTTCTGGATGCGCCCTCATGCGGGCAGTTTTCCACATTCCCCCGCCCACTTTGTCCAGCTCAGCAATAACGTCTTCCGTTTCCTGTCTGCTCCACCCTTGTTGTGCGCCCAATATCTGCACCACGTTTCAGGCTTTTCATTTGTCGTACCGTCTGATTCTAAAATTAAAACGCTTTGGATACACCCTCACAAGGGACCCTGAAACTTCTCTCTGCTTTCCTCTTTGGGAAGTAGCTCAATATATTACAGGAGACACAATTTATAATATGGGCGATTTCAGCAATTTGTCAGCTATTGAGGTGCATTCCATTTGGCTTGGCTTGCCTTGCCTCTAGAAAAATAAGTTGTCATCGTGTCTGGAGAATCAAAACGGGGCCCCAGGCTTCTTTGAAATGCCCTTGGCACAGGGAGGCTTAGGAAGACGCAGAAGTTAAGGACGAAACTGGCCATGAGGGAAGGACAAGAATGTCCCATCCAAAGGCATTTAAAGCGGAGGCAGGGGGAAGGAGAGATGAGCGAAACAAGGGGAGTATACAATTGCCAATGAATTTCCAAAACCATCCAAAGGCAGGCCCACCACTCTGCTGTCATAGCTCGTGACAGGGATGCTCGCTAATCGGTCTTTGAACAAGATTCTTTCTTGGGAACACGTTGATTAACTCGATGGCGAGGATGGCGAGGGAGAAGGTGGTGTTTCCATCCTTTGTGTATTGGGTAGCTGTGAGTTGGAACCAACTGGACAGCATCCACCAACAACAGTGATGAGTGGGTAAGGCTGCAGCACATTGGACTGCTAACGGCGAGGTCAGCAGCTTGAACCCAGCTGCCATTCTCTGGGTGGAAGGGGAGGCTTTCAAGTACCATAAAGAGTTACAGTCACAGAAACCCAAGGGGCAGTTCTATCCTGCCCTATAGGGGACCCGGTGAGTCGTAATCGACTGGGTGAGGGTGAGTTTGTTTGGCTTTTGTTTCTGTCTCATGGCTTGAAGGAGCCCTGATAGTACAGCGCTTTCAGGTTGGACAACTAACTGCAACACCAGCAGTTGGAGCCGCCAGAATGGACTCGAAGGCAAGCGAGTTCGGTTTGAGAGCTTTTAGGTCTTAACCTTCAGAAAAATCAAAGTTTATTAAATTTTTTTCTCTCCTAAAGAACCTACCGTGTGGATTTGGATGGAGGTGGTTCCTAATTTCTGGAGAAATATCTGGGTCAGTGCCGCTTTGATCCAGTTCTCTTCTGACTCGAGCTGAGTGACGTCCTCTTTGATGGTGTCTTCTGACCTTCGAGCAAAACCAAAGCGTTGTATAACCGTAATGCTTTACAACCTGTGTCTAATTATCAATATAATTCCAACTGACCCCAGCTCGATCTTACTTAATTAACCTAAGAGTTCTGGCAGCATAGTGATTACATGTGTGCTACTAACTACAGGGTCAGCAGTTCAAAACTGCTAGCCGCTCCTTTGGAGAAAGACGAGGCTTTCTGCTCTCCTAAAGAATTACAGTATCGGAAACCCATAGGTGCAGTCCTACCATCTCCTATAGAGTCTCTATGAGTGGGAATCGACTCCATGCCAGTGAGTTTGGCTTGGTTTTAGAATGATCATATTTCCCATTCTCTTTAGGAATTCCAAGTATGAATGGCCAGGCAGGTGCGCTGAGTTCTCCAGATGTCTCCTTGTCTACTGCCCAAGTTAACGAGTCCTGATGGTGTAGTGGGTCACACCTGGAGCTGACAATCTCAAAGTCAGTCACTTGAATCCTCCAAATACTCCTTGAGATAAAGAAGAGGCTGTCTGTTACTGTGAAGATTTGCCTCGATGGCATGGAATTATTGAGTCGGCATCTACTTGATGGCAGTTAGCTTAGTTGCCAAGCTTATTGGCTACGCTGGCCACACTGTTTTGATAGCTCATCCTCACACTTGGCTAGGAACGTGGCATCTGATTCTGCTTCCCAAATGAACAACGGATTTGCTCAGCTCTCCAGTTCATCTGGAAATACACATCTCTCGAGCTTTGGAATGAGTTCCCATGTTAGAGTTGCCTCCACTCGGCATTTTATTTTAGATGTAATACACTGATGAAGGGAACATGTACCAAAGCCTGAAGATGTGGAGCTCAACCTTGATTCCAACCACGTGTTGCTGTGACCTTGGCAACTTATCTGTACGTATGAATGCCATGAGAGATTGTTAGGTTTAATTTTTAAGTATCTTTTAGTGCCTTAGTGCTTCTGTTTGAAAAGATCTCAAAATAAGGATATGCCAAAATCTCAAGTTTACGATGTGTGTACCAAGTGAAAGAATGAGCAATTGTCTTGGTGATTAGAATAAAAATCAATGATTGATCTAGAAAAATGCCAAACTCTTGAAGTTGCACAAGCAGCCATTTGCCAGGAAGCAACAAAGCCCACATGGAAGAAGCACACCAGCCTGTGTGTCAAGGGGATCCAGTATCAGGTATCAAAAGATTCAAAACAAACAACTATATCCATGTGAACATAGGGGGATGGAGTGGAGACCCAAAGTCCATCTGTAGACAATTGGATATCCCCCCACAGCAGGGCTATAAGGAAGGGATGATTTCACCAAGGTGCAGTATAGCACCAATGAGTCACACATCATGCCTCTAGTTCCTGAATACTTCCTCCCCCCACCCCCAACTACCATGACCCAGTTCTATCTTACAAACCTGGCTAGACTGGAGATCACACATCAGTACAGATAAGAGCTCTCTATTACTGCCATTTCTGAGTTTCTCATTATCACCAATATTTTTGTTTTCTGCTTTTTTGGGTCTAAGAGATTCCCAGCTCAGTGGCCTTGAGTTCAAAAGGGACACTCTGTTCCCATCTCTTCTTTAGTTTGAGGATGATTCATTTTAAGGATGGTGCAATGACACAACTGAACAATTCCCTCATTAGGGTTTCATACACCTGCTTTGCATGGCGCCACCCTTCCAAGTATACGATGGACCACACTCGCACTAATAGCAAGCTGTCCAGTCCCCTTAGAGAACCACGGACACCTTATTTATCCACCCGAACACCATGGAGCTGTTGAGTAAGTTGGTGCAGCCAGCTCTAAGCTCATCAGTTCAAATCCACCAACCACACTGTGGGAGAAAGTTTAGGTTATCTGCTCCCATCGAGATGTGCAATCTTGAAAATTCTATATGAATTTCCAAGAGGCTCAATGGCAGTGGGTTTGGTTTCCTCATTTTTTCCTTCTAAATCATGTTCTAGGAGTTATAAGACCATGGCTAGAAGGGCCACATGAAAGGGACCCTCACCCTGAATTCCCACACTCTGTGGCGCACGATGGGGGAGCAAGAGGCAGTTCTAAACAGAGTCATCTCTCTCCTGCATCTAGGGAGCCCTGTTGAGAAGTCCAAGGAAACCACTCCAGAGTGGGCCCTGCTTCTTTGTCATGACCTCTAATCCAACGAGGTGACAAAGAAAAGCCTGGTGAGCCCAAGTCTGCTGAGCCACCCACCACCAAGCACCCATGAGTGACAAGGCTGGTTCAGCCCAGAAGTAGAAGTCACCATATTCCCCATAGGTTCCCCAGCTCTCATCGGCAAGAGAACCAAGCAGAATGAACTAGGGCCACAAGCCCAGCTGCTTCTGCGGTTCCCATGCCGTGTGTGTTTGGTGGAGAGACAGCCCGCGTCCAGGGCTTGCACCAAGCCCATTCATAAAACTGTCTCTGCGGAATAGCCAGAAGTCGTGAATGGTGTGATGATCCGGATCCCTGGCATCTGGAGACAAATTAGACCACTGGTGTCTGACCACGAAGAGCCTCACACACTGCCACGTTTTGCTTGCATTATTCTGTCAGCATTTTAGGTGAAAAGAGGCTCATCCACCCCGCCGGGCAGGCAACACGTGAACGGAAAATACATGGCTTTACCATTCTCTTAGCAACCATTCCATCACCGAGGCTAAGTGATCCCCTCCTTCAGGCAAACCTCCTGTGCCAGGGGGATATTTGTAACTGGGAAAGGCTCTGATTGGAAAAACCTGTGCTTGTTCTGTTTTGCCAGGGACCCAGAATCCTTTTCAGATAAGATGATCCATAACACAGGTCTAAACCATCCGCTGCACAGTCATCTTTGACATGTGATTGGCCAGAAGTGTTCCACACGCCACTTCCAGCGTGTCCCTATGTTGTTGTTTTTTTCTCAACATCTCCCATTATTTAGTTTATTCTCCCTGCCCCCTCCCCTGCCCCGGGGCTTTTTAAAATTTTCTTTTCATGAAGCAGCTGCTTGGTTGGAAAACTCCCAGCTCTAGTTGTGCAGGAGTTAAAAATCACCTAACACCCACAGAAAGACTCCCCAACCCCCTCTCTTTTATGAATTGAGCTTTAAATCTTAGCCCGGGTTTAGTGTGAAAATAAAATTGGGCAATAGTCAATGTCCCGTTTGTACATATTTGTATGAATTCTAGAACCTGGAGGCTACCTCCAATCCAAGGAAATGTAGCCATTAACCCATAACGAAACAGCTTCCCAAGAAGTTCCCCCTCTCCCCTGCTGCCTCGCCCCCTTTTCTTTTCTTTTTTCAAGCAATAGCTTTTAAATGCTCCAGGAGCTCAATCTAACGGCAGAGATATTTGAAATATACACAAACATACAAGCCTTTTAGATAAACACATTTTCAGGGAGCTTTTGATGAAAGTGATAAGTTACATTCTCTACAAGGACTCGCACTGTATTTTATTACCCTTCTAGACACTTATCAGCTATAAATGTTGGGTGGTTTAGGCTAGGAATCCACCCTGAGGGCAACAGAGGGAGGACCTAGGACTCGCAGTTCTATAGATCAACATAAACTGGAGACTCAATTTTATTTTCATTTATTAAAAAGGTCTGTGGTCCCCTTCTGCAATTTCAAATCCATTAGCTTCCTGCCCCTTTCTTGGGGGGCGGGGGGAAGAAAGAAAGAAAAAAGAAGGTAACTGCAGATTTTATGGACTGATTGCTGATGGCTAGGCTACCGCTCTATTGGTTTTGAGTGGAGAGTCCATTATAGATACATTATCCATAAACCATGTCTCCAGCGGAGCTCGGAGCTCCCAGGTTGAGTGGAGAGCGAGTGGAGTTGGCTTGGTCAAAGAGAGGCTGGGCAAAGGGTCAGGTCTCTTGGAAGCTAACCCAGGGTAGGCACCCGTATAAATTACACACATTCTTCCTACTTCCTCATAATTATGTCTCAACTGGGCAGAGGTTGGGTTTCGCTAAGCAGTCACCAGATGAACTTGGAAATCATATCGACAGTAGCTTAGAGTGGGGGGTTTCCACCCTTTCTCCCTGCCACGTATGGTCAAACAATATATTTGTCTGCCTGTAAAACCCCTGTTTCTCGCCACACATACTCAGCAGCTGCCAGGGCCCATATGGTTCCTCCAGGTCTCCTGTATGCTGGGCTTAAGCCTTTTTTTTCAGCAAAGATGCAAAAACATTTTTAATGGCAATAAAACCGATGAAAATATGGTTTCATGATTTCCCTCGCCAGCCCCGAGGCTTGGGTTTCCAGAGAGAAAGAGGTTTGGCCCCTGGGTCAAAGGTCGGCTTTCCTAGTCAATGCCCACAGTGTCTGCAGAGGCAGAAGGATGGTGTGAGAACTGACCGGCACAACCAACATTCCATAACCAGAGAGAGCCCTTTGCTGCGCACGGAGAAGACAAATCTCCTTCACCTTTGAATCTCAGTACCCTCCAAACCTCATGCTGCCGCAGAGGAAGTGGGGAGACTTCATGGCAGGGTGAACCAGCAGCTGCTCCACAGGAGAACGTGGTGTCAGAAAACCTACACAGGGCCCTGTTTTGACTCTGTCCCACAGGGTCGCTGAGGGGGAATCAACAAGCGAGGAGTGAACTTTGGGATTATAGGAGATGGCCAAGAACTGTAATTGAACTGGAGTTTTCAAAAAGTAGAACGTATTGAAAGAGACGTCCCTTGCTCCGTTCACTCACATGCTCCACACAGGAGGAGGGAGTGAAAAAGAGGACGCCTTTTGAGGAGATGGATTGACACAGTGGCTCCAACCAGGGGCTCACACACACGTGCCAACACTTGAGAAGGTGGTCCGGCTTTGTTCCATTATGCATCGAGCCACTGTGGGTTGGAACCGAGTTGATGGCACCTGACAGCAGCGACATTAGCTCACAGACTATGATAACAGAGGCAAAGAACAACAAAGAATTTAGCGCCTTTGCTTCTCATACGGTCCCTCCAAGTCACCACAAAATTTTCCTTCTGTCACCTGAAGGTTCCACTTGGATTTGCCGGTGCGCATCCTCCAGGATGTCTTAAAACTACCACAGGTTGATTCTTCTGTTTTTGTCGGTGTTATTGGCCATTGAGTTGGCTCTGACTCAGGGTAATCATATATACACAGACCTCGTCCTTTCCCGGTCCTGGCTCATCTTCATGAGCTCTTCTGTTGGAGTCCGTTTTGGCGGTTACTCCATCACTCTCTTCCCTGAGGATTTCCCTGATTTTCACTGATCCTCTCCTTGACCAAATACCGTGTCCTCAGTTTCTCATGCTAGGCCTTTCCTGAGGAGATGACCAGAGTAAGCCAACTGCCAGTCTGGCCTTCCTCACTTGTAAGGCGTATTCAGGCTCTATTTCTTCTGAACCTGATTTGCTGCTTCATTGGGCAGCCTGGGTCTCGCTGTGCCTCTTCCTAATCCGTGGCTTTTTGTTGACATGGGGCAACTAGATCGCTTATTCTGCTTTGATTGCCTGCTCCGTCCAGTCTTCAGCTCATCCTGCCCGTCACGCTGTCATTTCTGATCACTGTTTCATTCTGGTTTCTGCAGATCATGACCCTCCATTCCAAGTCTTCTCTTCTCTACATGGTCCTAATTTTCCAGAGCCCTTGACCTTCCTCCCCGACTTCCCTCACCTGCCAACCGCTGGGGAGTTTTCTGATCTCTGCACAGTTATACACGAGGGAGATGGGCTTTGAAAAGTTCCCGGATACGTGGAAATAAAAGAGAATGGAATTTCCCGCACCAGCTCTTTTGAACGACCCCTTATAAAACAGAATCCACTAAATCGGGTGGTACAATCTGAAGGGTGTAGTCAATGTCTTTGTTCCGTCTGTAGGGAAACGATTGAGCAGGAGTCCATTTGGCTGCCCCCCCCCCAAAATTAAGTAAACTATCCATGAACAATAATAATAAATAAATGTGAGTTATTCATGCTGCATGCACCCACACACAATCAAGCTTTGAAGGACAGATGGAGACACAGGCTCACCAAATAGGAGCTGCAGCTCAACATCTATGCTCCCCGCCTCACCCCCCACCCCATGTGCTCAGAAGTCCCGCACCCACCACGGCAGCCACTGCGGTCAGATCGCTCTCATCACTCGGCTCAAGATCCTCAGTCCAGGCACCACCTGTCAGCAACATGCAGGCAGCTCTGCTAACAGAAACTGTTAACAATGGTCACTGACCCTCCCCTCTCGGAAGATTCTGCACATTCCATCCTTTGATGCCCTTTGCCCTCTGACCAGAAGACATCAACCCCTCCGCCAATAGACAGCCCTGTGGTGGTGGGATCACTCCACTTTGGTCGATATGTGTTTTGAACTCATGATCTTCAAATACAGCCTGGCTACTCAAGCCCGGCTACCTGCCCTATTCATCTCTCTGCTTTCAAAAATAAAAATGGCATGAAGAAGAAAATGTGCTTCTTCTTCTTTTTTTTTTTTTGACAGTCTTTCCTGGGTAGGGTTTGCCACGAACTGCAAAGGCTCAGAGAAGTGTGATTCAATGTCCCCATGTGGTCCCTTGTCTGCAGCACCATGCCCACTACCAGGGAGTCTGATTGGATTCCCAGTGGCCCTACAAAACCGGGTCAAACTGCCCCTGCGGGTTTCAGAGACAGTACCTCAGCCATACAAAGCCTCCTTTTCTTCATCCAGTGAAATATTGTATAGTAAGCAATGGATTAAAACTGGAGTCAAGTATTAAAAAAATAAGTGCCTCCGTTTTTTCCCTTCAGAGGGGCTAGTGGGTTGGAACTACTGACCTTGTGGTTAGTAGCCCAGTGTGTAATGTGCTACTGCCACCAGGGATCCTTCGCACCCAAGCCATAATGCACCTAGTAGGATTAAGGCCAACTCAAAGCACTTGCAAAATGGGAGACCCAGCACCACTATTGTCTGTCATCACGTTGTCTGTCCAACGAGACCACAAAACCAGGCTCTAAAAAGTCGGCGGGGGCGGATTGCTCCTCACCTAGCCGTATGGGAACCCAGAGAAGAGACATGGATGTTCTTCAGGCTGCTTAAAGGGGCTCCTCATGAGCTCAGCCTCTCATTTCTCAGGCTTTGGTCTAACCCCTGGAGAGCGGTGGATCTGTCTAGGTATCTCAGGCCTCCTCATGGGCACCATACGCGTAGCTGTGGTTGATCCCTCTCTGTCATGCCCCCCACCCCCAGCGTGTGTGTGTGTGTGTGTGTGTACCTAGTGGATTCCTTTCTTGCCAGACAATGTAGAAGGGAGGTTCCTTGAAGCACATACTGTGTGTGACTCTCACATGCGAAGGCCATATCAGTGGACAAGGCTGGGATTAACCTCGTTCTGGATTCTCCTGTAATTCAACCCATGGGTGCTTTTTCTTATAAAGAGACCATGCCAAGATCAGAGTACAGCATTCTCAGCAGCGTCTCAGATTTGAAGCAACGATGTTCTTTGCCAATGACAGCGTCCATTAGCCCAGTGTGCATACTGGGTCGAGAGACTAGAATCAAGGCTAATCCAAATGGGCTGAAAATTCAAGTTGGAAAGGGTCTTAGAAAAACATTCTTCCAATCACTTCATTTTTACAGATTAAAAAAAAAAGTGTCTCAGTAAAGTGGAATAACTTACAGAAATTCATCAAGTTCCTCAACAGTCGGACAGCAAAACCATCTCTCCTGACTGCTATGTGGGCAGAGCGGCATCTGATAACCAGTCACCGCTTGCTGTAGGATCAATCCCAACTCACAGTGACCCCCTCTCCCCCGGCCCAGTGCAGACTAGAAGCAGTTCCACAGGGCTTTTGTTGGTTCAGATGTTATTTTTGTAGTATTGTTGCAGGTGAAAGTTTGCATTTCAGCAAATTAGGGTCGCTTCGAACAAATTCTATCCACAATTCCCTGAGCTGTGTGTTGTAGCTTTCCCAATCCATTTCCCAATGCTCCTGGTCTCCACTCGGTGTGTTCTGTTTCCAGAGATCTAGCTCCCCAACCTGTCCTTGGCTTCTCGTCTTTGTTTGGGGGGAGATGTTGACCATTTGATCTCCTAAAGTTGATTCCCGAGGATCTCCATGGTTGGACCTTCCAGGGGACAGATGGGCAATGTTTCTTCCAAGGTCCTTGTTGGTCTTTCACTTTGGGGTTGAAGGTTGACTCCCTGACATCACTCAGGGACTCTATCTCCTGATGCACAACGTCGTTTCATTTCAGCGCCCTGTCTCAAAGGGGCAGCGTGATGCCTCTGCTAGCTGGCAGCAAGCTCCATACATGTTTGCAGTCCCATCAGCTGCCCAGTGCTATTTGGCTGAACCCAAGCGGGAGTTCCCTTGGATGGCACCCACAGCAGTCTCATTCAAGGGGGGATGGCTTAGGTGCACCTCCAGTGGTGAGATAATAACCCCTGGAAAATAATCATTTTTAATTATCAAGAGTTCATGAGGGAGGGAGGAGCAGGAAAGAAGGGGGAAAATGAGGAGCTGATACCAAGGGCTCAAGTGGAGAGCAAATGCTTTGAGGATGATGAGGGCAACAAATGTACAAATGTGCTTGACCCGATGGATGGATGCGTGGGTTGTAATAAGAGTGGTACGAGCCCCCAATAAAATGATAAGAAAGAAAGAACAAGGGGAGCAGGTTATTGACGCATACAATGAGCCGGTGGATCTGCCCTGTCTCTAGTCATACACACAACTCACTCTAATTCCTGTCTTCCCTCTTCCCTTTGTGCTTTTCCTAGGAACAAGAACACGTGGTCTTTTTAGAAAGCGGGTAAAATAATATTAATAATATGCTGTGCATGAGATTAAAATGCAAATGAAAGACCCAGGCATCCTAGCTGGGCCTACTTTGTGGTTCCCGGGCAGCACCATGGCCATACCAATTGCTTAGCACATAATTAGCCTTGATATTGGAAGCCCACATTCATAGCTCTCACTTACCACATTTCCTGTATATTCCTAAACATTTCAAACCGAGACAGAGAGAAGGCCGGAGAAAGTGATTTCCATTGGCAAAGAGCCTCTGCTGTTTCTGCTGTCTGTAAAACAAAAGGGGAAAAATAAGGGTACAATCCCCCTCCGATTACCTCTTTCCTTGAGTGGCCTCCACGCCTTCCGCATCTGATTCTAAATAAAGCCTGATGATGCAAAATTCTGTTTGGCTCCTGACTCTGCAGTTCATCAGCGTGCAATGGAAATGTTTTCTTATTTTTATGTTATTTTTTTTAAATGGCTGCATATTAAAAGTGAACCACTCCTTGCCAGCTCGGGATAAAAGGCTATTTATTTCCAACCAATTTGATAGCTGCAGTTTTCAGTAATTGAATTTTCTGTGGTCAGAAAAGCAGTAATCTTAGAAACCAAATAAATATTTTTTAATAAAATGGAACACTGAGAAACCCTATAATAATGTCAAAAATGTAGCCACTTATGGATGGATAAATATTTGAAGAAATTTACATTTCACCCAAAGCTTTAGGCTTCTAGCTTCCCTGGAGATATTGAAGAGCATAACATTTTGCTTTGGGAATGGGGCAATGTGGGCTTGGGATCAAATGATCGCTCCCTATAGAAAATGTTCTGGTTGTTCGGGGTCTCCTAAGCCTGTAGCATCCTCTGTGGCTGTCGAAAGCCTCTCTACTAGGGCTTCCTTTGTTGGATATCGTGGACCATATCTTTATTTGTAGTGGGGTTCCCCACATCAGCAGCATCCCCGACCTCCACTTACTCAATGCTATAGCAGCACCCCCTGTGCACACCAGTCTGACAAGCGAAAAATGTCCCAGCGTTTCTCAGTGTTCTTTAGGATGGTCTCCGTTGAGAACCAGCTACACTAAGTTTGAAACATAGTTTGGATGTTTTGTTTCATTTTGTTTTCCTTGTGTCCTCTCTCTCCCTTGCTTTCATTAGTGTATCTTTTGATGATGTTTTAGTTTGATTGAGTATAAGACGAACTATCCAAAAGAAAGCCATCTCATAGAGACTTGAAGCGTTAGCTGACAAAAGGCAACGTAGGGTTAGATAACAGAGGTTTCGCGGTTTATTTCAGCTCATAAAAACACTTTTTGTTTTAACCCTGACTGCTGGGTTCTGTTGGGATCCATAGATGGAATAAAGCACATGGAGCGCCGTCGCTGACCTCCTCTGGCTTCCCTACTGCCATGAGGCAGAGGCCAGGTGTGTCTCCACTCTCCATTGACACCAATTGTCCCTCCCATGGTGCACTGCTTCTCCGATGGGTTCAGTAAGTAGTTGGTCACCCAGAACTCAACAGACAATGCTCAAACCTAAGCAGGTTTGTTAGGGAAGTTGCCAGGATCAGTAAACAGTAAGCCAACAGCCATTAGTCCAGAGCAATACCTCTCTTCAGACCAGCAGTCAGGTCTCTCTCTAGTCCTGAGTCTCTTGGCCTCATGGTTCCTTGGCCTTTGCCTCCATGGGCTGAGAAGCCCATCGGCTGCCCTGCCCCACAATCTCATCGTCTCAGTGCTGTTTCCCTGTTCCGTGCCATGGTCTCCTGGTCTGGGCCTCTGGTACCCCTGGTCTCAGCCTCCTCCACTGCTGACGGCAGGCAGCGATTTCAAACCGGATTTTCAAACCAGTGGTGGTTCTTCCAGTGGTGCCAGGATTCCCCTCGATGTGCCTGTTTCTGGGAAGGCTCTCACCCACAGAGGAACAGCTTTGATGGAGGTGCGGTTCTTGCCTTTCAGTAGACCATTCCCCAAGGAAAACAAGGATCACGACTTAAGTCACACCTCCTAGTGAGGCTGCATGTACTAAGGATATAGCGTACCTTAATCCTGTGTCAGAGGATTGAGGTGGGACATATCTACCTTAACCCTCTGCCTGTGGCCATAATCCAAAATGGGATTACATTAGTCACAAGCATAGAGTTCAGAAAAATAATACATCACATGTGGCATTATGGCTGATAGGGTCATATTAATGGACTATATCAATGGTCATAACTTATAGTAAATAAATACTGTTTTTCTGCACACATTATATGTGATTGGCCTCAGTGAGGTTGACGGACTTTTCTAGGTGGGTTCAGTGGGTCTGATAATCCAGAGGGTCCTAAAGAATGCACTTGAGCTTTTCCCATAGCACGGTCCTTGTGAGCTGGGTTCAACTTCCCAACAGTGGCATTTTTCCTGAGCAGGAAACAAAATTTCACAGTTGCATACTGTTCTCCTAAATTGGCCATCTCTCTCTCTCTCTCTCTCTCTCTCTCTCTCTCTCTCTCTCTCTCTCTCTCTCTCTCTTACACACACACACACACACACACACACACACACACACACACACACACACACAACGAGTTTCCAGAAAAACTGCTTTCACAAAAAAAAAGTTTCCTGTGACCAGAGAGACCCTTCCCAGGCATCCCCACCAGGTGTGCTAACTCAGTGAGCTGCTTGAAGCTATTGCACACTGTGAAACTCCGCTCCTGCCAGCGCAATTGTGTTTTTTGGGGGAATACCCCCTTGTATCCCCATTTTGCTGAATGCAAATGGAAGATTTAGAATGCTTCAGGGATTGCCTCCTATCTTGAAAATAACAGGTGATAAAGAACGCACATCTATTATTTCTATGTATTATAATATGGGACTGACTTCCAAAGTTGGCAAAGCAAACCCTTACATGGTCTAGCATCAGCCCGAATGATTTCAAATCCTTACTCCATCCAACCACTTACTCATCATGGAGTCAAGAGAGATTAAAGTAAGCTCTGACTGACTGTCTTGCCACATCTATAATAATCATAGAACCCATCTAATAATTTCACTGTGAAATTCAATTATTGAACTCAAAAAAACTGGGCAGAGTGCCCTCCCTGGGAAAGTCAGGTGGAAAACCACCCAGATGCGGGCACTTCCAAAAAGATTGCTATAAAATCATAGAAACTCTTATTAGGCAAACACATCCCAGGGCAAAGCTGTTGTTTCTCCGCATAGCCTCCATCCTGGCCTATACACTCTAAAGGCAAAGTGTCTCCAGCTCTTTAGGACCTTTCCCTGATGAATTCCCAGTCCTTGAATTATACTGTCAAGGTGGTGATTTTGGGTCTTTATGGGACTCAAATGCTATTTCTGTGAGATGTTCTTTGTGGTTTGGGAGCAAAACTAAATCTGAAGGGGCAAGGTCAGGGCTGTGGATGGAGGAGATCAAATTTTCCACAGAAGTTCTCCTAAGCTGGCCTTTACTACCTTTGAAGCATGAGCAGGTACATTGTCAGAGTGGAAAAAATATATGGTCACAACTTCCATGGCCTTTGCTCATGCATTTTTTCGATTTCTAAAATCTACTTCGTAATAAGTTTTCACGATCGTCCTGTGTCCTTCAGGAACAATCTATCAAGAAAGAAATATTTTGAAAATGATGATGGCAACACCTGTACAAGTGTGCTTGATACAATGTACTTAGGGATTGTTATAAGATCTATAAGAGCCCCGATAAAATGATTGATAATACAGTTTATAAAAGAAAGAAAAATCTATCAAGACAGCTCCTTGGAAATCTATAAAGTCACTATGAGTCAACATAAAATAAGTACAACCCTTTGGACCGACTTCTTTACTTTGGATGTAAGAAGCCTAGCAGAAAAGTCACTGTTTTGGTTGGACCTATCTTTGAGGCACTTTAATCTGATGTCCAACGCTTGGGTCTTGCCAGTCTCTACAATCATGTGAGTCATTTCCTTGAGCTAAATCTCTCCCTTTTGGTATCTCTTGCTCACAGTGATCCTACCGGTATATAGTGTGTCCGAGGCTGTGAAACTTTATGGGAGCAGATCAAAGTATCTCCAAACTCACAGCTATCAATTGGATTCTGAGTCTTAGCAACTCTATAGAACAGAGTAAACAGCCCTGGTGGGTTTGTGACACTGTAAATCTCTATGGGGGCAGAGAGCTTCATCTTCCTCCCAGAGTGGCTGGTAGGCTTGATCCACTGACCTAGCAGCTAGCGGCCCCACATATAACTCACATGACACCAGGACCGATCATCTTTTTCCCAAGGAATCATTTGTTGGTTTGAAACACCAACCTTGTGGTTAACAATTCAGTGCTTTCCGAACAGCCCCACAAGGGAAATATATACATACATTTGTTTCTTTGGAAAACCCAATGTAAATCCTGTCAATGGGGACAGGGACTTTGGCAGCTTGAAACTAATTTCTCTTGTGTCCCCAAGGCAAATGGGGTATATCTATCCACTATAATATTCTACATTTCTTCAGACCCATATCTCGAGGCACATTTCATATGAGCCAAAAAACAAAGACTAGGATATTAAGCTATTAGCCTTGGGTCATGAATAAAGTGAAACATTCTCTAGGGAAAAAAGTGGGACAATGAAATACCCTATAGGAATCACTATAGACCCCTTCCTGATGTCATGACGGCAGCCTTTAATCCCTCAGCTACTGTCCAACGCAGTAGGAACGATACCCTCAAGATTCAGTCAAGATGAAAATACTTTTAAAAGCCCAGCATAGGCCAAGATGTGGATTACCACACGATTTCCAATTCCATTGAACAATGAGTTTATCATCAGTCACTATTGCTATGGCTAAGGGGCACAAATGGCTCTGTGCATTAGGCATTTGTTTGGTAACCACATGTTCCGAGGTTCAAACCTACCAGATGCTCTGGGAATGAAATATGGGACTATCTACACCCATAAGGAATTACAGTTTCACAAACTCTATGCAGAATCATCATGAGTCAGTATCAACTCAGTGTTCTTTTGGTTTTTGGTTTGGGTATATATCTGGCAAAGAGCCCGATTGTGCAGTGGTTACAGCTCTCCATTGCTAACTGGAAGGTGTGGTTTCAACACACCAGCCTCTCTGCAGGAGATAGGGAGGTCTGTTTCTGTAAAGACTGCTGCCTTAGAAACCCCATGGGCAAGTCTATAGTTCTGTCCTACAGGGACAGAGTGAGTCACAGTTGCCTTGATGGCAATAGATTTGCATACATTTGGCTAGATCCATAGGCCGTCTGTGACGATGGGTCAGCTAGGTGAATGTTTTCTTAATTTCCTATAGCATTTTACATGCACTGTTCATTCAAAAGAACCAGGTTGGCGGAGAGGGTTATACACAAGGTTCGCAGTTCAAAGCCACCAGCCTCTCTGGATGGATGAAGGAGAAGCTGTCTACTCCTGTCAAGATTTATAGTCTTGGAAACCTACTGAGGCAGTTCTGCTCCATCCTGTTAGAGTGCCACTGTGAGTCACCATGGACCAATGGTAGAGAATTCTGGTTCCTTGATAATTCAGTGCATACACAAACATGTTACTAATCTCACTTCACATGTCCTGGTTTGAAAAGTATCAAGATCTCCTTACTAGCTATTTCCTGGGTCTTTTCTGAAAATTTCCTGGAGGCAATGGGTCCAGTTTCAAATAATTTCTCACACAGACATTTGGATGAGGGGACAAGGAAAGAGTAGTCACACTGCAATTAGTGGACCCAGATCTCTCCCTTGGCCTGGAAACTTCTTTTATCCTCCTGCATCTGCATTCGTTTCCACTGATTCCATCCATTATTCAATTAAATTAGTCCCAGTTCAATAATAACTCCCTCCCTCCAGCCTAGTCCTTTAATGTTAGAGAAAATGAAAACCCACGTGGTTTTCAATATGACACTAGGTGGAAATCAGTTATGAAATTACCTGTTTATTAATGATGTGTCAAGAGACTGACATGCTAGCGGCAGGCACCGGCTGGGGGAGCGCTAATGTAGAAATAACAAGACCATATTATGCGCAATATGTATTCGACAGAAGTATCGCTTTCATTCCCTGAGGACACCAAGGAAATCCAGATGTTTTATCTCAAGATTTTAATCCCAGAGAGTGAAGATTTTAAAATGAAATCAAGCGTACCCCAAAGTCACTGTTTGGCCACACTTCCTCGCTGGGGAGCCCAAGTGAGCGGAGACTGGGGGCCAGATGTACAAAGGATCAGGGGTGTATCAGTTAATTAGCCAGACAGCGGGGTGACTGGGGGTGGGGGTGTTAAGTCATTTTACAGTCATGGAGATGGATTTAAGGCACCAGCTGAAGACGCATGTTAGAGACGGGTTTAGAAGTGTTCCATTTGGGCTTTTCCGGAGCTCCTTAAGAGCTGATCCAAATGGGTCAGGAAGGGGATCATTTTTATTGAAAAGGAGGACAGGGTTTTGTTTTTTTTTTGGTTGTTGTTTTTATGGGAAGGTTTTAGATTTTTACCATGCAGAGATCTGGCCACAACACCCTACATACTATATTGAATAGACCCATCAGGGCCACATGGGTTTTAGCAGACGTCATTGTGCCCTGAAGTTGATATGCCCAAACCCTGTGTCACCGCGTTCACTTTGACTGACAGTGACAAGGTAGACACACCCGATTGGAGAAGGTAGACATGCTCCCGTGGGTTTCCAACACTGTAGCTCTTTACTACAGAAGAAAGCCTCCTCTTTCGCCCTCAACCGGTAGTCTTGAACTGCTAGCCTTGTGGTTAACAGCACAACGTGTAAGCCACTCTGCCACCAGTGCCCCTGTAAGTCGATACTTCTTGCAACTCGAGTGGGGAGCGAGTGGTGTGTGGGTTTTCTTCTTGGTTCCCCTAAGAGTGCTTTATAGGGCAGCTCAACTGAAATCTCCACCGCACAAAGGACAGAGAGAAATAGCCGTCATGTGATGATTCTGAATGATTGTAAATAAACTCCACTAGACGGCATGCAGCTAAAAGGGAGTTTCAAAAACTTGGTGGGGAAATGGGCTAAAAAAAGATAACAGAGTTTCCCAAGAACCTTTGAAGCCCCCTTATATCTCTCACTGGCTAGTTTTGCTTAGACAAACTCGTGTTTCGCTTCGTTCTATCGCCGTCTTAGTCTAAATTCATGTCCCAGAGTCCTCCCCTCCCGTGGGAGAGGATAGTCCACCGGAAGTCTGCCTAGCAACTAACTGCCCGCGGTGGGGTCTGAATCTGGAGACACACACCTCACGCCATCAAATCGTGTTTGCATTCCCAAAATGAGTATTCACAGCACAACAGCCTGCTTTTACAAAAGAGGACTGTGTGTGTGTCAGTGTGTGTGTGTGTATGTACACGTGTGTGAAGACTTTGTTTTACTCATTTGGACTCAGCTTGCATGCTGGCCATTTCTCTACACGTAATAAAGCTTCCTGTGTGCACACACTGGAGGACTGGCTGCTTAACTGGCTGTTGGGGGGCTGGCTAGTGTAGACGATCTGTCCATGCAATTGATGAAGCTTGTTGACTTTTGTGCTTGGAAATCCAGGCAGTGGACTCACCCACTTGCTGATTACCTGACATTTCATTTCTAAGGATGCAATGAGGTTTTGAAAGAAGTTTTGGATTTCAGCTCTAGCATCACTTTCTCTGTCTCCCCTTGCAGGGTAATGCATTGTTGATAGCTTATTTTTATGCTTCCTTCTATTATTTTTCTTCCTTGGGGCCTGGTCTGAGGTCTGTCATTGTAATTTGCCATTGAGGTGGCACCTGCTCATGGGAAGCAATGGTCATGGCAGCAGCAGGCAGGAGCTCAGAGGACGCATTGCATTGGTGATTCTGCTGTGCATGATCTCTTTAGGCTATTGACAAGCAAGGATGTTACTTTGAGGACAAAGATGTGCCTGTCGCGAGCCGTGGGAATTTCAGTCATCTCCTATGCCTGTGAAAATTGGAAGTGGAATAAGGAAGACCAAAGAACACGAAGGCGCTTGAATGATGATGCTGGTGGAAAATATTGAAAGTACCATGAACTGCTAAAAAGGCAAACCAATCCATCTTGGAAGAAGTCCAGCCAAAGGCTCCTTAGAGGCAAGAATGGCAAGACTTTGTCTCACGTACTTTGAACGTGTTGTCAGGCGAGACCAGTCCCTGAAGTAGGACATCCTGCTCGGGAAAGGAGCGGGCAGATACAAAGAAGAAGACCTGTGACAACATGGAATGACACAGTGGCTGAATTGAGGAGCTCAAAAATGGGACAATCGTGAGGATGGCACAGGGTCAGGTAGTGTTTGTTCTGTTGTCCATAGGGCCCTGTGAACTGGAACCACAGCAAGATAACCCTGTGCTCCATCAAAGGAAAAGCTTCCTTGGATGACAGCATCCCTGGGATCCATGAGCTGTGGACCAGACCCTGGGGCTTCATGCTGTCGACATTGGTTGATGTTTGAAAGCAAATAGCCAGATCTTTCTTCTTACTTTGTCTTCATCTGGAAGCTCTGCTAAAACCTGTTCAGCCTCATAGCAATGCACAAGCCTCTCCTGACAGATAGGCAGACAGACTGAGCGGTGCAGAAGGTGCACTGGCCAAGACTAGAACCCAGGTCCCCACAGTGGGAGGAGAGCACTTTGCCACTGGCTTATTGATGTCTCTGGCCCTCATCACAGTATGCTATTTCTCTAGGCTGCAGTATAGCTTTGATTTCCTATGGTGGTGCCTGTGAACCAGGCAGTTGGCCCTGAATGCATGCGTTGTAGTCATTAAACATGAGTGTTACAACATCTGCAGGCCACAATTCATTTTATACCAATTACAGAGGCAAGGAGGTAGGATAGGTTGGAAAGAAAATAGAACCAACCGTATTATGGCAGTGTGTGTGTGTGTGTGTGTGTGTGTGTGTATATAGGACATTATTACTAATTTCATTTGCTGAGATGGGCTGTACAACTATGTAGAATGTGCTTCTCTTAAAACCATAATAAATAGATCGATAGATAAACTTGAGTCTTGAGTGTGAAGACTCATAGCCTTAAGACACTCTTGAAATCCCTTATTCCTTGGAACTAAATACTGGACTGAGTGGCTAAAACAAGGCAAAGGGAAATTGAAATGGACTTAGGATCTTTAGTAAATAGAGGCTCATTTCAAACATTTGGTGTTTACATTTGGTACACTATTTTAACCTAAGCATGATGATTATGAATATCCCTGTTGGCATGGTGGGTTTAGTACCAGGCTGTTAACTGCAAAGTCAGAGAGTCAAGACCATCAGACACTCCCTGGGAGAAAGAAGAGGCTTTCTGTTCCTATCAAGATTTACAGCCTTGGAAATTCTGAGAAGCTGTTCTCCTTTGCCCCCTCTACGGTCACTGTGGGTCGGAGTCAGCTTCGTGTAGTGGTTCTGTTTTGATGTCCCAGAGGATCATTGAAGACCAGGAATGCAAGGTACTTTGTTTAATACTGAGTGTAAGCAGGAAGAGAAATCCATAAACCCAAACCTGATGACTTCACGTCATGTGTTCTTTCCATTGCAAGACCCAACGTGCCTCTGGGTGAACAGGAAACAGAGTGCCTTGGCTCCCAGGGGCTGGAGCAAAATGTCCATTGGTTCAATGCCACGATCCTAAGAAATCCATCCTCCTGCAATTGAGAAGGCCAGTCCTTGAAAGAGAAGGTGACCTTTTCCTAAGAAAACACTGTCAGGTAAGAGCCAGTTTCTCATCTGGAGAAACACTATTGAACTTTCAGTCCCATTGACTGAGAACCCTACAATTGATGAGCCCTCAAACGAAGAAAATAAAATAGTTTCCAACTGGGTGGGAGTGATTTGGAATATCCCTTGAAGCGTAAGGGGTGTATAAAATCTACATGCTGATTTACATACATTTCTTGCCATTCCTATCACAAGTATGCCCTTGCAGTTTTTCAGAACCTTTATTTAATAATGATTATAATAAAATTATGTTTATCTTCACTGCCTTTTGCTTGGTGCCAAGCAGCCAAAGTCAGTAATTCATTTTTGTTCCCCTTTTCAGTACAAGCCCCAGAATAGAAAGAACATGTGACTATGGGATGCCTACGTTCAGAGAAGCTCAAAGGAGCCAGTTCCCAAGTGGAAACAAAATTTAGATAATTGTGAGCAGACTTGAGTTGTTGTTTTTTTCATTGAAGGTAAGGCAGCATTGTCTTCTGCTACCCTATAAATCACAGGGATTTAAAATTCTATGGGGTTCTGACTTTTTCAAAGAGTTGTCTTCATGGGTGAAGGGAAACATCGGATAGTGTAGGACATGACAAAATAATAATAATTTATAAATTATCAAGGGTTCATGAGGGAGGGGGTCGGGGGTCAGGGGAAAAACGAGGAGCTGATATCAAGGGCTCAAGTAGAAAGCAAATGTTTTGAGAATGATGATGGCAACAAATGTACAAATGTGCTTGACACAATGGATGGATGGATGGATTGTGATGAGTTGTATGAGCCCCCAATAAAGGGATTTAAGAGAAAAAGAGCTATCTTCTTTAGTTTCCACAGATTCGGGGTATCCATACTGGATTTAGAGATTGCAAGGCTAGAAAGGATTATAGAGATGGGGTCTTTTTTCTTCACCAAGGCAGTCTTCATGGGCAATATCAGGATTGCAACCAGTGTGAGGATGACCCCAGGCCAATTATGTGAAAGGAGAGAATCCACTGTCCAGTGTTCCAGTGGAATGAGGCTGCCTAGACACACTGACCACTCTCACTAGCTGAGGAATGTGAGAATTTCAGAGGATGAAATGAGTACTTGTGTTTTTCCTATCTTAGGTTCCTGGGTAGATTGAGTTTTCATTAATTGAATACAAACAAAAACTAAGCCCAAAACAACACACCCTCAAAGCTCACTTTGAATTGCACCTTTATATCCTATGCACAGAGAAACTGATGCACTGGAAGGATGGCGTTGGACGAGAATGATGGAATGCTGTGGAGAGTCAGAAGAACAAAGAAATCTGCCTGGAAGACGTACAGCCAGAATGCTCCACAGAAGCGAGGGTGGCGAGCCTTTGTTTCACGTACTTTGGGCATGTAATCAGGAGCGACCAGTCCCTGGAAATGGACATCATGCTTAGTCGGCGACAAAGAGGAAGCCCTTCGTGGCAGTGCAGTGACACATGGGCTACAACAATGGGCTCAAACAGAACCACATTTGTGAAGCTGGCCCAGGACCAGGCAGTGTTTCGTTCTGTCATACATAAAGTTGCCATGAGCAGGAACTAGCTTGACGGCACTTCGTAACAATGACTTCCCATCCCCCAATTGTGGAGCGAGAGTGAGAGAATTCTGGGTACTCATCATAGATCAGCTCCCTGTCTCTAGACGTGAACAAAGGGCTTCCTGTGTGTTGCACACCATGTGATTTTCATTGGCAGAGACTTCAGAATAAAATGGGCAGGCAAAGAAGGTCTGGCAGTCTGTTTCCAGACCAGCCAGTGAAACTCCATGGATGACCAATGTCCAATCTACAGCCAGTCATCAGGAGGGTGCAGGACCAGACCCAGGAGGGCTACACAAATTGGCAGCCAGCTCAATGGCAGCTACTGACAACAACACAATTTCTTTCAGAGCTACCTCCTCCTCTCCAGGTTGTAATCAAAAGTCTCAGGATCCCCCCTTCCCCCCAAATCAGAAGAGCGCTGTAAGAGTTTACCTTACTGCCAAAAAGAAATACTTTTAAAAAATACAAATGCAATCATAGCTGGCATATTAAAAATTCAGTATTCCAAAGAATAAGTTCCAAAGTGTTCTCTAGGGTACCAGCACGCTTTGTCTCTAGGACTAACCGGTTCTTCTCATCTCCCTTTCTCTGGTCCCTGGCCCTGCAGCCAGTTGTGGGTCAAGCAGATGATTCACTTGAATGTCGCCATTTGAACATCCTTGGTCATCTACCTTGAAAACATTTATTCTCTTTGTTCTACGCAACCAAGATTGACTTCACTTGAAGGTCAGCCTCAGAGATCTCTTCCTTTCTCTCGTAGCCTCACAGGGCTTCACTCATCCCTTAAATCATTGCACTGGTTGCCAATGAAAACCCAGAGCTTTTTTTTTAAGGGGATTTTGTGATAGAAACTCTAACCCAAGACATCAGTTTCCATCCAGGTAATTCGGACTCATGGCCATCCCTATCTTTTCAGAGATAACTACCATATATACTCGAGTGTAAGCTGACTCGAATATCAGCCGAGGCACCTAATTTTACCACAAAAACCGCATTAAGAATGTGCTGGAAAACTTGGCGTATACACGCGTATATTTGGCATTTCATAGGATTTTTGATGGCTTTGATCTTGCTTGAGTAGAATTTCAAGACTTTCTTCCAAAGTGCCGCTAGGTAGGTCAAACTGCCATTAGGCAAGCTGTTGGATAGCTAACCATCTATATCAGCCATGGTGCCCTTCAAGGGAGACATCAGAGCCTTAAGCCAAGCCTGGGCCCCTAGGGAGCCTGAGGTCCCCTAAGACTATGCACATTTTCTCCCATAGAGCTGCCCTTCAAACAGGTGTCTGGAGCACTCTGTTTCACTTAATAGAAAATCTAGCATGAATTGGTATGAGCAAAGAAGATCCATAAGTGAAGGTGGGGTCTAGAGCAAGCGGCAGCTGCAATTGGACAGCCTTGAAGACAGGATTCACCCTTTCCTGCATGTTACCTGTTTGGCTACCTTTGAGAATCCCAGGCTGCAAAGGTGGAAAGAGCTCAAATGTCTGTCACTAGCTGAATGGCTTTTTAAAAGGTGGTATGCACGTACAATGAACTATATTTTCAGCTATAAAAAGAATGAAAATTCTGATATGTGCCTTGACATGCATAGGCCTTGAAAACATGCTGCTTTGTCACAACTCTGGTACCCCAAAATATTCCAGTTCTAGGAACCGCTAGAATAGGTGCAGCCAATGTTCATTAGTGGTGACTGGTGGTTCATTTTGCCGTGTTCTAGGGTCTGTGAATCTTCTAATCAAGGAAACTCTGGGTGGGTTGGATCCTCCAAGACTAGGTTAGAAGCTGAGTGTGTCAATCAGCTGCATCACCCACGGATGCTGTCCTATTCATAGCTGCCCCCTGCAATGCGTTGTCTAAACCTGAGTGAAATGTTTCTGAGAATGAATTATGACCATGATGGACAGATGATGGAAGCAGGTGGGATCTAGCGGACCTAGGCTACTACCTGCTAAGCCCCCGTGTCCAAGCTATTCAACGTCAACTTGTGGGTGGTTATCTGCTTTTGTTTTCTCATCCAGACTCACTCTTGGGGTGTCTGCCTTAAACTTCTCAAGGGAAGACCGTAACTTGCTGTCACCATGGCTTGGCTGCAGGAAGGTTTGAGCATGCAGCCTTCAGCAAAGTCAGTGCTCAGTCTCATGGTTCCAGCTGAAGAAGGGGGAACAAAGGAGAGGCAAGGGATTCTGGCCAAGCCATCCATTCGGTGTGTTTCAAAGGAGGAGCAGGCAGCATCATGACAACCAAGGAAAAATGTCCCCAGCCAGCCAGAAACTGTTTGAGTTGGGGTCAGTAGTCTGGGACAGAGGTGGTTGGGATTTTTGTTTTTGGTCTGTGTTTTATCCATCCTAGTTGGGACTGAAAACTATTTTCACTAAACAGTTTGCCATTAAAATGAGTCTTCATGACATATTCCCTGAAGTATATAAGGCGTTTAACTGAAAAGCCACCCAATCACGACTAGCAGCACCGCTGGGCATTGAGGACCAGGGGTTTTCAGAAGCCTCTAGGCAACATGTGCTTGGTTTTCTTGTTGCTCCTGAAACGGAGGCTGGGCATCAAGTTCTGAGCCTTAAATCTTGCCCGTGCCCCACAGTCAATGTTTCCAGGATTGAGCTAGTTCCTCTTAATTTTAACATAACTGCCTGATTAGTTCTGGATGACTTTCTTTTTTTCTTTTTTTAAAAGAATCATTTTATTAAGGCCTCATACAATTCATCCAAATCTACATATACATCAATTGTGTAAAGCACATTTGTACATTCATTGCCCTCATCATTCTCAAAACATTTTCTCTCTACTTAAGCCCCAGGCATCAGGTCCTCATTTTTCCCCTCCCCTCTTCCCCTCCCTCATGAACCCTTTATAATTTATAAATTATTATTTTGTCATATTTTGCCCTGTCCGACATCTCCCTTCACCCACTTTTCTGTTGTCCATCCTCCAGGGAGGAGGTCACATGTAGATCCTTGGAATTGGTTCTCTCTTTCCAACCCACCCTCCCTCTACTCTCCCAGTATTGTGACTCATACCACTGGTCCTGAAGGGATCATTTGCCCTGGATTCCTTGTGTTTCCTGTTGCTATCTGTACCAGTGTACATCCTCTGGTCTAGCCAGATTTGCAAGGTAGAATTGGGATCATGATAGTGGGGTATAGGAAGCATTTAGGAACTAGAGGAAAGTTGTATTTTTCATCATTGCTATATCGCACCCTGGCTCATGCCCTCCCCAACACCCTTCTATAATGGGGTGTCCCGTGGCCTACAAATGGGCTTTGGATCTCCACTCCACACTCCCCCCTCATCCACTATGGTAAGATTTTTTGTTCTGATGATGTGTGATACCTGATCCCTTCGACACCTCGTGATCTACAGGCTGGTGTGCTTCTTCCATATGGGCTTTGTTGCTTCTGAGCTAGATGGCCACTTGTTTACCTTCAAGCCTTTAAGACCCCAGATGCTATATCTTTTGATAGCTGGGCACCATCATCTTTCTTCACCATTGGATGAAATTCTGGACACTCTTGTTGACAATTCGGGCTTCACCAGGCTTCTGAGACCAGTCCTGATGCTTCAGGGAGATTACTGCATCATTGGAAGGCAGCGTAGAGGAAGAAATGATCCACATTTGCACACCTGGAGGCTTGGTGAGTGGACAGAAGGACAAGATAGTCCCCACTATGATGTCATGCCCACTATCCCACCTACTGGATAATCAGAGAAGCTGGATTATTTTATGAAGTATCAGGCATCAAGATTGGAGAAAGGCTTATGAACAACTTGCAATATGCAGATGACACATCCTTGCTTACTGAGTGAGAGTGAGGAGGACTGGCACCACTTGCTGATCAAGATCAAGGATTGCACTTTCAGTATCGATTACAATTCAATGTAAAGAAGACCACAATCCTCACAAATGGACCAGTAGGTCACATCCTGATAAATGGCAAAAAGGTTGAAGTTGTCAAGGATTTTATCTTACTTGGATCCACAGTCAATGATCATGGAAACAATGGTCAAGCGATTAAAAAACAAGTTGCATTAGGTAAATCTTCGGCAGAAGGTTGCTTTAGAGTGGTGACAGTCAAGACTATTACTTTGAGGACTAGGGTTTGCCTGACTCAGGCCACGGTATTCTCCATTGCCTCATAAGCATGTGAAAGTTAGACACTGAATAAGGAAGACTGAGAAGAATAGATACATTTGAACTGGGGTGCTGGAGAAGCATATTCAAAGTACCATGAACTGTTCAAAGGACAACTGATCTCTCTTGGAAGAAGTACAGCCAGTGTGCTCCTTAGCGGCAAGAAGAGCACGACTTCATCTTTCATACTTTGGACTTACCAGGAGAGGCCAGTGTCTGGAGAAGAACATCATGCTTGGTAAAGTAGAGGGGCTTTGGAAGAGAGGAAGGCCCTCCATAAAATGGATTGACATAGTGGCTGCAATAATGAAGACGGGCTTAGGAACAATTCTGAGGTGGCTCAGGACCTGGAAGTGTTTCCTTCTGTGTGTATAGGGTCGCTATGAGCTGGAACCAACTCAGTGTCACCTAATAAGAGCAACATACCACCTGCTGAGGAGACAGTCTCCCTTCTCAAGTTAGGTCTGTCTATGAGTGGTACAAGCAGTGAGGGTGGTGGGCTGTACACTGAACTGCTGGACATTTGAGTCCATGGAGAAGCACCTTGATAGAAGAACCCTTCAGGCCTGTTTTGAAATATGAAAATGCCCAAAGAGGCGCTGTCCTACCTGAGCTCACCCGGTGCTTCCAGGAGTCAGAAGGGATTTGGGAGACCAGCGGTCACAATCATCAAGAATCCCCTGCATCAGTGACAGGGACCCTGTCGACTGCTAACTGCACAGTTGGTGGTTCCAGCTCACGAGCCACTCCATGGGAGAAAACTGGGGCTGCCTGTTCCCCAAAAGATTTACGAAGCCTCAGAACCCCGGATAGAGTCAGGGTCCACTCATCACAAGTGTTTCCTTTTCAACCTGTCAGTAAGAGGAGGAGCTGAAGGTACATGCATGTCTTTCATCCTTGAAAAGGGAGAAGTAATGAAGGATGAAAGGAAGGAAGGAAGGAAGGAAGGATGGATGGATGGATGGAAGGAAGGAAAGAAGGAAGGAAGGAAGGAAGAGGTAGGGAGGGAGATCAAGAAAAAATTTAAAAATTCTGATTCCCCAATCCAATGATATTCATTAAGTCATATGATGAAAAGGGATAACTCAGAGATGTGTCTAAAAGATGATCTAAATATTGAGCTCTTTATCCAAACACCTAACTTCTGAGTCTCTGTCCTCCAATGCATCCCACCTCCACCAATGTATTGTCATTATAATGCTTATTATTAAGTGCAACATCTCTCTGGCAGCAAAGGTGGAAGATCTCAGGGTCGCTCCTTACACAGGTGGCCTCCAGGCGCCCTTTTGTCACTTTGGCCAGTGAGACAGATGAGTAAACCCAGAAGTGCTTACTCACAGAACCACAAAGACAGTTCCTTCTCTCCCCCAAGGCATGGTCTTGGCTTCTCAATCCCTTCGTATGCACAAAAAACGGTCTGTATCAGGGAGAGGTGGGAGGGAGGTGGAGGGGGAACTTGGAAAATACTAGCCAGCCGGGCAGGGGGTGGGAGGGAGGCAGGCTGGAGAGTCAGCCTGGCACCAAAAATATAATTTAGTGTGCAGGTATTTGATTTGATAGAAAACCTGCATTGATTTTTTTTTCAAAAAAAATCAGTTCTTGACAAGGTCGTAATTCATTGAGAGAGGCCAAGCCCGCAGCTTAAGTTTGACATCCCCTCCAACCTAAACCATAACTAGTTTTAGGCCATTCCCGGTGAGGGTTCCATGTTGCAGCTGGCAAAAAAATAAACACTCCCGGCCCCTGTGCTAACAGAATTTTTTTCCCCCTCCTTTTTGATTTATGCCACAAGCTAAGGAAAACAGTTTCATATTTGTGAGTCCCGGTTTTGTTTGGCCTTTGCAAGCCTGCAGGATTGGTGTCCTGCGGAGGGAGGAGGCTGGGGGAGGACAGGACAAAATCTGTAACAGACAGGAACAGGGAGGGGCAGGGGGCAGGGAAGCCTTGGGGGAGGGCAGGAGGGAAACAGTAGCTCAAAGATCCCCTTGGCCAGGGGCCTTCTCTGCATGGGCTTCTCTCCCTCTCTGTCTCAAGGCCACGGGAGTCTCCGCTGAAAGGCAGATTCCTAAGTGAAGACGTGGGAGCGCTCAGATGCCCTTGCTTCCTCAAGCAGAGTCATCCTTTCCCCCTCGCTCTGCTTTATTTTCGCGGATGGCGAGCGTGACTCTCCTTGGGCCAAAGAGTCAGCGGTGAAGGCGCACGTCTTCACAGACTGCACTGCCATCAGCTCCCACGCACGCTGTGCCCTAGATGGACTGATGCCTGGGGGCTTTGCGAGGCGCAGCCGGTGACTTGAACCGCCAAACCTCGCAGCTAGTAGTTCATGATGATAACCATTCCTGACACCCCGAAATCTCTGCAGGTGAAGTGTGTGAGGCGTGGCAGGGACTTACCGGTGGACATCGAGGCCTGATGGGGCTGGGTAAAGCTGAGTTGGCTGCAAAGAGCCTGGGCAGCTTGGAAGGTCAAGGCCATCTTACTGCTAAGTGATGGTCAGATCCGGGGCTCAGGGCCTGGTTGTCCAACTGGAGGGATTCACGTGCGATTCCTGCACACCCTCTACGCCTGCATCTAAAGAAAGCAAGAAACCAATACAACATGAAAGGGAAGACCTTCCAATGTTTTGGTTTTTTTAACCAACCAATCAACAACCCGCCCACCCATCCCACTGACATAGAGTTGATTTTGACCCACAGTCTGAGACTGTCAATCTTTATGGGAGCAGAAAGCCTCATTTATCCCCCACAAGCAGCTGGTGGGTTTGAACCGATGACCTCATAGCGCACTGTCCAATGCTGCTTATCCAACAGGCAAGAAAATGGTTTCCACTAAGTTGCCACCAATCCACGGTGACCCTGTGTGTGTCAGAGTAGACCTGTGCTCCCTAGAACGATCTCATGGCCAACTTGAAGAACGCCAACGCTTCTCAACCTGTGGGTCACGACCCCTTTGGGGGTTGAATGACCCGTCTACAGGGGTTGCCCAATTGTTAGCAATCGCAAAATTACAGCTATGAAGTAGCAACAAAACTAATTTTATGGTTGGGGGTCACCACAGCATGAGGAAGTGTATGAAAGGGTCACAGCATGAGGAAGGTTGAGAACCACTGTTCTAAGTGGTCCCAAACCAAAAAACCTTTTTGGTTAGCAGCCGAGCACCACACAGGGACTCCCTTGGCTCAGAAGGGAGAGATTAATGGGGAAATAAAACCAAAAAAACAAGACTGGTGAAATCCAAATAGAGACTGAGGTTTACTTAATAGTGATGTGTGAATGTCAACATGTATTTCTTGCTTTTGACAGATCCTACGGCACTATAGCATGATAAAGGACCCCTCGCGCCATAGTGGGCTCTCTGTACACTTCGTGCTGATAACCATAAGGGCAGCCGTTCAAAACCACTAACCACTCTAAAGGAGGAAGATGAGGCTGTCTATTCCCGACAACCATCACCGTCTCAGCAACAGACAGAAATCAGGCTACCCTGCCCTATAGGGTTGCTATGAGTCAGAACCAATTCAATGGCAGTGAGCTTCCTTTGGATAGGACAATAACTAAAGAAAGCCAAAAGAGGGGCAGGCAAGGTCTCTCCGAACTATATTGGCAACTTTCGTACAAATGCAACCCAATTCTAACATACAATCTCGCATTGAAATAGGAAGACTGACCAGGGAACAAAGGCACCAGCCACTGGTGTCCAAGTTTGGATGGGACTGGGTCTCACTTTTGAGTCCTTCAACACCAAGCAAGTGGCTCTTGCACCAACCGCACAAACAGCGGCATGTTCCAGCAGATCTATCGGGGCAGTCGAATAAGGCAGGGGTAAGAGGATTGGGGAAGAGGTGTCTATGGGTTGGAGTTTGGGGGTGGCATTCTGTGCCCCGAATCATTGTCATTTTGTGAAAAAAAAAATCAATTCACAGATAATTCAGCAGAGGATCCCATTTCACAGAGGCAGTGAAAGAAGGGATTGAATGTGAATCAAGGGAAGTAAGAGTTCTTAGCCTTGGGTGACTCCTATCTTAATTCTAGTATTTCTTAAAAACAAATAGACATGGATAATTTTTCTCTGAGGGGACAGTGAGTCCAGAATTCCGTACTGCTATGTCTTCCCAAAAATGCAAACCCACATCTCCAGGTGTTTCTGACTCCCAGTGGCCTTGTAGGACAGAGTGGACTGCCCGTCTCGGTTTCCCAGACTGGAAACCCATCCCGTCTCCTATTTTACTACCATCCTCTCTGCCTCTCTGCTTCACTGTCATTGAGTTAATTTTAATTCCCAATGACCTAAGTGACAGGGTAGAACTGTCCCTGTGAGTTTCTGAGACTGCGACTCTTTGTGGGACTAGAAAGCCCCGTCCGTCTCCTGAGATGCAGCTGCTGTGTTCGAACTGCTGACTTGGCCGTTAGCGGTCTAGCACGTAACACAGTACACCACCAAAGCTCTCTCTCTGCTTGCCAGGCCCTCTAAACCGCTTGACATGATGACATCAGCCTACATTGTGCATGTACTTGCCACATTGCATAAATACACCCTCTCAGGCTGCCGTCTGTCATCTTTCTGCCCACAGTATACATCACTAAAAAGATGACTCCACACAAGGCCAATTCTTCTCTAATAATGTACAGACTCGTGTGAATCACATTCGGTCGCCATGACAATCGGCAAATATAAATGTCTACTGTGCGCGCAGAGAATAAAACCCAGAAAACAAAACAAAACAAAAAAAACTGTGTCACCGCGGTTTGAAAAATGAAGTTAAGTCAATACTTCAACCAGATTTTCCCCCCACTTTGTTGCCATAACGACAAGATGCAACCAGACGGCCTATTCGAATATTCACGCAGGCGGAGAAATGGATATTTTTTTCCACCCTATTTGTCTCCTTTTCAGACACAACCGCTGGTTCACCAGCCGCTGGATCAGCACCCGCCAGAGCAGCAGCACGGGCGCCTGTAAACTTGAGCGGAATAAAATTCTAGTATAACAGTGTGTTGAATGTTTACTTTGGCTCCGCTGTCCTCTCAAATCCCCCCTTTCAACTAATATTTTAAAATGTGGAAAGACATTAAAATGGAGATAAATTCAAGGCTGCTGCTGCAAGGGAACGTCTTTCAGGCCGAGAATTCGGAGCTTTGCCCTCTTTGCCACGTTCAAATTTACTGCATTTTGATAATTATCCTGACAAAGAAGTTCAAGTCACTGCCTGCCTTTGGGCAACTAGCCATTGAAGGATGAAGTAAAGAGGAAGATGGGGGTGAGGGGGGGGGGCTGTCACATAATCTAATAACCGTCTCTGCTTCATCACCGACATTGATAATTGGTTCAAAGGGGAAAGGAGAGCACTGATTGGACTTGAGCAGAGTGGAATCCTTCAGCGCTCCAACTCTGAGACCCAGCAATGATGTGCACGAGTTCTGGGTCTGCTCAGTACTGGCTCTGTTATCATAGTCCAATGGCTTGGCTTCTCTGAGCCTCCGTGTCTTCTTTTGTTACACTCAGGAGGGTGCACGGTATCTGTGCGCCAGAAAGAAAGTAGGGATGGTCCAGAGAGTGTCCTCAGTCCTGAGTAGAATCCCACAGATGGCATGGAGTCAAATGTAATAATAGTTGTTTTTTTAAAAAAATCATTTTATTGAGGCTCGTACAACTCTTATTGCAATCCATATATCCATCCATCATGTCGAGCACCTTTGTAGGTCTGTTGCCATCATTACTGTTTTGAGGGAAAGAGAGGAAGGCAGATTGGCACAACGGTAGCAACAATGAGCTCAAACATAACAATTGTGAGGCAGCGTTTTTTTCTGTTGTACATATGGTTGCTATCAGTCAGAACCAACGGGATCGCACCTATCCACATCACCACTGTGAGTCAGGGGTCCCTGAGGTCTGTAATGAACCTTCTTTCCTGCTACTAAGCCCAAAGCTTGGCAGTTCTAGTCCACTCAGAGTGACTCGGAAGAAAGGCGTGGCAATCTACTTCCAAAAGATCCCATCCATTGAAAATTTCATAGATAGTATCTCTACTCTGGAACATATGAGGTCACCATAATTTGGAGTTAACTTGATAGTATTGGATTTGAGTGAATTTTTTGTTTTGTTTTGTTTCCATTTACGATATAATGTAATTTCCCTTTGGCTTGTCTTCCACAATCCTGAATCCATTCAAAGTACTTTTTAATATTTGAACATCAATCTTGTGTTTAATTGGGTTATATAATAAAATGCATAATTTTTCTTCCTTTTAAAAAAATCTTTATAGTTTTTTTTTAACCTAGAAGCATGTTAATTTGCTTTGCTTACTATTTGTGCCATTTGTTGAAATAAAATCACATTAGAGCACTAGTGAGAATGACATTTTTGATTTCCATTGGCCATTTAACTAGTTTGGACCATTCATTCGCTTAGAAACTAAGCAGAAGCTGATTGGATATTCAGAGCCGAACAAACAGACTGAATTTTTAGTCTAATGGAATTTACACCTTGCCAGGGTTGGGAGAAAAAGAATAAACATCTAAGCAAACAAGTAAACAATTGCCTAGTGTGACAAATACTCTGAAGGGACAAACATGTAGTCACAGTAAGTACGAGGAGTGGAAGGCATGTACGGAGCCCGACAAGGTAAGGCCTCTTGAGTAGCTGAGTTGATATTTAAACAGAAAATGGAAAGATGTGAAGGGGCAAAAGTGCCCAAACTGAGAGCATGAATATATAGGAGAGGCACTGAACCAGGAAAATGGGTGGAGTGCTTGGGAAGCAGAAGGAGTTCAATGTGGCTGGAACAGAGCTAACAAAGAAAACTTGGCAGAAGAGGCCTCCGGTAAGAAACGATGAGGCAGATAAAGCAATGTAAACCTAAACTCACTGACATCAAGTACGACCCTACAGGGCAGGGTAGAATTGTCCCCGTTGTGTTTCTAAGACTGTAATTCTTTAGAGGAGTAGAAACCCCCATCTTTCTTCTTTATCGAGCATGATGCTACCTAAAAGAGAAGTTTATTATTGTTACCTGCCTGGTCATGCGCTAGGCCCTTGATGCATTGTGGTTGGACTATGGTGAGCTAACGGGCTTCACTGGCTGATTTCTGGAAGTAGACTGCCCGGCCTTTCTCCCTTTATCGGTGTTGGGAAGCTAAGTTGGGAAGCTCTGCTGAATCCTGTTCAGCATGATAGCAACTCAGAAGCTGTTTGTGGAGGCTGGGTTTTGCTAGGATGCTGGACAAGAGGTGGGTCGGTGGAGAATTGGAATCAAGTGTTCTGCAGGAAAGCTGAGGAGTCTACAGCTGGACCACCACTGCCCTCCACCGTAAACACAATTTTTTTGTCCAAATAGGGACAGTTGTGATTGTGAAGGCAGATGCTATGACATAAAACAGAGCTGGCGCTATTGTGGGCAAATTTGCAAGTTTGATCACTCTAGTTATGAGCCACGTACAGGACCTCAGATTTCAGTTGCAGGGTTGTGGAAAGTCTTGATTGGGTGTGGCATTATTTTCAAAAGTCTAGGTGATACCAAGGGCTCAAATAGAAAGATGTTTAGAAAACAATGATGGCAACATATGTACAAATATGCTCGAAACAATTGATGTATGGACTCTTATAAGAGCTGTAAGAACACCCAAGAAAATGATCTTAAAAAAAAGTCTATGCTACAGAAGCTCATATATTTTCACCAAGACATGAGTACCACATTGTCACAGCAGGATTATTCATAATAGTCCCAAACTGAAAGCTACCAAAAGGTGCTTCAAAATCAGAATGCATAAATAATTTGTGCAGTCTTCATGTGGTGGTGCAGTCAAGAATTGGAAGTGGCCTCTCCAGTACTGGCCTAGGGACTCATGCAAAATAATTGGCTGGGGCTATGCAAATAGGATGTACAAAACCCTGACAAGGATTGGACATTTTATGATCACTGTGCAAATAAGGTGACAGCAGCTTTCTAAGGAGGTTGGTTGGTTTTGCCCTCCTGCTAGGTCTAAAAAGGCATAATCTCAAAGAGGTTGGTGTCTTCCCATGTGAATATACATGTGCTAAGTAGGTTTCTTGTGCCAACTGGCCAATGAACACATGTGGGATTAATTGAAGGGTGGAGAGATAAATGCCTTGGCAAGGCTCACCTTTCCGGTCTCTTGCTCTTTGATGATCAGATCAGTGTGTGTCTGCCTTAGCTCGTTCTCTGCCTCCCAAGCTACACTACCTGTGGGACACCTAACCCGTGGATTATGTCACTATAGTTTGAGGTTCCTTCAAGACTTGCTTCACTACACTACTGGAGTACACATCACTTGAGCTGGGGACTGTCAGACCCTGTCATCTGGCTGACTATTGGTGATCTGCCTTGCTGTTTGCTGCCTGTGGTTGGATTGCCTGTATTGCCTTACAGAGGACTCCACTGTCTGCTTCTTTGACTTGCACCCAGCGGCCCTCAAGACTTGAAGGACTTGCAGTGTAATAGCTGTCTCATGGAAGTGAGTTTTGTACTGAGTCATTTGTACTCCTCTCTACAGACTAATTAGCTGTTTATATATTCATTGTATGTATCTCTCTATATAAATATAAATAAAATCATAAGTGTCCCGATTTTGTTTCTCTAGAGAATCCTGTCTAACATAATACACTTTTTGGTATACATGCTGTACTTGAAAGAGGAGAGCTATGGTTCCTATTAAAAAGGCGTCCAGTGGTGTACATGCTTTTCACTAAACTAACCTGAAGTCGGTGGTTCAAATCCATTCAGTGACACTGTGGAATAAAAGTCTGGTGAGTATCTGAAGTTTATAGCCAATCATATCTAATGGAGTAGTTCTTTTCTGTAACACAGAGGGCCACACTGAGATGGAAGGGACTCACCACCAGTGGTTGTTTTCTGTTTTGTTTGGATGCTCCCTATGGTTTATAGGGAACTTAGTTCAAGGCAGAGAATTCCTTAAAGATGCCCACCCGGGCTTGATTGACCATGCAAACACATGGGACTGGATGAGTCATAACCTACTATGGATAACATTGCAAAGAAAGAGGACTCCAGGACACTTACTGGAGATTATGAGGAACCTGTACAAACATCAAGAAGTTATCATTCAAACAGAATAAGGGGATGCTACAAGGTTTAAAAATCAGGAAAGGTGTACGTCAGGGCTGCGTTCACTCAGCATATTTATTCGGTCTGTATGCGGAGAATATAATCCAAGAAGCTAGACTGTGTGGACAAGAACAGGATGTCAAAGTTGGAGGAAGCCTCAAGGACAACCTAGGATATAGATGATACAGCCCCGCTTGCCGAAAACAAAGGCGGCTTGAAACAATTACTGACAAAGATGGAAGACTACTGCCTTCAGGGTGAATTGAATCTAAACAAAAAGGAAATAACAGTCATAATGACTGGACCAATAAGCAGCACCATGATATATGAGGGACATATTTCAGTTTTAAGGAGTTAATTTTACTTGGATCCACACTCAATATCCATGGAAACAACCATAAAGAAATCAAATGAGGCATTGCCTTGGGCAACGGCGCTACAAAAGAGCTCTTTAAAGTTTTCATGGCAAACATATACCTTTGAGGACTGAGGTTCACCTGACCCAAGAAGGAGTATTTTCACTCACCTACTTCATAGGTATGTGAAAACTGTACTTCAAATAGGGAAGAGCCAAGAATTATTGGTGCATTGGAATTTTGGTGCTAGCAAAGAATGCTGAATCTACCATAGACTTCCAGGAAAATGCACAAACCTGTTCTATAAGAAATGCATCCAGAGGATCCTGGGAAATGAAGAAAGCAAGATTTGTCTCATATACTTTGGACGTGTTTCCAGAAGGGACTACTTGCTGGAAAAGAGTACAATGCTTGGCAAGGTAGAAGAGCTGTGAAAAAAAGGGGAAGCGTCTCATTGAGAAGGACCCACTCATTGACTGCAGCAATTGACTCACACATGACAAGGGTGGGGCAGGGGGTGGCGTAAGAGTCAGCAGTAGTTAACTGTAGTGTCCCTAGGAGCCAGTACTGTCTCACTGCCCCTAACAATAATATTTTGTGAAAAATACACCACCTATTGCAAGGGGTTAAGCATACTGGTTGTGCGAATCTGAGCTATTTTTAAAAACTTCTTTCTGAGATAGCATGCAGGGAACGTTTTCTAGTAGAGCAGGGATTCTCAACTTCAACTCTATGGCAATTTGATAGTGGTGGTAATGATGGTAGGGTGGTGAGACTTATGAATGGGCTTCATAGACGTTTTCCAGCATCCTTGGCCTCTACCCACTAGATGCCAGTAGAAGCCCCTGCCCCAGGAGACCTGAAAAGCAAGATGTCTCTGAACATACTCTGTGTCTTCTGGGAATAAAACTGTCCCCATTAGAGAACAAGTGAGCATAATCAATGACAATTATTGAGGGTTTATAGCTGCTAGATCTGTTTCTAAACTCCGCTTATAGAAACAAATTTATTCTGTCAACAGTTCTAAAAAGGTGCCATCATATCTACCTTGTTTCCAAGAGGAAAGAGAAGGCCAGAAGATATTTTAGCTATCTTTCCCAAGACCACTTAGCTAGCTAGTTGTGTCAAGCCAGAATTTGCACCCAGCCATCTCCACCCTATAGAACACACGATCTTACCGAACAGTTGGTAGCCTCTTGCCTCTCGAATCAACGCTTGTTCACATAGATTATGTTCAGTCTGGGAGGGATATGCCCAGCCCTTTTTAGGATTTCCAAAGTATTGTCTTCAGAACTTTCTGTTCCTTAAATTCACCTGGAGTTAGGATTCTTAGCTTCCAAAAGTACTCTGAGAACCAAGTAATAGTGTGACTCATGAGATACGCCTTAATAAAATTTCAGGAGCTCGCAGAGACCAATGTGATTATGGGACCAATTATTGCATTTATTTAAACAGAAGGGAAATATAGTTATGTTTTACAATTGCCTTGAGTGATATATAAAACTAGCTCCTGGCCCTTTAATTACAGACAAAGGTAGACCAGGCGTGAGAGGCTCACAAACACCGAAGAGCTGTCAGGCTTGGAAAGGTATTTCTTCAGGCTCCACCCGCAAGGGACAGCTCGGTTCTTGAAGCCTCCTCACTCCCTAATTCTTTGCTACAAGACAAGAAGCATCTTTCTCTGTTGCGATCACCTTCCGTGTATTATTACACACAGATGTCCAATACTTGCTTTAGCTAAGCAGTTCAAAATAGAAGGGCATCGTGTTTGGTAAAGTGTCAGCAAAAGCAAGAGAAGCCTTCAATGAGCTGGACTGGCACAATGGCCACTACAATAAGTTAAGCAATGATGGTGGTGGAAGTGGTGCAGGGCCGGGCAACATTTCCATCCTTATCCATTAGCTCTCATGAGCTGGAGCCAGCTCAATAGCAACTGAAGATAACAATGATAGATAGAATTCCCCCCGGTTGCAAACACTTCCTCTGGTGGGAGTGGGTTGTATATTTACTTACTATGCCCCAGAGGTCCTACCAGGTCCCTGAGCACATTTGAGAGTGTGTCTCCATGTCATACTCTTTCTATGGGAGGTCCGCTCTCTGCATGGATTAATAGCACCCTCGTTACCCATGAAGGTAGAGTTATCAGTGACTTTAATACTCATCAGATTTGAGAACCAACTTAGAAAAATCCACTCATCATTTTTTCCCTTCAGAACCACTCTGAATACCAAGTGTCTCAGGCTGGTTTCTCCAGAGAAATAAAACCAGTCAAGGGAACATTCCACTCAGTTGCAGAGACTGGCAAGTTCCAAGTCTGTGGGTAAGATGTCAGGAGAGAGGCTTCTCCTGACCCAGGTAGTCGCAGGGATGGACAAAACCAAGATCAGCAGGTCAGATAGCAGGCTGCTGGCTGCAGAGGTGAATGGATCCAAGGTACATTGGTGAGAAGGCATGTTGCTGATGACTTCCAGAATGGGAAAGCAATACATGGTTCATGGTTCAAATCTTAAGAATCCAAAAGTTCAGATGATGAGCCAAAGGCAGGATCCAGACCCAGCAAAAGACAAGTGAGTTTTGCCAGTGTTCACAAACATAGAAAGCAGGACACACCTCTAAGGAAATGTCCTTTCAATGTATTGGCTGTTTATAGCCTATCTTATCCTGGAGGTGATTTTATCAGATCTCATCATGGGCGATGACTGCATTGTGTTAGTCTGGGTAGACTAGAGAAAGAAATCCATGGACACACGTGTGTAGAAGAAATAGATTTATATACAAGAGCAATTGATCGTTGAGAATATATCCAAACCCAGTCCATATCAAGTCCATAAGTCCGATATTAGCCCATATACCAATCCAGAAAGTCCTCTTCAGACTCACGAAACACATGCAATGATGCCGAATGTAGAAGATCACAGGCCAGTGGTTAGAAAGTCCTTGGATCCAGTGGTATTGGAAACATCTCAGCACTGACAGGGATCTCTGCATCAGGGTGGGTCCATGTCTTGTCAGCTGCTATGTCTCCCAGGGAGTGTCTGAGAGTCTCCCACTTCCAAGAAGGAAATACCAGATTTCCCAGAATTCTCAGGAGAAGACCATGTCCACAGAAGTCTCATTGACTAGGATCCGACTGACAGACTCGATTCCACCCCTTCACTCATAATCCTCTCAAATTGACACCAGATTAGGTGACTACCACATACATGATAACGACAAAAATCACAGGGAATCATGGTCCAGGCAATTGAGACGCAGCTGTAACCGTCATGGAACATCTGTATGGCTGAGATTTATCCACAGAGACCAACAAAAATCATATACAGGATCCAGGAGTTAGGATTTTTTTGCTTGCTTGATTCATTTGTAAATGTTCTGCTCGTTTACAATGTGCAGCTCCATGAGGAACTAAGGGCAGTGGCTTATCCATGGCTCAGAACAAAGTGCTCCTGGTGAACATGTTGGTCCCTAGTTAGCATCCTTTTCATTGGCTATCTGTGCTCAGACCTTTGTTCACCGCCCCCTCCACCCCACCCAACATAGCCAGTACATTTGGGGGAGAAGCTGTACCTAACCTCCCTTTAGAGGTGAGCCCTGGTTAGTTACGCTGATTAAAGAAGTATTAAGAAGTATTATTCCTGGCTGGTCATGTAACAGACGAGTCAGTCCAGGTGAGTCCTAGTACTCTTCTTTAAAGTGCTGGATCAGACACAGCCTTTGCTCTTTTACAAGAATGTGGAAGCAAGTGGCTTTATTGCTACTGGTGGACATCCATGGCCATAGGGCCATGAGCACTGATGAGACCAGAGAGACAGATCTGCAAAGACACTAAGACCCTGGGCAGGATCAGACTGCAGAAGAATGTATGTTCCTGATGACATTGTTGACCTGCTAGGCCCTCGGTGCTGAAACCATCCCTACAAATGGTCTTCCTATATATGGAAGCCAGTCAATCCCTTTTATTGAATACGCCAATTTGAGATGGGTTTTCTGTGACATGGGTACAGATTCTTAAGAGACACAGTCTTGCCCAGGGAGTGACATTCGCCTGATTGAAGCCATGCTTCAAGTACTAAGAAAATCACGGCCATCTAGTTGTTGCTGACTCATAGGGACCCTATGGAGCCGGTTAGGAATGCCCCTGTGTGTTTCTGAGACTGCAACTCTTCACAGGAGTAGAAATATCCGTCTTTCTCCTGCAGAGTCTCTGGTGCTTTTGAAATGGCTCTGTGGTTAGTAGCCTAACATGTAACCATGATGCCACTGGGGCTCCTGAAAAAAGACAGACCAGTCAATGGCTCCAGCGGGCTGGCTGGCTGAATTGTGGAACACATATACTTTCTGAGGGAAATTGTCATGAATATGTGGGCAAAATGACTTGGAAATGACCAGTGCCTGAGTTCAAGCAGAAAGCGAACTTGGATGATATCTCTATATACACATACCACTATAGGCATGCACAAATGTAAATATATTAATAGGAATATCGATCTATGTACATATATTTAAAGGTTAAGTATTAAAGTATATGACAGGCATTTGGTCTCCACTCAAGGACGCCCTCATTGCAAGAACATTTTGTTCTAATAATTGGGCATGCAGCAAGGCTCACCTTCCCAACAGGATCTCTGAAGTCAAAGCGAGTGCATAAGCAAATGTGGTGAAGAAAGCTGGTGGTGCTTGGCTATTAAAAGATATAGTGTCTGGGGTCTTAAAGGCTTGAAGATAAACAAGCAACCATGTAACAGAGAAGCAACAAGCCCACATGCAAGAAGCACAATAGCCTGTGTGATCATGAGGTGTCGATGGGATCAGGTATCAGGCATCAGAAGACCCAAAACAAACAATCATATCAATGTGAACAAGAGGGGTAGGAGTGGAGACTCAAAGCCCATCTATCAACAAGTGCACATTCCCTCACAGAAGGGTCACAAAGAAGGAACAAGTCAGCCAGGATGCAGTATCACACCAATGGAACACACAGCATTCCTCTAGTTCTTTAATGCTTCCTCCCATCTACCATCATAACCCCAGTTCTATCTTACAAATTCAGCTAGGCCAGAGCATGTACACTGGTGCAGATATGAGCTCTCCACACAGGGAATCCAGGACAGATAAAACTCTCAGGAACAGTAATGGGAGTAGTGTTACCATGAGGGTAAGGGAAAAGTGAGGGTAGAAGGGGGAGAAATGGGTAACCAAGTACAATGATTGACATATAACATCCCCACCCCAGGGTGACAAATAGCACAAATGTGGGCGAAGGGAGACAGTGGACTGTGTAAAATAAGAGACTAATAAAAATGTATAATGTATCAGGGGCACATGGGGATGGGAGGGTGGGGGAGGGAGGGTAAAAAGAGTAGCTAATACCAAGGGCTTAGGCAGATAAAACATGTTTTCAAAATGATGATGGTAACATATGTCCAAACATGCTCGATACAATTGATATATGGATTGTTATAAGCGCTGTAAGAGCCCCCACTAAAATGATTTATTAATAAAAAGATGAAATCTTATATCAAGAATATATATATATATATATATTAAAAGAAATGTGATCCTTTTTAGGTCGCATTTACTTTTTGTGTGTGTTACTTTGATGGTGGAATCCTTGACAAAGGCAAGGAAAGAGATCACACTTCAGTTCATCTTCATCCCTCAACCCCCTACCGCATTACTGCCTTAGTAATGTTAGGAGAAACCTGGGAGTGGGATGTGCTATAGGCCCAGCCAGTGCAGTTGGTCCCAGGCAGTAACTGATATTCACCAGCCCGTTCTGCCACTCTCCATTCTAGATTCCCTTCTCCCTCCTCTTGGTGTTCTGCTGGCCTAAAGCGCTTGCCTGGGGCCGGGGGGGGGGGGGGTGGAGGGGAGTGGAGGAGGCGGGGTGCGGGGGGGAGGGGGGGGTGACCTCATTCAGGCAACATCAGAATCCCTGGTTGCTATGCCTATGTAGCTAGGTTTTCGCTTTTGTTTGTTTTCTCTCAGCACTTATCCACTTGCAATTTAAACTGGCCATGGAGACACCTAGGACTATCCCATGCAAGGGCCAGATGCCTCCCTGCAGGGACCATTCCAGCAAATGCTCCACCTTCTTATTTACTGACCATCTGTGCCTCCTGGCTTCATGTCATGAAGACTCCAAAATTATATGGGGCGGCTCTAGCCCTAATTTTAACGGGGTTCTTACCCAATATCCCGGTGGCAGATTCCCTATCCTGGAACCCAAGATGTTTACAGATATAAAGGCACAGCTTTGGTCTTTGTGGATCCTTACTTTCAAGAGAGGCAATCTTTGCTGTTGGGAACATTCTCGAACTCAGGCACCCTAGTTACCCTGTACATGAGCTCGTTGGCCCAGAACCGGGATGGCCAAGAAAAGAGTGTCCCTGTTCAGTTCTATCAGCAATGTGGTCCCTTATGCAGTGAGGATCACTATGTGGTTCCCACTGATGTGGAAAATAAAGATTCTCTTTGTAGCTCTTCCTCTCACGTCACCTCCCCGTCTCTTCCCTAGCATGCCTGTCCTCTGCTTTCTGTCCCTGAGTCTATGGGTTTCAATGCGCTGGAATCTCAGGGACCAGAGGACTTGCTACACTCCTGGATCTTCAGCTTGATGGCTCACTGCATGGCCGCTGAGGTGGCTCATTTTACAACTAGCAGGGTGGCAAAATTGAACAAGACCAGATTAGAGCCCAAAATTGTTAAAAATCACCACGAACCCTGTTAGCAACCCCTTACAACTGGATCATATAATCCTAGCAGCATATTGTTCCATCCTCTTTTGCCAAGTAATATCAAAAAAGGTTGACACGCAAAATCCAGGAATAGGAGTAAGAATAGTGATACCAGAAGGGTAGGGGGAAGACAGGGAAAGGAAGGGAGAAAGGGGGAGCCAATCATAACCATTGACATATAACCGTACACCCCTTTACAGGGAGAAGAACAACCGAAATCATGGGGAAAGGGAGATAGCGGTCAGAGTGAGAGATTCAAATAATAACAATGTACAATCTATTAGGGGTTGTGAGGGTGGGGGCAGGGAGGAGAAGGGGAGAGAGCTGATACCAAAGGCTCAATAGAAAGTAAATGTCTAGAAAAGAATGAGGGCAACATATGTGCAGACATGCCTGATTCGGTTGATGTATGGACTGTGATAAGAGTTGTATGAGGCCCCAATAAAATGATTCTTTTAAAAAGGTTGTTTCATGGGAATTACAAAGACTAGGCTAGACGAGTGTAGCAGTTACCTAATTTCATGTCAATTTGTAAATAGGTTATAGTGGTAGAGTCTAGGCAGTCAATCAGGTCACAGCCTGATGACCTCATTTGGTGGCACGAAGGAGATAAATAGCTTGCTGGAGGTCAGATACTCTCTCTGCTTCATCTTCCTGCTGACAAGACACATGGAGTCACGCTGATGAAGCCAGAGCCCCGGAGCTAGAGAAGCCACGCAGAGACCCACGCCAGTGCTGAGATGCTTCCACCACCACTGGATCCACAAGACTCTCCACCCATCAGCCTGTGATCTTCCTGCATTCATCATTATTGCGTGGCTGTGTGAGTCTAAGGAGGAATTAATGGACTAGTATCAACATATGGGGTAATATTGGACTTATGGACTTGTTCTGGACTGGGCTGGGATGTTTTTTTTAATGTACAATTGCTCTTTGATATAAAGTTCTCTCTTACACCCAGATAAGTGTCTCTGGATTCGTTTCTCTACTCTATCCGGACTACTAACACAGCAAGCTTTATCAAGTAACTCATTGAAGTCCAGGTGCCACTAAGCCAATCTTTTTTTTTTTTTAATGAAAAGTGCCCCAAAGGTTTTCCAGGCTACAATTTTTATAGGACCAGATAATCAGGCTTAAGTGGAGTCTATTCTGCAGTGAGGGTGTCCCAATATGCCCTAAGGCAGAAAGAGGAGTACATTTAAATTTCCAAGTGCCAATTCAAATTATTATTAATGGGATATTTGTTAATTGATCCAATCATGATTACACCATTGGTATGGATTTCATTACGCTATGAAAGAAAATACTCACAACATCAAAGTAGATCGAGAAAATACTGGAGACTCTTAGAGAAATTCCTTGAGGAATTCATTTCACTTGGACCCGCAATCAATGGCCCTGAAAACATTCAAATGGACTCCAAGGGTATCTGGACATAGAAAATTGGGAAACTATACTGCAAAAGATATTTCCAAAACTTTGAAGGGCAGAGGAGTCACTGCGAGGACTAAGATGTGCCTGACCTAAGCCATGGTATTTTGAATTGCCTGTGAACTGGGAAAAGTAAATCTATATGTGGGAGATGAAAGAAGAATCAATCCATTTGAATTATGTTGTCAGTAAAATACACTGACTCGATTATGGACTTCCAGGAGAGCAAATGAACCTGTGCTGAGGGTACAGCCAGATACTCCTTAGAAGCAAGGATGGGAAGCCTTCATGTGATATATTTGGACCTTGTTATCAGGAGGGGCCAGTTGCTGGAGAAGGACATTGCAATTGGTATAGCAGAGGTCTAGCAACAAAGAAGGAGAGATACAATGAGATGGATTGCCACAATGTCTGCAACAATGGGGTCTCACCTAACAATACCTGTGGGGATGGTCCAGGGCTGGGCAGTCTTTGGTTCCTTTGCCCATAGGTTGGCGGACTTGAAATGGACTCAAGGACACCTGACAACATCAGGAGTCTGTGGACTAAAAGGAGTCACTGATTTCTTTGCCATTACTTAGTAATAGCTGACATTGTATACTTTGCATAAAATGGCTCATTTGGTCTTCACAGGACTCTTAAAAGTGTAGCAGAGGCTATTGTATCTATTTCTAGGTGAGAAAATGCAGGCACAGAGAAGTTATTTTTACACGATGAAGCATCACACTTCTAGGAAGTGGTGGTTCTGGGAATGACGGTCAGATATTCTGAAGGAAGAGACCAGGCCATGCTATGGATAAGGTCCACTGTGCCCGGACATAACAAAGAGATTGGAAAAGACACAAAGGCAGAGTAGTCTTGATAGACAATGATATCCTTATCGATAATGCCTGTAGAACAAACAGATGGTTGTTGTCTATACTTGAACGAGAAAGATGTTTATTTGTGGTTTACACCTCATTGTAAAGTAAGCCTGACAATTGAACCAGTAGACAACACCGTGAAAAATATACCAAGATTAAAATTGTCAAGGAGTTCATTTATGGCAGTTACATAATCTGGTGTCAGTTTGAGGATTAAGAGTATAAGGGTGGAGTTTAGCCTGTCAAACGGGATACAGCCAATGAGGTCTCTGTATGGACACGGCCTTCTCCTGAGGATTCTGGGAACTCCTGTTTGTCCTCCTTGGAGGTAGGAGACACACCCTCTCTCTGTGTGTTCACTCCATTGGAGACTCTCTACTGACAATGCTCAGTTCCCCAGGAGACATTGCAGCTGACAAGACACATGAAGCTACGCTAGTGCCCTGAGCTGGAGGAGTCACCTAAAGACCCCTGCCAGTGCTAAGATGTTTACAACACCACTGGATCCGCAAGACTTCCCACCCACTGGCCTGTGATCTTCCTGCATTTGGTGTCATTGCATGTGTTTCATAAGTCTTAAGAGGCAGATTGGTATCAGACATATGAGCTAATATCAAACGTATGGACTGGGCTGTTTTCTTAATATACAATTACTCCTTATATAAAGCTCTTTCTTATACACATGAGTGCCTATGAATTTGTTTTTCTAGTCAACCTGGAGTCACACATCATTTTACTTGGATCTACAAAAAAAAATCCTTGAGAACAGCAATCAAGAAATAATTCATGCTCATGGATACGTAATCCCTCAGATTTCCAAGGCTACAGTATTTGTGGATGCAAACGGCACATCTCCGTTGTTCAGAGTGGCTGGTGAACTTGAACTGTCATTCTTTCAGTTAGTAGACAAGCTTTTTAACCACTGGGCAACCAGAATTCCTAGGGATGCCCCTGCACCATGATCCACTGACTTCCATTATAACTCACAGCACCCTATACAGGGATTCTGAGGCTGCAGACCTTTCAGAGAGCAGAGGCCCTCATCTGTACCCTAAGGAACACCGGTGCTATTGAACCATCCAGCCTTATGGTTAGTGGTCCAAATTTACCCTATGGCGCCACCAGGGCAGGGGGCCTAGTTATGATGTTCCGTATCCCCCCTTTTAGTATTTGAGTTCCAAAGTATTCATGTTTAACATATCTGACATTGTTCAGTTTCTATCTTATTCTTATATTCTTACTGTAACTTCTTTTAAGAGCCCAACAGAGGTTCCATTTAGTCTACATTTCAAATGAGGAAAATGGCAGGGGGTGATAATTCCAAGGACAAGTAACACACACAGAAACCAATAAGAGAAGGACACAAATGATATAAAAATTATTTTAAATATGAATTGCACAACAGATAAGGTCATGAAAATGTTAGTATCAGTGCCAAAGGAATGCTTTCTGATATCTCATCTGCCCCAAAGGAGCTCAGTTGCCTTCTGAAAATCATCGAGAAAACAATGCTGGGGATGCCTCGCATCTCCCTCTGCTAGGTGGGCATATCAGTCTGGATTGTGACCTTGAGCCAAAAAAGTGTTCCTGGCAATGTTTCCCCATCAGACCATGCCAAGAAACCGCTCCTTGTTGGATAACAATAAAAGGAGGTAGTTTACAATATAAAGTTCAATACAAAGGGGTAGTTAATAAGAAGAAAATGCATGTAGTAGTCTTGACTAAAGACGTGTTCAGCATCAAGCTACAGGAAAAAGTTGATGGTGGTTTTATAATGCTTGTGGTTGGGTTGCATAGCGGGTCATGCTTTGGGATGCTAACCTCAAGGTCAAGTTTGAAATCACCATTCACCCCTCAGCAGAAGCACAAAACTTTCTTCAGAGCAGAACTCCCTCTGTGAGTGAACCAGACTTTAACCCTTTGCAGGAGTTGAATCCCTTTCTACCCAGAGAGGCTGGTGGCTTTTGAACTGCTGACCGTGCCGATGGCAGCACATCTTGAAACCACTGCGTCACCCGGGCTTCTGCTCTGTCCCATCGGCTCACTGTGCATTAGAATCTGCTCGGCGGCCGTGCGCTTTGCTTCCTTTTGATTTTGATGCTTTTTTTTGGGTGATCTGGAATAAAATGGCCCCTGAATGATCTACGAAAGGCACCACCTTCCATCTTCGGCCCCGAGAGGACAGGTGTCCTCCCGTTGGGTCAGACACTTTTCCTTTTGCTTGAGGATCCGGTATTGGTGTCCTACACTTCGGACCTTCAACGTGGTTTGGTAGAATGACAGGCAGCTCTGGCGCGAGGTGGATGGAAGGACTCAAGCAACGGTTGGAGCACTGTGTCTTGACAACGTAAAGAAAGCAAAGCATTCATAGAAGGAGCCAGACAGAGACACGTGGCAGAGACTTTCCAGCCACATGAACAAAGGAGGAAACAAAAACAACCCAGACTTTTCCAGAAACCCATAATTTAAAGTGATGCCGCTGCCTTGGTGATGCTGACATTGGGCTGGAGCTGGAGAGCTGCTGCAATGACCAAAATGGTGAAGACAAAAACAAGTAAAATATCACAGTAGGGATCCGGGTCTGCCTCCCCTTGAAGATGTGAGACTTGGGACCATGCTAAAGGACACGTAACTGGACATTGAACAGTGTCCACAGTTTCCGAGCTGAATAGCGGTCAGTGGTTGGCACTGGTTCGGGAGAATCAATACCTATTTTTGTTGAGTTCTGTGATTGGTGGTTAAAATAGCACTTGTCATCAGGGTTCGTGCCAAGGTGGGGAGCTTAAGCAATCACCATTTTACAGTCCTTACGAGTTTTCAGCATTCCTCCGAGCAACAGCGGATTCTAAGCACCTGTCGTAATGTTCATTCTGATCACAGGTCTATCGGAGAAAAAGAGCTATGCTTGTCATATGCATTTACTATTACATAAAACTCATTATACTTTTGAGGAAATGCTCCATCTGCATTCCCTTGTGTGTGTGACGTCAGTAAACAAATATATGAAGGGGGACAGTGCCAAACAATCCGAGGGTGACACACTGTCCTTCACTTCAGTTTTGTGTTACACCCCAAATGCCCATGAGATATTAGAAGTGAATTATGCAATTCCTGGACGTGTTCAAAGAGCTAAACATATGGTCAGAATCATTGCTGTTCGTTCAGCAGAAGCAAAAAGGGATTTTGCAAAAACGAACATAACATTTCGAACATGTCAAGTACGATGACTGTGGTCTATCAGCGTACCTCTACAGGAACGGGATCCACCTCCTACAGTGAAACGATGGAGAAGGGTAAATCACACAGCCCTTGATGCTCGGTAGGCAAGCGAGGACACCATTCAAGAAGCAATGTGGAAACATCTTAAATAAAAGTTCTATTGTTTTTGTAAGGTATTGTTTTATACTGTTACATTAATGTTTTAAAACTCCTGAGAATATGATCTAGTTTTGTGTACCTCTTTTATTGTTCTTATTAACTGTATGAAATAATAAACTACCTTTTGGTATATCATTGTTTTATACTTAATGTGGTTGGTAGGGCAGCAAATTGGCTGTTCAATTCTATGAATCCCACCACTCGGTCCAACTCATAGTGTCCCCATGCACAACAGAACAAAACATTTCCAGGTTCTTTGTCTTCTTCATAATTCTTCCTACACTTGGGCCCACTGTTGCAGCCACTGTGTCCATCCATCTCCTTGAGGACCCTCCTGTTTTTCGCTGCTCCTCCATTTCATCAAGTATGGTGTCCTTCTCCAGGGACCGATCTCTTGTGGCAACATGTCCGAAGCATGTAAGATAGTCTTGCCACCCTTGCCTTTTAGGAAGCACTCTGGCCTCAGTTTATCCAAGGCAGATTTGTTGAATTTTATTAATCAAGCATATACACATACACATTTATTTAAATTCAACGGAATAAGTTGTATATATGGAGGAAACTATACACCCTATTTTGCTGTAAAATAAGAACAGTCTAAAGTAGGGCACTCTATTGGAATGTCTTGCAGGCACATGGCTGGCATTAATTCCATCACCCATATGCTATTTGCAAACAGATATGGTATTTGATAACTAATTTCTGACTTCTGTAGTCAAAGACAGTCTTGGTGATGCAAATTATTTGCACTCCATCTCCTAACTTCAAGGTCAGAGGTTCAAACCCATCCTACCAGCAACTTCATAGAAGAAACACTTACCAATCTGCCTCCATAAAGTCTGCGGCCATTAAGAAAATAAATGAAAAGACGGCCGCCATTGAAGATGGCATTGAGCTCAGTTCTACACTGTAACACATGCGGTGGCCACGAGGGGGGATTGATTCAAGAGCAATGGGCTTACTTTGTGATCTTATTCATCAGGCATGTATTACAAAGCCACTCTGAGGGAGAATTTTATATTTTACTCTTGGTCCTTTAAGAAAAAAAATTAGTTTTCTGGCCATAGTTTTCCTTTTGTTTTGCTTTTAAAATTGTTCTTCAAGAAACCATAACAAGCATGACTGAACAAAGAAATCAACTTCAAAAGCCGGACTCTTGCATTAGGAAGTGCTTTCGAACAAAAAGCATATACTTTTGTCAATGGAACCTTTGTGAGAAAGGGGCAGGACATTTTCCCAACTCTTGTCAAAGTCATTAAAACTGGAGGCGTTTTTCCTCCCAGACAAAAGAATTCCCAAGCCAGAGGAAGAGTCTTGTCCTGACACACCTTCCCTTTGCCCCAAGCGTCATCCTGGCACCAGCTCCTGAAGTGATTTTGTAATATATCACAAATAAAGGAACGTGGGCCTGGACTTTCCCCCCTCCCTGCTCATTTCTTTGACTTACTTCTTCATTGTAAGTTGTACAATCTTGTCCCTCTCGCAGCTCTTCAGGGACTTTCTAAGACAAAGTATTGTCCCTAACGCATGGCAGTTGGAAAGTCAGACCGGCGTACAGGAGAGAGTTGCGTCGGTCCAGAACGGTTCTCTGCCTCTGCGGCTGTATTTCACAGTTGCTGAGAAGCTTGAGTATCTCCAATGAGAGGCGGGGAGCACTTCCCCTCCTCTTTCTGAGGTCCCTGTGCACCCACCAACCTCTGCCATTGAGTCCATTCTGATTCCTAGAGACCCTGTGGGGCACAGTAGACCTGTTCTGTAGGGTTTCCAAAGCTGTAGCTCAGGACTGGAGTAGAAAGCAGCTGGTGGAATAGGACAACTGACCTTTCAGCTAGCAGCCCGGTGCCCACCCCATTACACCACCAGTGAAAACAGTCAAGCCACTACTGCTAGCCTGATGGCTGTTGATTCGAACCTACCTAGTAGAGCTGCCGAAGGAACAGCTGGAGCTCTGCTTGTGTAACTATGACAGACAAAATCCTATGGAGTCGGTCTCTTCTGTCATCCGTGAGGTTACCGCGAGTCGAATCAACTTGACCGCAACCACCACCAGCCACCCCTCTTTACACCTTTAAATCCCAGCCAGAAGATCCACTGAATACATCAGACTGGGCAGAGAAGGGCCTGCCTGGAGGCCGAAATGGTTCTAGTATGTGGTAGATGGCAGTTGCTATTTTTATTGCTCCCCAAGCCAGCCTTCCCAGGGCTATATTTGAGGGTTCTAAGAAATCTTCCAGGCCAGAGAGGTTTGGCATCAATGTCCCCAAGGAAAGTATAGAAGGGTAAGCACAAGGACGCTTCCTTAGGGAGTTGCAATGTTTTCACAAAAATTGTTGAATTTAACCGGCAACCCCAAGGACTGATCACTTCTGCTTAGCTTATCTTGTTAGAGTTCCCTCTCAATTCCTTCCCCTTCAATCTCCGGAAGCCGTGTCAGAGTCCACGAATGGAAATTAGCCCCTACATAGCTGCTCTTGCTTCTCAAAACAAATAGATAATATGTGTTAATTATCAGTTTCCTTTTAAAAAATATTTTATTGAGGGCTCATACAATTCTTATCACAGTCCATACATACATCCATTGTGTCAAGAACATATGTACATTTGTTGCCATCATCATTTTCAAAACATTTGCCTTCTACTTGAGCCCTTAATATCTGCTACTCATTTTCCCCCTCCCTCCCCACTCCCCCCACCTCATGAACCCTTAATCATTCATAAATTATTATTATTTTGTCATATGTTACACTGTCTGACATCTCCCCCTGCCTTCTTCTCTGCTGTCCCTCCCCAAGGGAGGAGGCTATATGTAGATGCTTGTGATCGGTTTCCCCTTTCCACCCCACATTCTCTCCACCCTCCAGGCATTGCCACTCTCACCACTGGTCCTAAAGGATTCATCTGTCTTGCGTCCCTGTTTTTCCAGTTGCTATCTGTACCTATGTACATCCTCTGGTCTAGCCAGGTTTGTAAAGTAGAATTGGGATCATGATAGTACGTGTGTGTGTAGGGAGGGGGGACTTTAAGAACTAGAGGAAAGTTATGTTTCATCATTGTTACCCTGTACCCTGACTGGCTCATCTCCTCCCCACAACCCTTCAGTAAGGGGGTGTCCGGTTGGCTACCAATGGGCTTTGAGTCTCCACGTTGCACTCAGCCACATTTACAATGATCTTTTTAATTTCAGCAACAATTCATGAAAATAAGAAGCATAGAACACTATGTTTTTACACAAACAACACACACCTTCCACATTTGCCCACCTCTCCTTCCCCTAGGGTGTAGTTTCCTAAGGGCGACCATGCTACTTTTCTATTTTTGCACGTTTCTGTAAAAAGGAAATGTATATGTTATATATATATATATATATATATATAATATAATATAATATAATATTTACAAAAGTACTTCCCAGGAAGAGGGGGCCAGTGGCAAACGACCAGGAAGACTCTGACATAAACTCTGAAGGTTTTTTGCGTTAAAAGAGTGCAATTCCTTTTTCTTTTCCATGTTTCAGTTGCTGTGTCAGGACAGATTTTCAAGCAGGAAACGGGAAGGGGGAAGCTCAATCCCAAGTGGACAAAGAGACTTGTGTTTGGAGCAACTGACAAACGAGAAGGCAACTTACAAGGTGTGATTTGACAATCGGCCACCCTGGCGGGCGGAAACTTTTATACACAGAGAGAAGATCTCCTTGGAGCTGCAACCCACTCAGCCACAGGCGAGCATGATAGAAATTAGACACCTTACCTGCCGAAGACCACAGTGAGTGCTTAACTGAGGATTCTGCCCCTGGTGCACACAGTTTCATCTGCGCAGGCAGTTCTTCTACATTATAATGGCATTACCAGCAGAAGAGACTTTCTCCAGTGACGTGGCCCTTCCTCTGTTTCCGGGGATGTCACATTAGGTGCATTGCTATCCGTTCTACTGAGAACCTTGCCCTAGGAATGGCATGGAAGAAATGGCAGGACGTTGGAACTTGACCAATCCCACCTCAAGGAACCACACTATTGAGCCATACATGACGGCCACTTTAGGCACAATGAAATCAGTACCTTTCTGTTTAACCCTGCTCTGTCCCCCACTGGCTTTAAGTAAGGGCCAGTGCTAGAAAAGGAGGTAACAAAAGCAAGCTTTGCCAGCCACTGCCTCACAGATATTTCAGGAGAAAGTCTTAGCTTGCAAAATGCCCCAGTCTGCTTAGAGCATCCTTAGCATGCCTTTAAATTCAGTAAGCAAGAGTGTAGGACCACGAGGTCTTGATAGAAGAAACATGTATTCTGGTGACATGAGCTCATCTTCTTCTCCTTGAAAGGATTAAGATATTTTAAATTCGTAATTCCGTTGTTACACCATATATAGAGCAGGGACAGGAGATTTATAATGCCTGGTTTTCTTAATCTCACGTTTAATAAAATACTTTAAAAAGGCCAAGGCATTTAATCATCATATATTGACTTAAGCCTCAGAGTGTTCTCCTAAGAGGGCTTTAGTTCAAGAAGTCTACCTTAAGCATAGGTCTAGACTGAGTAATACATTTGGCTGAGAAAATTAAGTTCATGAATGTCAATTGTTGCCTCTGACATTCACAAGCCTACTTCCTATCTCTCTCCCAAACCTTCCCAAGCAACCTGTAACCCAGCAACAGAAGTATGCAAAAAGCATATTGTAATCTATCAGACCTAATTGAAATGTAATTCTATCCATCCAAATCAGTTAATCCTACAGAAATTTATTATGGAATAGCATTTCATAATGAAATAATAGCCTCTTTTGTTGCAAGTTGGAAAGAAATGATTTCTGTCTTCAAGAGGTTGTGTTTAATTTTTATAGATTACTTATTAACAGCAATAATTTCATTTTGGCAGGAACGGAAATGTCTAACACGTTCTAGCACCGTTTTCAACACCACCAACCATACGGCAGAAGGGATAACAGTGAGTGAGATGACAGCCCTGGGAGGAGGTGTTGTGGCATAGTGGTTACTGGTTGGGCTGCAGACTGAAAGGTCAGCAGTTCACAAGCACCAGCCACTCCACAGGGGATCGTTGTAACTTTGTACTACCCTAAAGAGTTAGAGCCTTGGAAAGCCTTGGGGACAGTCCTCCCTCTCCTATAGGGTCATTATGAATCAGTATTGACTTGGTAGCAGTGAGTTTGGGTTTGGGGTCTAAGCAGCCAAAGGGTGCTGTTGGGCAACTATTGGGCTGTGAGCCACAATACCCGTGATTCCCACGCACGGGCCACCTCCAGGGAGAAAGAAGATGCTATCTGCTCCCATAAAAGTGGGACCCGATATAGGGTCGTCATGAGTTCTGATTGATTTGATGGCAGGTTTACGTGGTTTGGAGAGACACCAATGGCAGTTTTTAGAGTGTACCTGCACAGAGTTTGAAAGCTGCCTTTGTTCCTAAGATTGAGCTGCTTGAGAATGAATTACTTAACCTTCCAGATTGAGTGCCTCTTGTTGCTGGAAGGGCATCTGGTGAAACACATGTGAATCACCTTACCCAACTGAAACACACAGTAGTCCTGGTAGCATAGTAGGGTACATGTTGGGCTGCTAATCACAAGGTCAACAGATCTAAACCACCATCTGCTCCTCGGGAGAACAATGAAACTTTCTACTCCCATCAAAAGTTACTGTATTGACGTTCCCTTACAGAAGGGTCACCATGAGGAGAGGAGCCAGTCAGGGTGCAGTGTAGCAATGATGAAACATGAAATTTTCCTCTAATTCCTAAATTCTTCCTCCCCTGCCACTATCATGACACCAATTCTACCTTACAAATCCACCTAGACCAGAGGATGTACTCTGATACAGATAGGAATTGGAAACACAGGGTATCCAAGGTGAATGATCTCTTCAGGACCAGTGGTATGAGTGGTGATACTGGGAGGGTGGAGGAAGGGTAGGGTGGAAAGGAGGAACTGATTACAAGGATCTACATATAACTTTCTCTCTGGGGGATGGACAAGAGAAAAGTGGGTGAAGGGAGACGTCAGACAGTGTGCGATATGACAAAATAATAATAATTTATAGATTATCAAGGGTTCATGAGGGAGGAGGGGAAAAATAAGGAACTGATACCAAGGGCTCAAGTAGAAAGCAAATATTTTGAGAATGATGATGGCAACAGCTGTACAAATGTGCTTGACACGATGGATGGATGGATTGTGATAAGAGTGGTACAAGCCCCCAATAAAATGATTTTAAGTAAAGATACTGTCTTAGAAACTCAAATTGCAGTTATATTACACCCAATAGAGTCATTATGATTTGGAACCAACTCATTGGCAGTGAGTTTGCACTTGACTCTGAAGGATGGCATACCTCTAAATAGTTCTTTCTCTCAACTATCCTTTAGCCTAAGATACTTTACTCCTAATTTTTTGGATGTATTCCCACCCCCCCCCCACGGCTGCCCACGCAATATGTAAGACTATGGTTCTTGATACATCCGATTTAAATATTCTTGGCAGGTAGGGTGCTCAGTAAATATTCATGTCTCTCCTGAATCTCAGGTTCACAAGTCCATGTTTCTTGAGTTTCGTAGTCATACGGCGTTCAGCCCTGGCCTGATACAATCCTCTATATGAAGAAACAGACATCCAGAGATATCAGAGGCTCCCCCAAGATCAGACACCAGAAGGGGTCTTTCCTCTCTGCCACGCAGCCCAAAGGTCAGCATGAAAAGGAAGACATTTGCATATAGGGAGAGATCAAATTCCGCTTTCCCTGCCTCAGAAGGGCAGTTGGAATGACCAAAAAGCAGATCCCTTTTCAGCCTGTTCTGGCACCTGCCCACTCTTCAATCTGTACAATTGCATACATAATGAGCTTGGCATAACTGGCTCCTGTTCTTCCGGATAACGTTTTTCATCTGTATGCAAATAGAATGCTAAGTAACCTGGTAGAAAAACAAGATTGGGAGCAGATTCCTGGATTCAAACCCCAGTCCCAGAGCAGCCGGTGCTTTTCAGAAGCAGGCTTAGTTCATGTTTCCCTCGCTCCAATCCCCATATTTACTAGGATACAAATTATTATGTTCGGTTGCATCAGAAAACATGGGAAGATTTCTAGAAATCGCCCCTGCCGCATTACCTCACAAAACTCTGCTCTATCACTAGGGAGTTTCCCAACACAAACAAGCTCAAATAAAGTCGGAGCTGCTACCAAATGGAACCCATTTCTGAATCAGGTCAGGAAGGTTTTGATTATGTTGCAGGGACTAGGCAAGGGGACATAGGAAATGCATCAAATGCAACATTCTATCCTTTTTCTTTCCTGATAGGAAGTACTGGTGAGAGAAATGCATGGTGTTCATAGGAGCTTCTCTCATTTCTCTTAAATCTGTTAAGCATTTGGGAGGAAGATGAGGTTGGGCTCGTCTTTTAACTCTTCTCCGTTACTGGTGCCTCCCTTCCTCTTTCTGGGCATCTCCTTCCTCACTCTGTTTGGATTTCACCCTGCTCTCATTTTTTTGAAAGTCGGGTCTGTTTTGCCAGTAGGTGTTTGTGCTCATGACTTCAAAGATGCTGCTTTACAGCGGCATAAGCATGGAGGGGTTTGACTTTTTAACATAGGCTTCAGAAGCCTGGAACACCTTCAGAAAAGAAATGAATTGATGGTCCCAGAAGAGAAGGAAAGTCCTTCAGAGAAAATGTGTGAGTAGGAAACACTCCAGAATTCTCCAGAAAACAACAAACAAACAAACAAACCAAAACAACTCACCAACATCAAGTTCATCCTGATTCATTGAGACCCTACAGAACTGAGTGGAACTGCCCCCTTAGGTTCTGAGAATGGAACTCTTTATTAAAATAGAACACCTTACCTTGCTCTGTGGATGGCTGGCGGGTTCTGACCTTCTGGTCTTATAGTTACCAGCCTATGGTAGTTACATAATCTGGTGTCAACTGGGGACTATTAAGAGGAAGGGGTGGAGTTCAGCAGGTCAATCAAGTCACTACTTAATGACCTCTTTCAGAGGTGCAATGGAGAGAACTAGCTTCACTGGAGACCAGATACCCTCTCTCTCTCTCTCTGCTTGGTCTTGCTGCTGACAAGCCACGTGGAACTATGCTGATGGAGCCAGAGCCCTGGAGCTGGAGGAGCCACGTGGAGACCCATGACAGCGTTGAGATGCTTCTACCACCACTGGATCCACAAGACTTTCCACCCACTGGCCTGTGACCTTCCTGCATTCAGTGTCATTGCATAAGTTGCATGAGTCTGAAGAAGAATTTGTAGAATGGTATGGGACATATGGGCTGATACTGGGCTTATGAACTTGTTCTGGACTGGGCTGGGATGTTTTCTTAATATACAATCACTCTTTAAATAAAGCTCTTTCTTATACACATGAGTGTCTATGAATTTGTTTCTCTAGTCTTCCAAGACTGCTACACAACCCAACACCTAATCTACTAGGCTACCAGGACACCTTCAGTAACCATCAAATGGGAAGGACCTGATGCATTTGCTCATAAGTTTGGCCTTGACTTCGTATGGTGATAGCTAAGATATATGGTGGGGGTGAATGTCTGCTAATAAGGGATCCTCCTCTAAGAAAGTGTACAAGATACTTAAAAGGCAGTGGACAGTGGACGGTCCTTGCAGAGTTTTACTTTTTTTGATCCAGAGTCTTAAGCTTGAGTCATTATTGTCTCAAGGGGAAACTCAGTTAATATTTTTAAAAGCAAAATAATAATAACAACTCTTTCTACCATAGCTATAATTTAAGTTGAAACAAAATTAAAGCTGTTTGAAATCATCTTGTTTAGGAAATAAGACTCACTAAAATAGCACGAATCATTCTTTCCCTCAGGAGTACACGTTGTCTTTTTACAACATTAGGGTCATTATGAGTCGAATGGATCCAATGACTGTGGGTTTAAAAAAAAACATGTTTCATTTTGTTTTTTTGAGAGTCTCTGCTTTTTCCCTTTTCAATAATATTAAGCTTGCCTCATTTTCTCTGTTGTCAACACTTGACTTAATTTTTTAAAATAGCATTTCAACGTGTTTTCTGGTGATGTTTCACACGGCAGTTTAGGGCCCCACTCAACAACCTCCACACATACTCTTTCCTGACGCTGGTGGTAGTCTTCACAATGCATCAAAGTTCTCTTAACTTCCACTCTGTTGACTCTGCTTCCATAAATCTAGCTTCTCTGCGTCCTTGCAGCCCCATCTCTGTTCTCAAGTCATTGTTGACCCTCCCCGCCTCCCACCAAAGACCTGGTCGAAGGCACCCCGGTGGCATAGTGGGTGAGACATTGGGCTGATAACCACAATTTGAACCCCAATTCAAAACCACTAGCTGCTCCACCTGAAAAAGATGAGGTTTTCTACTCCCATAAGAGATGTTGCCTCAGAAATTCGCACGAGCTAGCTCTCTACTCTGCTCTCTGAGGTCTGCTCTGAGTCAGAATTGACTTGATGACCATGAGGGAGAAGATCGGTTGGGTTTTGCATGGAGGGAGGAAATGCCAAACGTTTGCTTTATCTCTTCATTAGCCATGATCGAGTCTAAGAAAACACCATAGGGACTGCTGTTCCTTTTGTCTTCTTACTTATAATTTACACTTTCCTATTGTGCGGACTGTTTAATGAAGTAATTGACTGCCTACTAAATTTTGGGTCCAATTCTAGATGCTGGATATAGAATGGTAAGGAAGGAAGCCAGAGAAGTTCGCCCTCTGCCTGGTTAATGATGGAAATAATAATAATTAAAAAAGCGGATAGTGATGATGAGACTTCTGCAGATCATTTGCTTAGACAGTTATGAGTGGTTCCTACAAGTTGAGTGTTTAGGAAAAGTATCTCTGAGTTGATCACTTGTCTGCAGTCTGTCGCCCCAGAAGAAATGATCCGTGTGATTATGGAGACAGCTGGTGCAATCCCCAAGATGTTGTTGGGTTCCCGTGAGTCAGTTCCAACTCAGAGCAGCCCTGAGTGCAACAAAAGTCAACCCCTTCCAGTCCTGGGCCATCCTGACAATTGCCCACCACTGAAGACTCTGAGACAATCTTGACCACAGTTTTCCTCTTTTTGGCTGCCATTCTGCTTTATCAAATATGATGCCCTTCTCCAGAGATGGGTCTTTCTGAAAACATGTCCAAAGTGCTTGGAAAGTAGTCTCAGCATACTTGTTTCCCAGGGATATTCTGGATGCATTTCTCCCAAGACAGACTTGTTGGTTCTCTGGGTAGTCCATGGTACTTTCAATAGTCTTCACCAGGACCATAATTCAAATGCCTCAATTCTTTCATCAGCTTCCTTATTGAATGTCCAACGTCCACATACTTATAAGGCAGTGAAAACTACTTGCATTAAATGCACCTTAGTTCTCAAAGACGACCCTTACTTTTCAACACTGCAAAGAGATCTTGTGTAGCAGATCTACCCATGCATGATTTGATCTCTTGATTTTGGCTCCCTGAGGGTTCAAGTGAACAGGAAGACGACCAATGTGGTGCTGTTTAGTTGGCCACAGAAAGGCTGGTGTGGGATGAGTGGTTTAGAGGCTGGTGAAGACCAGGGGGGGGGGGAGCTATGTGAGAGAGACATTTCTGGCTTGATTGATTGCAAATGTGGAGGAGAGCACGGGGAGAGATCTAAGCAGTGAAGTAATTGAATCTGGTTGATGTCTGAAAGAACTCGCTGACCGCTGAGTGCAGATTCAAGTGCAGAGGAAAGAAGAGGAAGGAGGGAGATCCTTAAAGAACTTCTGGAAATGCTGACTGTTGCTTTGCCTGGGAGGGAGGGGCTGTTTAATGAGGATGATGAGAAGACGGATGATACTTTGTCTCTCTTTTGAATGCAGAGAAAGAACTGAATAAAGGGTTGTGAAAAAGAGAAATCTGCGAGCATTATTACCTATTTGCCTCCAGCAGTAGGATGGATGGCACGGTGCTTCATTTTGGCAGGGAAATTAGGAACCAGGAGATAATGGAGTTTAAGGGAATGGGCCAATAGTTTAAGGGAATGGGCTAATAGTTTGATCAATGTCCACTGAAACCCTGGTGATACAGGTTTAATTGCTTGGCTGCTAACTGAAAGTTTGGCGTTTCATATTCTCCAGTGGCTCCACAGGAAAAAAGACCTGGTATTTAACTCCATAAGGATTTACAGTCTGGGAAGCTTATAGGGAAATTCTACCCTGTCTTATGGGGTCCCTATGAGCTAGTATCCAATGGATGGGACAATGCAGCAAAACAATAATTAGTCGTCGGGTGCAGATATTCAAAAGGCAGTTGGAGTGGAGTTGTGACTGAAGCCACTTGAAGGACCATGGACCATTATGCTGCTTTTAAAGTGGAAGAACTGGATAGGTGAGCTCTCCAGGAAGCACACAGATAGAGACAAGAAGGGGGTCATGCCAACCATGGAAGGTCAAACAGAGGTTAAGGAAGGAAGACAGAAGACTCCAAGAAGAGTTTGTAAGGTCAGGTGAAGACAGATGTCATGTTATGGAAGCCATGAAAGGAAACCCTTTCAAAATGGAGAATCTGTCTTGAAGGCTATTGGGAGATCTCTTAGGTCAGGCATGCAGAAAGAGCCATTGAGCTTGGGGACATGGAGGGCACTTTGGGACTGAAATGAGCACTTTCGGTGGAAGGACGAAGTCATAACTCAAACTGGAGGGCAGTGAGATCACAAAGTGAAGAGAAGATTCTAAGTGACCACACGATCACAGTTTGGAATACCAACTCAGCGCATATGCTCCTCTGTGTTAGGATAACTTTCCAATGGTGAGTCAAGGGCTTTGGAAGCCAGAGGAGTGTAGAACTTATAGCCTGATCTGAAGCAAAAATCACATCACTATTGCTATCTCCAGAACATGACAGACTCCTAGCACCTGACCTGAGATCCGCAAGTAGAATAGCTCATCAGAAATGATACAGGTGTTCTTTATCTTCCTCTGACCATTCTTCCTTTTAAACCAAATCTCGGAAATGGCCCTGGCTTTCCAGAGAAAGAAAACGGAGTCTATATTAGCCTGACAGAGATGGCACTAAGAAAATCACGGAGGAGAAAGAACAGGAGCTGCATAGGGATTCTGGACTGTGGAGAGTTCTCTTTCTCGATGGCAATGTTTCTGTGTGCTCATAGGAAAGCACAGACAATTAGGATGAATGTAGGCATGTAAGAGTTCTGACAAGTGCTCAGTGGAGGAAATAACACAAAATGGAAGTCCAGAGGAAAGAGAGAATTTCACTTTGCGTTAACCCAAACGGGCCATCTGAAAGATGACTAGCCAGAAAACAAGTAATTAATCATTCCTTGGATTTCAAAATGTGGAATTAATTGAAAAGCTCGGCCTTCTGAAGGTAGCTCAGGGGCAATAAGGAGCTTTCCATTTTATGGTTCCCTGGTCTCTTAATGGGCTGTGCTTGGATCTGCTAACTACGAGGTCAACAGTTTGAAACTGCCTAGTCGTTCCATGGGAAAGATGAAGCTTTCTCTTATAAAGATTTATGGTCTCCAACCCCCCCCACCCCCCCCCCCCGAAGCTGTTCTGCTCTGACCTATTGGTTTCATTTAAGGATGGCGGCAACGATAGACTAATGTCCACTATGGTATTACTTTATTTATTTTCCAGTGACAAACAGAACTCCAGTGTTTGGAGATGTGTGTCACTTAATTGTCTCAGAACCGTATACATTACTTCCCATGGCAAATCCGAGTAGCACACAGAGGTACGTTTAAGAACGACCATGCACTGAATCATCAGAAGTAACAATGGCATGTCCTTAAATCCTCCAAAAATTACAATTTTCTTATTTAGCTTCTAATTATCTCACCTTCTTTCTTTCTTTTTTTATTGCTGTAAGTCGCTTGATTCATTTAAAAAATCCAGATTGCTTTTACATTTTCTGTAAATAGTAATTGCACAAAAGTATTTTCTGACAGAAGAGACATTACTCATTTTCTCAAGGGAAAAATACCGGCTACTCATTAAACCATGACATCAAATCTTGACTGTCCCTTGGATTATTAAAAGCCACGTATCGCATCTAAGTGTTATTATTTCTATTACGACTGCAATTATTATGCACTCAGGACTAAAGTATAATAGCAAAGTATGTTTGGAATGTCTCATGACAAAGAAAGAAAATCAGGGTAGTTTTACTGAGATGAGCCTGGTATTTAGTCTTAGTCTCACAAACAATCGGGCAAAACACACTAACACACCTACCAGATGAGGATCACATGTCCAGACTTGCGTTTGGTTTGTCTGGTTTTTTTCGGTGGCTGGCGATTTGGCTGTGCACTACCAAGACCTCCGGGACCAGAGTAGAACTGCTCCATCGGGTTGTCTTGGCAGTGGTCCCCGTAGGAAAAGATGCCCGGAGTTTTCTCTTGTAGAGCCACAGCTGGATTTGAATTTACATCCTATTGTTAAGAAACTGAACACTTGATTGGTGCAACATTGATAATTCCATGTCTTAGTAAGAATACCCAAAAAAGGGCAGTTCTTTACTTCCTGAACTTCGATTATTCTAATGATCTTGGTAAAACTGAAGGGGGGTGGGGGGGTGGGGAAGTCCCAAGGAATAAATATTTCAACCTATGGACATACATGATCCAAAAGAAAGATATAGATTTCATTTTAACCTTTCTGTGACCCATTGGGACATATAATGCACACCTATATTTTTTAGTATTGGAGTCTTCCTGGGAAACAGGTGTCCCACTTTTAAGGCATGCTACTCTCTGGAGGTGGCCAGCACACCCTGTGAATCTAAAGAAACAGGCGCCCTGTCTCCATCTCTGGTAACAGAGACTCCTGAAGACATATGCGTTCCACTTCAAAATACCAAATCTCCTCCTAACCACCCAGTATAGAGGGTCCTTGAGGCTGTACACCTTTATGGGACCCGATAGCTTCATCCTTCTCTTGTAGACCTCCTGATGACCTTGAACCACCAACCGTGTGTTTAGCAGCTAACACTACCACCAGGGCTCCTTTAATTGCATCAACATCCATATTACCTCATATATATATATATATATATATTTCATTTAAAATGCTTTCCCTCACTGAAAACATGTGGCTTCAACAACAACAATAATCCAAAACATAATATATTTTGGTTACAGAGGGTTTACATTACTACAGTCAAAGTCAAAATGCTTTTTACCTGTACAGTTTCATATTTTACTTATTAAAGGGCTTGTGAATTTTCCTTCAATTTGTGTTTGGCGATTTTTATGTGTGTGACAATCAGCTGTGCCTCAAAGGAACTTAAAATGAAGAAAACTGACATTTCAAGATGGGCAAAAATGTCAATTCACACATACTTTTCAGAATCACCTCATTTGCCTGACAGAGGATCAGACAGGGAATTATGATGATGAGCCACAACTTTCTTGGTAAAGTACATTTCTTTTTATGTCCATCTTTCCATCCGGTTTTGGAAGATCTCTTATACAGATATTTTGAAATTCTTGTCTGAACAATTCCTTAAAGCTGTGCATACCAATGGACCCATCCAAAGGTCACTTACCTCTTTGTGTTTCCCACACACCCCACTGCGGTCAGGAGAAAAATGCGACTTTCAATGACAAGATTGATGGTCTCAGAAACACAAAGGGGGCAGATCTGTTCTGTCCTATTGGATTGCTATGAGTCAGAATTGGTTGGCCAGCAGTGAGCTTGGTTATAGTTTGAGCCACGGAGTCAATCCCGTGAGTCAGTTTCCACTCATAGCAAACCCGATGGAGGCTTTATGAGCCTATAAATCTCTATGGCAGCAGATAGACTCATCTCTCTCCCTAGGAGCAGTGGGTGGGTTTTAATGGACACCTTTAAGTTAGCAGCAAGATTCCATCAGGCTCCTTCCTGATGGTCTCCTCACCTGGTTCATCATTTCTCCTGAAATGATGCCCTATAGACTTATTTCTGGAACGCCCCAGGGACAGACTTAACTTCTGTCCAGAGCCTTGTTTCCCAGAACCATGATCACCAACTTAAATACAAGTATTGCCACCAGTGAGAAGGGAAATACTCATGGGATCAGTGACTAATTCCGGGCAGTGCTTCTGGTCACTGGGCTTAGCTGCCTCTCATAGTTTACTTTCTAGAGGCCACCATGTCTCAACTCTCAGTCATGACCATGGAGTCAGTTCCAACACATAGCGCCTTGGGAGGCAGAGGCCATCACCAGTTCTGTTCTGGGTTAAGGCCCCTGGTACTTGTCCCACAAATTAGATTCCTGTCCTTGTCATTGCAAAGACTGCATGGAGTCCAGGTTTGCTGCTTCTGTGATTTTTGACTGCAGGCTCCCATTGTAGGCAACTGTCCATCAATATTCTCTCGTTCCCTGGCTTTCCTGTTCCAGATTTAGTATACCTCAAAGGGTTCCTTTCATGTTTTGTTCTCTAAGGGCGTTTGAAAAGTTTGTGGAGAAATGAAATTTAAAGGATGATAGGTTTTTGGGTTTTTTGGTGTGTTTTTTTGTCCGACAAATATTTGACTAGTTGACTTTAGATAAAACCATACTAATGGTTTTTCATTTTAGGTACATGTGTTAGTCCAGGTTGACTAGAGAAACAAATCAGAGGCACTCGTGTATGCGTATAAGAAAGAGCTTTATATACAAGAGCAGTTGAATATTGAGAAAACATCCCAGCCCAGTCCAGATCAAGTCCATAAGTCCGATATTAGCCCATATGTTCAATACCACTCTATAAAGTCCTCTTCAGACTCACGAAACACATTTAATGACGCTGAATGCAGGCAGATCACAAGCCAGTGTATAGGAGGTCTTGTGGATCCAGTGGCGGTGTAAGCATTTCAGCACTGACAGGGGTCTTCACGTGACTCCTTCAGCACCAGTACTCTAGCGTCCATCAACATAGTTCCATCAGACTCATCCTCGGTAATGTCTCACAGGGAGTGAGCATGTGTCCCACCTCCACTGAGCTATTTATCTCCTCAGTGCCTTCAAATAAGGTCATCAAACTGCGACCTGATTGGCAGGCTAAACTCCACCCCTTCACTCTGAAGTCTCAAATTGACAACAGATTATGTGACTATCACTGTATAAATATGACTTAAGGACAGATTTAGGGATAGAACGTGTAGGTAGTCAGGGGCTTGTCTATATCTAACCTCTCTTTCACAGAATTCATGGTGGACATCATGCGATGTGTGATGATACTCCATTTGTTACCAATCTACCCATTTGTACTGTGAGGGCTCAGCAAAGGGTGTGACTTAGGAGTTACTCCAATTCCCCTACTTCCTCTGCAACTGGGTAGTGAACAGAAGGTTCTTCCCAAGGCCAAGTGCATAGGTGATCGTGGATTTATAATGTTAGCACAAAAGTCTTCAGCATTGGCTCACCATTGAGCAGCAGCTGAACAAGATTGGTAAGATAAAAAACTAATGTCATCACAAACTGAGAATTGCTATATTAAGCCTATAGAAGTTAATTCCTATGGTTCAAAATATATGCGCTATTTGAAAAATTACATAATTTTGAACCTAATGTTAGAATTACTCACATTTGTTCCTAAGCAGCTTTCTCTTAATACTGTTGAAGCTGTTTTGAATGTTGACCTCATTATTTACTGTTTATGACTTCATTATTTGCCAGAGGCAGTAAAATTTCCTTGTTAATGACACAATTTCATGAGCCAGACTATCTAGATTCCTACTCCAGGTCCAAACTCACTAGCTAAATGACTTCCACCAAGTTCATAAGAGGCTCTGTGCTTCAGTCCTCTCAACTATTATAGTAGGAGGTTTTCTGGTTGTCATTTATACTCATGCACACAAAATTCGCAGAACCTAATGGGCACTAAGTAATGGAAGCCATTTTATCACTAATTAGCTATTCCACAAGTTCCACAAACTAGCAAGTCCACTGTGACTCATAGCGACCCAAGGCTGTAAATCATTCAGATAATCTCATCTTTCTCCCAAGGAACTGCTGGTGGGTTTGAACCACTAACCTTGTGGTTAGCAGTATAATCCTTGCACCACAGCCCAATGAAAGTTCCTGTCCCACAAGCCAGCTCATTCAGGTTGTGCCTTCTCTAGAAGCATATCATTTTACTGATTACAGGTGAAATGAAACTGATATAAATCATTGCAGGATAGAGTTCATATTGGTCCCTGAGCGAGGGACTATTTACCTGGATAGTTTTGACTGACACTCTTCTGATATCGGTATCCTTCAGATATGCATTTATCTAATTTTTGAGGGCTCTTTAAAAAGTTCCTGAAAACATTTCATTCCTTTCATACCATTTGCTCCATGAACATTTTGAAACCTCCTCATTCCTTCTTTATGGTGGAATAGGAGCAGCAGTCAACTATTTGACTGGGTACGAGAGCACGAACTCTCCTTTCAGGATCCCTGGAGGGTGGGTGCCGAGCAGAAGTCGCCGGCTGCTAACAGCAAGGTCGTTGCAGCTGTTGGGTGATACCAAGAGGGCTCGCATGCACAGCGACACTAAGCATGGTGCAGCAAAGCACTGGCCTGTCCTGCGCCCTCCTCGCAGCTCTTGTGCTTGAGCCACACTGCAGACACTGTGTCAATCTCACTGTTTGAGCGGCTTCCTCGTTTTCTCTGACCTTCCACTTTATCAAGTGTGATGGCCTCTTTCAGGGACTGGTCTCCCTGATAATGGGTTCAAAGTACCGGAGATGAAGTCTGGACGTCCTTGCTTCAAAGGAGCATCTGGCTGTACTTCTCCAAAGAGAGAATGCCTTGTTCTTCTGGCTTGTTGTCATTTGAGCTCCATGCTTCAAATGCTTTGATTCTTCTTTGGGCTTCCTGATGCAATATCCCACGTGCACATGAACTTGGGGTGACTGAAACTATCATGGCTTGGGCCACCTCTTGTCTTGCAGTTTGTCGGGTTCCGTATACACTAGGCAACACTTATGTAACTATGTCTATTATTCTTCTTTTCCAATATGTGATGCAGCCCCACCCTTTCTTGACATTGATGCTTTTATGATGTCTTATAGTAAAACCATCTCCTTTCCTCTGGTCGTTGTAATCAACGAAGGCTGTGCTTCCTCTCCTTTCCCACCTACTAGCATGACCTCTTTCTCTTGGAGAGCAGCTGGTGATTTCGAACTGCTGACCTTGGGGTTAGCTGCCCAACTCGTAACCATTATATCACTTCCTCGAAGGGTTACATGTTCCTCCCACTTTCTTGCTCAAGATATTGTTTAAATCTAAGATAATTACCACAATATAGAAGTTACACAGTTTTAAATAATTTCTCATAGTCTATGTGTTTTGCAAACCGAACAGATCCTCGGGGGGCTCATTTCCTGTGTGTGCCTTGCACCCTGTATGTGAACATGCTTACAAATAAATGGAAAGGACGGGAAACAAAAAGGTAAAAGGGCAAAGCACATGAGCAATATGTCCACAGAAATCTACAGCAGGCTTATGAATATATGACCATTGACTCTGCCTCCCTCACATTAAAAAAAAGTAATTCTAATACAGCAACAAGCTATATATTATCTCTTCCACCAGATTAGCAAACTTATACTTGTTTGGTCACACGTTGTGATGGAAAAAGACTGGGAACATTAACTTAGGTACATTTTATGAGTACGGACCCCTGGCGACGCAACTTTAAGCACATGGCTGTTAATGTAAAGCTTGCAGATTTGAACCAATTCAGAGGCTCCAGGAGAGGAAGACCTGGTGATCTATTTCCAGAAAATCACAGCCATCAAAAAACTGAGACAGTTTGACTTTATCTCATGGAGTTGCTGGTAGGTGGCATGAACTTCGTGACAACCAAGTCAGCCTCAAGGGAACAGTCAGGGGTGGGTAGTTTGGCTGCCACCAGCATAACTTACAATAATGATTCTACCTTTCAAAGTACATCTATATTATCGATGTTCACAGGTGTGCCAAATAATCCTGAAAGTCATATTTGAACAAATATTATCTCTGAGTGTAAAAATAAAATAGGGGACTGATTACACACACTCGGGGACTGCCATACAGCAGAATATTTTGTTGTTATTAAAATGATGTGGAGTTCTGGTAGCCTAATGATTACACCGTGGGATGATAACTGCAAGGTGAGCAGTTCAAAACCACTAGCTTCAGTGAATGAGAAAGAGGGAGCTTTCTACTCCCATAAAGAGTTACAGTCTCTCCAGAGGAGAAAACAAAAGGACCAATGGTTCCAGAGGCGGTAGAGGGACATGGAAGAGGAGAAGGTGGGAGAAAAGAAGTAGGTGTTAACAAACTCAAGGACCAAGAAACAACAAGTGACCTAAAATAGATGGCAAGGAGGGCATAGGATTCCTGATAGGGTTTGATCAAGGGCAATGTAGCCGACAGGAATTACTGAAACCAGAATGAAGGCCAGATGTGATAGTGGGACAAGGGGAAAGTAAAAGGAAATAGAGGAAAGAACTAGGAGGCAAAGGGCATTTATAGAGGTCTAAATACAGGTATGTACATATGTAAATATATTTATACATAATGACTGGAAAATAGATCTGTGTATGTATATATTTATATGTTCAGTATTAAGGTAGACAGACATTGGGCCTCTACTCAAGTACTCCCTCAACATAAGAACACTTTTTCTAATAACTTGGCCTTCCGTGACATGCTCACCTTCCTGACATGATCGCTGAAGACAAAATGAGTGCATAAGCAAATGCAGTGAAGTGGATGGTCCCTGGCTATCAAAAGATATAGCATCTGGGATCTTAAAGGATTGAAGATAAACAAGCAGTCATCTAGCTGAGAAGCAACAAAGTCCACATGGCAGAAGCACACCAGCCTGTGTGATCATGAAGTAATTATGAGATCAGGTATCAGGCATCAAAGACCCAGAACAAAAAATCATATCAATGTGAATGAAGAGGGGCATGGAGTGGAGACTGTCCCATCTGGAGAGGAGTGGAGTGGAGATTGTCCCATCTGTAGACAATCAGACATCCCCTTACACAAGGGTCACAAGGAAGAGATGAGTCAATCATATTACAATATAGCGCCAACAAAACATACAACTTTCCTCTAGTTCTTTCATGCTTCCTGCCCCCCCTCCCTCTGACTGTCATGACCCAATTCTACCTTACAAATCCCGCTAGACCAAAGCATGTACACAGGTACAGATAAGAGCTCACAGCACCGGGAATGCAAGACAGGTAAACCCCTCAGGACCAATAATGAGAGTGGCAATATCAGAAGGGGAAGGTGGAGATGAGAAAGGGGAAGCCGATCACAATGATCTACATATAATCGCCTCCGAGGGGAATGGACAACAGAAAAGTGGGTGAAGGGAGACATCGGTCTGTGTAAGACATGAAATAATAATAATTTATAAATTATCAAGAGTTCATGAGGGAGGAAAGGTGAGAGAGGGAGAGGAAAAATGAGGAGCTGATACTAAGGTCTCAAGTAGAAAGAAAACGATGATGGAAACATATGTACAAATGTGCTTGACACACTGGATGGATATATAGATTGTGATAAGAGCTGTACAATCTCCCAATAAAATGATTTTTTTAAAGTTACAGTCTCAGAAAACCATGGAGGCTGTTCTACCCTGCCCTATGGGGTTGACAAAAGTTGGAATCAACTTGATGGCAGTGAGTTTGTCGGTTCTTTTTAAAATTATTACTATTAAAATGATACAGAAACTACCAAATCTACTGATATAGAAACATTTTACCAATTTTCTTTCCAGTTAAATTATAGAAACTTGAGTGGATTCTCTGCATACCATTTTCCTGTTTAGACATTTAAAAAACAGCTAGGCAGGTATCCACTGACTAGATGCTTTCTTTGAATACCAGTCTGCTTTCAGTGCCATTCCTCCTGATATCTGGGCCAGGTATTCTTTATTGCTCAGGTTTGTCCCATGCTTTCAGCAACACCTGTACCCAGTAGATGTCACTCATGCTAAGTGAGCTCCAGATATTGAAAGATTATCTTCTTGAGGTCAAGCTTGCTCCTATTTAAGAACTGCTGATGTATGTTATGCTTGCGTGCATATAGACAATGTCTGAGAAAAGATAAAAGACACCACTAACTGCCTGATTATTCTCTGGGACTGAGACAAGACATGGGCTTGGGAGGCAGTAGGACTTTTATGCTGTTTCAAGGCTTACTCAAGGCAGGTATCTGTTTAATATACCATACATACTCATTTATAAGCCAAGTTTTTCAGCACATTTTAATGTAGTTTTGGTGGTAAAATTGGCTGATATTCGGGTTAGCTAATCCTCGAGTATATATGGTCGTCATAAGCGCATTGGGAAAGATACAGGTGCATGCTGTAGCCGTTCTGGGCTTGGAGTGCAGTGTTCTTTCATTGTTGAGTGGGGGCTCTTAGTGTGCGATTCTACCTGCTATCCCTGTTTTGTTATATTTTTATAATAACTTCCCTTTTCCTTTTAATCTTCTCAGAGGCCAATCGAGGCGGCCACATGGATTTCTGCAGCTCACTGGGCCCTCCCCACCTAATACGGCTTCTCTCTTTGTCTGCCCCTCTGAGGGACTCTGGGTCTCTGGGCATCTCTCTTTCTCTTCCTCTGCTTCCTCAGATGCCGAACCTGAGATGGTACCCACAGCTCCACGAAACTCTCACCACTGGCTTCTCCCAAAGCCAGCCAGCTTTGGTCTCACACACTCTGCTTCGGGCAGCTGCAGGCCTGGTCTGCTGTACCCTTAATGCCTTCCCTTTGGGTTGAGGGGGGCATCCCGCTGGGGACAGTCAGGTAAAGGGCTGTCCTCTCCGGGACAACCTCTGAGATATATGTGAGAACTGAACCGGGTGCCTGGGGTCTCCCAGAGGAGCAAGTCTCAGTTCTGAAAATGTTTTGGATATTCCATGTAAAGCACATGGGATATTTGTATTTAGGAAATATTTACTTAGCAGTCAGAAACACGCCAACTAATCACGGCTCTTCAAAAGTTCTGGAAGTTAGCTACCCCCTCAGAGACCATGGGGGTGCCGCTTGTCCAGAAGGTGAGGAGCAGGAACATGGCAGGAGACCTCCCGAGGTTTCAATGCCAAGGGAAGAGCCCTCTGGCATTTCCCCGGGGAGGATTTGCTTGCCACTTCAGGTATACACCACCCACATCCCTCAGGCCTTGGCATTGTGAAGGGCTTTGTTCCTCCTGGGTCGGCCTGTCCTTATCTGGACTGGTCAACAGAGACCCGCCTTCAGTGAGGGGAAGCAGAAAAGATCAATGGGTCTCCGTGGCTCAGTTTAATCTCCCTTTGTACCCAGACTGAAACATTGCAGCCACGACAGTGGCAGACATGTCTTAATGGAGGAAATTAGAAAGCCCTGATAAGATAAGGGTGAGGAGGTAGTAACGGATTAGTCGTCAGAGCCCCAGGAACTGACTGACCATGAGAAAAATCAATGGACATTTCCATCTGTTCCCAAAGCAAGTGCCATCCGAAGGCAAGGTCAGCATCCCAGCACACGCAGCTGGCTGTAAAGGAAAGTCCAGGTGAGGGGGATCCGAGTTACATAAGCGGAGTCAACCCATGGCCTAGTGGTAACAACGGTTCCAGTAGGAAGGCTCTCTGGTTTGTTCTCTGACCTTTTCCTGTCTTCCCAAGCTTTTCCCAACTACATCCTAGAACTTCCATCTTCTAAGGTATTTATGGAATGGGTCCAGTGCACATGGTACATACACCCATACATGTTTTTTCCCCATCAATTTTTTTCTCCTATATACTTTGTGTTTGTGAACTCATGTTTGTGCGTGTTGTATATGTGTGTGTGTGTAAGTGAGTGGATATATGTTTTCTCCCCTAAGATGACTACCCAGGGCCTCTAAATACTGAAATCTCTTTCTCCAATATACCAGGCCATGCAAAGTTCCTCCCCAGTCCCTTCATCCTCCCGACGACCCCTCTGTCTTCTCAATGCATACATTCCCACAGGTTCCTTGATGTCACGACCAGTGCAGGGTTCTACAAATGAAGCACACACGTCACCTACTGCTAAAGGCTTCTAGGCAAATCACAATAAAGATGGCAATCATGGAGCTATGTCATTGTGTATATAATTATTTTTCCCAGCATGGCAGCTAATTATTCAATGACCCTTACTCATGAACTGCTACCAGATAGTCCCTCAAAATCATCCACCATCTCCCACCGCGTACGTTTCTGAAACCATTAGACAGGAAGACGAAGAAACACGTTCCTCACTCACTTCTTTATAGGAGAGCTTGGAAAGAAAACTTCAGCTCAGTTTTGATGGACAATGGCGATCCAAGAAATCTAGAGCTGGAAAGACAGCACAGGAAGTGCAACCTTTTTGGTGAAGGTCAAGCGGATAGGCCTGTTGCTCTGAAACGCCCATTTGATGGGTAACATTGTGTCAGTGGTCTACAATTTTCAGGAGTGAAGGGAAATTTAAGGACCTCTCTGGGTCATTTTACGAAGCTCTGGTGCCACAGGAAGGCACATGATAGGTTGCCAGATGGGGCGGCTTTGTGTGTGTGTGTGTGTGTGTTGGTTTTTTCTCCTTTAATTGTGAAGCCCTGCTGACCTAGGAATTAACACCCAAACAAAAAATGTGCTGCCATTGAGACCATTCCAATGGCTAGCAAGTCTGCAGGATGGCGTACACCAGCCCCTTGGGTTTCAGAGACTTTACATCATTGCAAGAGTAGAAAACCTCATCTTCCTCCGGTGGAGCGGCAGGTGACTTTGACCGGTGACCTGTGGTTGCCCTGAACTCTACCTGGGCATACTGGGCCAGCCTGTGGGAGGCTTACACAAGGAAGACATCCTCTTTGACATTTGCAAGCCTTGTTTTCTCCGAGGCTCTGAGGATGCACCCAACCTGAACGTATGCTTTCCTCTTTGAGAGTCGGAATTGGCTGAATGGCAGGAATTGTGGCTGACAGAGTTTTGATTGACAGAGAAGCGCTCTCGATTTTTTTCTTAGTCAGCACTTCTCCAAGTAGAGACAGTCAATTACAAGATGTAGCCTTCTTCATTCTCTTCTATGTTCCAGAGAAATAATGAGTTGACAGAAGCTGTTGTTAATACAGCTAGTCATTCAAACATGTAGGTAGTTTATTCTGCCTGATTGGTGGCTTTGAAGCATTATATAACATTTTAGGGATCTGGAAAAAGGATACAAAGAGAAATGCTGACTAGCCAATGCTAATATTTGCTCAAAACAGTGAGTCATATAAACTGGGGTTTCCTCTCTGGGATGCTCATTATTGGCATATTGTCTGAGTCTCGGTACAACTTGCTGCCATAATCCTTGTTGAGAACATGGAAGAAAGCCTTGTTCAGGTGAAACCTATGTTTATCTAGATCACTCCTGTTGGCACCATCACTTTGGTTGCCTCTGGGAGGAATGAGCAGTGTCATAAGCATCCAGTTGGTAAGCTTGTGCAGTTATTTTCTCTCTGCCATCTCTTCTATCTCTCCATGGCATAGCCTCCATATCCTGGCTCATCCACAGGTTTCCAGAGAAACAGTTCCTTCTGTGCCTTTTCTCATACCCTGGAAGGACGTTCAAAAACCAATAAAGCCAGGCTCAAGTTTGAACTGAAGTGAGTGTCTGGAGTAATCTTTCATGTTAAAAACACAATTTTTCTCTCCTGGGGTATAACACGAGCCACGTGAATTCTATGTGCTTGGCTTACTCTTTGTGCTTCCTGGTGACAAAGGCCCCTGGCAAGCACAGCCAACAGGAGGCCGGTTACGATGCCATCCTCTTCTAGGATAAAGCTCTTTACAAAGCAAGTCGCAGACGGCGTCTTGGTCACACCTCTCCTTTCAGGCTCTGGAGTCGTGCAAATCTGAGCTCAAGTCCAGGCTTTGTCACTTACACTTCTATCACATGAAGCAGAGCTTGCTTTATATGCAAACCAAGGGTGATGAAAACACATGAATTACATAAGAACAGAATGTGATACTATACTAAGGCATCTAAGAAAGAGATCAGCCACAGAGAAAACAGAACATAGATATTACAATTATTATTGTTCAGCACTGTGTAGTCAAAATCGCATTTTTCCCATCCATGAGGCCCCTCAAAATTCTATTACTGTCGAGCTACTTCTGACTCATAGCAACGCTATGGCACACAGCAGAACTGCCCCATAGAGTTTCCCAGGCAGTAAATCTTTAAGGCACTAGACGACCACATCTTTCTCTTGCAGAGTCACCACTGGATTTGAACCTCCAACCCCGTGGTTAGGAGCTGAGCACTTACCCACTGGGCCAAGAGGGCTCTGTCAAACATGAGCACACCTAACATATTCCATATGCTCTCTCATGGCTTTGATAGTGAAGTGATTCATTCTAATTCATTTGGTAAAACGGGGGGAATGGAATATCAGGAACTGAAACATCAGATATTTTACTACACCTTTTGCTTAAGATACCAACCTAATATCTCAGTACTTTACACTCATGTATCTATGTGCTCAAAAAGGAAAAGATAGTTATTGAGAGATTCGTATCTCTTAGGTGTTCTTTGAGGTTCTGGTACAACAATAATAAACAAGGGAATGTTGTGAGGGTTTGGTACTGTCGATATAGACAATGCACACATAAGTGAATCAAATTACAATTCCATGTATTGATAAGCGCTATGCAAAAACAAACAAAAGTCTCCAATACCCAAGCCGGAACAGTTTGAGCAATAAAATATAGTTTCAGGTTATAAGGAAAAACGTAAATAAATACTCATGAGTCCACACACATATCAGTAAATGATTGAATGAATAAACTCATAGGGTCAACGGGACAGAAGGATTCTTCCTTTCTCAAGACTTAGTAAATCAACGAAGAAGGGATTATGCAACTATGACACTCATCATGAGAAAGCCACACCAAGAGCAAGTGATTATTACATGCGACGAAAATGCGTGTTAAAGCTCAAGGAGATGCACTGGATTTGCAGAATCCCAGGGCATATGTTTCAGAAAAAAATCACTAACGACAGCACAGAAACATAGTAACTTTACATTCGTGAAACCGTGCAGACACCACTCTAAGCAAGGCATTACCAAAAGTAACACAGGATTTTGAACTCTAATATGATGAATTTAAGAGCACATCCTCCCCAAATCCATTACCTCCATCTGATCAGGAGAAAGTATCAGATGACTCCAATTTGTGGGTCTCTCTACAAAATATCTGACCAGTAGTCTGCAGATGTGTCAAGGTCAAGAAAGACAAAGCCAGGCTAAGGGATTACGATAGGTGGAGGAGACCAAGGAGACATGGCAACTAGGCAGGAGAGAAAGACATTAACAAGAAAACGAGTAAAATCTCAACACCAACCCTAGTTTAGTTAGCAGTGGTAGACTGGCGGTATCATCCTGGTTTTGATCGTTGTGCTGCGGTTATGCTATTGTGTTGTTGCAGTCAGCTAGCAAGTGCATTCTCATTCATAGCGATCTCATAGATGTAGCCCTGCCCCCACATAGAGTTGTCTCTGGCTGTAACGACCCCCCAGTGGGTCTTTTCTCTCTCTAAGGGGCTGGTGAGTTCAAAATGCTGACATTTTGGTTCGCAGCGGAGCTCCTGCGACAGTGCCACTTCGGCTCACACACATACACACACACAATGTGTAAGGTGTTGATAATAGAGGACGCCGGATCCCTTCTGTGTTTAGGATATCCATGTATTAATTTTGCATCTCTTCTGTTACAAAATCAACAGCGACAATAATCAATACTTGCTCCTTTATCTCTGAAGCAGTTTCCATGTAGCTATAGTCACATATCTCTTTTAACAGATGGCCAAAAGGATTCATATACACAGCAATCATTTCCTACATTCTTGTCATTCAAAATGGAATCGATATTGGTATAGGTCATTATTGAAAGGCAGTGATATCTCCTCCTGCCTATCTCCATCTTGTTCATCATGTTCAATGTGAGTACAACTTTATCAACTTCAAAGATGATTCGGGATCCCGAATCAATCATATAATGACTGTTCCATGACTTGAGTCAGCCCTCACTCACAGTGATCCTGTATACAACACACAATGCCCAATCCTGGTGCTTCACTTGAGTTCGTTGTTGCAGCCACGAGTGGTTATTTACAGCCGTTCCTCATTTTAAGTCGTGTCTATCAGCAGAGAAGGTCCTGGAATCCTAGTTCCATCCATGTCCTTAAGGCCAACTCTACTTTGAGGAGACATCTCCCAGTTATATTTTGATGGGCTCATCTTCTGGTTCATGTTAGACCATGTCCTGCTGTTAGTCACACGGTGTTCCGTGGCTATTTCCACTGAAAGGGACAGCCCGCTATGTTTTTTTTTTTTTTCTAGTGTGGCCGTCGTCTGGAAGCTCCACAGAAACCTGTACGCTATAAATGATCCTGCTGACATTTGAAATGCTGGTGACATAGTTCCCTTGGCATCACCACCACAAGGGTGCCGCTGCAGTCTGATGAAACGATAGATCCAATCAGACCACACTAGACACCAAGACCACTGCTGTCCAGTGCAGCCCCTGGGGACCCCACGTGTGAGAGCGTCGAATGGCTCAGTCATATCTTCTCAGCCATGGTTGTTAGGGAAGCTGACCACCAAGCTCTCCTCCTGTGAAATCTCTGCTTGGGGTGAGAAGCCCAGCATTACCTATTTTTTTTATTAATTAACAGCTAATTGATAAGTTAATTGTTGGTTTTTCTTTTAGCAGCCAATCACGTAACGTTCCTATCCCGTCTTTGTGTCAGGCTCCTCTGGTATGTGCAAGCCTTAGACGGATTTATCCCCATGGTTGTCGCTGACCTATCACTTCTAACATATGTTTTTGCATGTAAGCTTTTGGCAGATGGACGCTCTGCTGCATAACACAGTATAGTATCCCAAATGTGGTGCACGATGCCAGCCAGGTAGTTCCTGTTCACAGCTGCTATTGAGTCAGCCTAACTCATGGTGGCCCAGGAAAAATGGGAGAACACAACTGATTTTTCAGACAGATCACCAGGCCTTTATTGCTAGTCCCTTAGTCTGGATAGTCTGGAAGCTTAGGTGCAGCCTATTTGTATCCGACCAACATGTAAATCTCCCTTGGCAGACAAATGGCAGCTGGGCCTGAGGAGCACTCCTCAGGAATTGAACCCAAGTCTTTTTCATGGAAGGCAAGTATTCTCCCACTGAGCCATGACTGGCAGACAGCTGGTAGGTACACAGAATCAAAGTTGTTAAATGAATGACCAGTGCTGAGTTGATGGAAATAAGTCACCTGGAGATGTCACAGCAGGAGATCGGGCCCGCCCAGTGCTGGTTCACTTTATCTAGAGGCCCACTGCTGGGAGCCAACTCCACCGCACATGGGACATGAAAGAAATGTCCGTCCATAGCTTTTGCTCTTTGAAATCAAAATAGAAACTACTCCCCCACGATCCTCTTTGGAATAGTGATTGTGAACTCCAGCTAGAAAAATCTTCATGAATTGACTGTTGGTGAATCTAATAAAAATAATTTATCTATGTTGGAGGCCAGCTTATAAAAGTTCCTGGAATCCAACAGATTTTAGCCATTTCTTGAATACTGCAGATGTGTCCTGCTTGGGGGGGGGGGGAGAATTACAACACCATATGTTCCTTGTTCCCAAGAGCAGGTTTTAGGGAAGTTGTAACAGTGAAAGTGGGTTTTTTCTTTCTTTTGAAACCGAGCATGCGGATTTAGAGCTTATTAAAGTGAGAGACTGAGTGTAGTGGTTTGATTTGGGATTAGGAAAGGGGGCAGCGCTAAAAGCTTAGCTCCACAGCTCTGCCCGGGCTCTTCCCTGAATATCTCATACTGAAAGGAGCTGGACAGGACTTGGGAAACACTGTTTGCCTCTTGTGTCACTTGATCAAGGAGCCCATGTGGCTCAATGGTTAAGTTGTCCACTGCTAACTCAAAGGTGGGCGGTTCAAATCTACCCAATGGCTCAATGTGTGCGGGGCAAGGGAAGGGGAGAAGACCTGGCATTCTGCTTCCATGAAGATTTCAGCAGAGAGAATTCTACGAGGTTTCATAGTTCATGCGAGGTTTCATTACATTGGGTCTCCATACGTTGAAATCCACCTAATGGCCCCCAACAGCAACAACCGCTTGATCAGGGGTTCCTATGAATCAGAGCTGACTTGATGGCATCCAACAACAAACGCCACTAGATCACTTGGGCACACGGAGGCTCCGAGCATCCCTGGTCCCTTCTAGAGAGCTGGGTTCAAACGCTGCATGCAGCCATGCCCGTTGAAAGGACGAATACATTCACTCTTTGAATCATCCATTCTATTTTCCATGTTCTTCTGACACTACCGACCACAAGCCTTTCTTTTTGAAAGCGCCAACCCGGGTGGTAGCACACACACACCAAGTAAAAACATAAACCAAGAAGCCACAGCCATGCCGTTGTGCAAACAAACCTACGTGTGAAGTCTGACACTGCTTGGCCACGCCACGTAACTAAGACAATATCCCCCTGAAAAATGACCCAACACAGTTGCTGCTAAGAAAAACATTACACGAGTTGTTGGTTTTCATGACATCAGCTGCTATTACCCAGAGATAAAACATTTTCCCAGACAGTTTTAAAAAAATTGAGAGAGAATACTAAAAATAGTATTTTCGATCTGATCTTCCGGAACTTTGGGGAGAAAACAGTTGAAAACACCCAAGGATAAAATGCCGAAGCAAGAGCCAGGCGAGGCCAGAGTCCTATAGCTCTCAGTATGCTCACATCCCTGCCTTGGCGTGGTGGTGAGCAGGGTCAGTTGAAGTTTGCACAAAGACGCCAGCAGGACCAGAATCACGTGGTGCATCACTTGCTACAAACCAGATGTCGGTAAGTCATGTGTCCTCTGGCCTGCTGCCTGTGTTTGCAAATAAAGTTTTATTGGAATCCCACCATGCATCTTCATTTATTTACTGTCTGTGTCTGTTTTGCGTTTCAGAGGCAAGGTCGAATAGTTGTGGCAGAGACTAAATAACCTGCATAGGAGGAAATATGCATTCTCCGGTCATAGAAAGAACTTGCTGTTTAGCCTCTCCTCTAGACCCAAAGTGGCCAGGTGGAGCCATCTCAGTGTAAATGTAAACCGAGACCTGTTTACATAAATACTATGAATTAACTTGGGCCATCAGACCCTAATTTTCTTGATAGGAGAGAAGGAGAGTGGTAGCGCTCATGACATGGAGTATGTGTGAGCTGCCTCTGTAGGGTGTATTACAGTGGGAAGGGAGGGTTGCTATGGCGATAGTGGTGATCAGCCCTAATGATCCTAAAAATATTCCACAAGTAATTTTTATAACTATAAGGATCAAAAATAAACTAAGATGGCTGGTATAGATCTTTGTAATGGGAAATGTGCTGAAAAATAAATGAGTTTACGATATCATCTATTCAGCCATCCTTTAGACAACCTTTCCTATGTCACTATTTCTTTTAGCCAACCAATCAGAACTCCTCTTCACTACCAGGGTAACAAGGTAGAAGCTACTGCATGTGCCACAGGGATTTGGCCTTTTATAACCTTTAAAGACTGCCTCAGGTTCTACAAGATAGCCTTGAACTCTACCATCCATCCATCTATCCATCCATCCATCCATCCATCCATCCATCCATCCATCCATCCATCTGACCTGCCAACCATAAATCTATCTAAATGGAATATATTTTAAATCTTTAGTTTTTTATATATAGGTGTTGAAAATTCAATATCCATTGAATTAACCAAAAATTATTAAACTATATAATTTGGATTTCTCCACAAAGTCGATAAGACTTTTAATGATGTTTTTGAGGACATTATGCCAATAAGTATGTAACTGTGAAGAATGGGAATTTCAGAATTCTTAATTTTGTTTAGGCAGAACCAGTATATAGACAGGCCAAGAGGCAGTCATCTGAACGAAAAATGGGCATACTGAATTATTTTAAATCATAAAATGTGCAGATCAGGGTGCTATCCTTTCACCATAATTATTCAACATGTATGGTGAGTAAGCAATATGAGAAACTGGACTATATGGAGAAGATGGGATATCAATATTGGAGGAAGGCTCATTACAACCAGTTCTGTGCAGATAACTGAACCTTGCTTGCTGAAAATGAAGAGGACTTGAAGCGCTTACTAATGAGGATCAAAGATGCCAGTGTTTGGTATGAAATACAATTAGGCCAAAACACCCTTCATAACTGGACCAATAAATGGTATCATGATTTACAGTGAACAAATGGAAGTTGTAGCTTACTTGGATCCATAATCAGCACTCATGGAAGCAACAGTAAAACAATCAAATGATGTATTGTATTGGGAAAACCGGCTTCAAAATACCTTTTTCAAGTGTTCAAGAGCAAATATGTCACTTTGAAAATTCAGATATACATGGGACAAACATGCGTCAGATGAATGTGAAAGCTAGACAATGAATAAGGAATACCAGAGAAGAATTGATGGATTTGAATTGAATACCTTAGTCTGGGTTCTCTAGAAAAGCAAAACCAATGGAGTGTGTGTGTGTGTGTGTGTGTGTGTGTGTGTGTGTGTAACTCACATAACTGTAAAAGAGGACAAGTCCAAGGGTGGTCAGGTTTCAAATCTGTGGGTCAGATGATAGACTGGAGACTTCTCCTGACTCAAGGAGCTTCAGGGGTTGATGAATCCAAGATGGGAAGGCAGGGGACAGGCAAGTGACTGCATTTGAGAATGAATTCAAGGCCAGCAGGATAGGCCGGTGGGTGCAGAGGTGAATAAAGGACAAGGTCAACTAATTAGCTGATAGGCTGCTGAGGACTTCCAGGATTGGCAGGCCATACGGCAGGCCATTGAGTCAAATCCAAATAACTCAAGGTCCATGAGCCAGATGCAGGATTCAGACCCACATAAAGCAAGCAAGCTTTCACAGAGCAGCATCTTATATTGGAATCTGGCCACACCCCCGAGAAAATTAATACCATCATCTCTGAGACCTGAGTAAAAATGTTTCATTCTACCTTAATTCTATCCCATTATGGAAGCTTCCAATGGACTGCTTGTGATTATATTGTGTTTATTCAGGTCATGGGGTATTACTAGGTATTAATATCCAAAATACTTAAATTCTGACCCAGCCAAGTTGACACCGAACCTTAACTTTCACAAAGGAAAATGTTGATGATACAATTGACTTCCAGAAGAATAAACCCATCTGTCCTAAAGGAGGCACAGACAGAATATTCCTTAGAAGTGAGGAGGTAAGTCTTCATCTCATGTGCTTTGAACAACTTATCAGGAGAGACCGGTTCTTGGAGAAGGTCATCATGCGTAGGAAAATAGAGGGTCGGCCAAAGATAGAAAAATTATCAATGAGATAGAGTAACCCAGGGGCGTCACAATGAGCTCAAAGAAAACAATAATTGTGAGGATGGCCTCGGACCGGTGGGAGGTTTGTTCTGTTGTACACAGGGGTTGCCAGGAGTCAAATCCTACTCAACGGCAACTAACAACAACAACCAGTGCTGAGTGCAGTGTGTCAATCACCAAAAGACAAATACTAAATGGTAGATCTACATGCAGAAAACAGTTTTATTTTTTTTAATGTTACAAAGGCTAGAAGGGAGAGGGAAGGATATCACTGAGTAGATAGCAGAGACATGGACCTTTTGGCCATAAGAAGAACACGGCCAAAGATAAGAAAAGTCGACACAGACTGACAAAGGGACAGGGAACACGAAGAAGGACGTGAACGCAAGGAGACAACTGTAGTATAAATGCTGTACCATAGACAATCTTGTACCAATAGTATCATAAAAGCATGTGTGTCATAACAGGTATTGGTGCATATTTATATAGGAAGACATGTGAGAAATGCTCATGCATGTAGAGGTAGAGCTGTTGGCATACATGTGTACATGTGTGGACTGCATATGAATTCACAGATATTACAAACCGTACAGAAAGCACAGTCAAGGTGGCTTCCTGGACATAGCTAAACAACAGCCAGGATGGGTTCACTGTCTCAAGGCCCTTAGGACTATACTCTTGAGGGACAACGTAGTCAATTGGCAGAACACAGCTCACAAAGATGATGTGTCTCCTTTCACTTGGGCAAGTAGTGTCTGGGGGATCTGGAAAGCTTGCAAGCAGGCAACAAAGATATAGCTAGCCATTGGTCTCTGCTTGGACAGAGCCAAAGACAATAATGGAAATGAATGGAACAAAGAAGAACACATTCATGGCACTACTAACAGCCAGCTTCTTTAAACCTGCCACCAGAAGGCTTAGATGACACCTGGCGACCAACACCAACTGCTGCGGGTCTTGTAGAGGACCCAAGGTATAATGGAAGGGAAATGTAGAACAAAATTTAAACTTCCTAAAAAGACAAGACTGATGGAGGGGAAAGCGCGAGAGGAACTCTAGAGACTTTTGCCCGAATATTCTCATTGAAGATGGAATTGAAGCTATTTCTATGGACCATCCTAAACCCAAACAATAGGTTGGCTTCCAAAATAGGCAGTCTCATCCCTGAGTAATGTGCTGCCCCAAACATTAACCTTTAGAAGACCGAACAGTCAACGTTTACCCACAAACAAAGGCAAGAAGTCAAGGACGGGAAAAGAGGCTAGATAAACGGGAACAGAACCCCAGATGAAAAGAGTAAAATGCGGACAGAGCGTCAAGGTCATAAGCAACGGCATGAAAGCCTGAATATAAAAATTGGATTGGGAACCTAAACAGCTGTGAAAACATTCACCTAAAGCCCAATAAGATATTATCTTTATCACGGCGAATCAAAAACTTGTGTTTGTGCATTCCAAAGGCGAATCAAAGAGGAGGAAGGACAGGATGGCCACTTACTGCTTATAGATAAATCATTTAACAAACTAGGATGTTTCTGAAGATGTAAAATGGAAATCCTACTACCAACCACCTAACTCAGCGTTGGATGGCAAATAAAGGAGGCCATGCAAGGAACATACCAGGAACCAATGAAGAGATCGATGCCCACTGGCTATTTTTACTCTGCTTATTACGCCACTTGCTCCACTTTCTAAAGTTCAGCCATATGACAAGAAGAGACCATCGTGATATTTGCCACCTAAGCGTGCGTCAGACTAAATGGAACATTTCCCACCAAAAGTGAAAATAGCTCCGTCTGGCGTTCCTCTGGGCTGGGAAGGAAAAAAGCAATCATGTGTCAAAGACACTAGTTTATGAGGATTTAACTGGGCACAAATTGAATCTGTGGCTTGGCCCAGGAGAGAAATATTTGCAAAACATCTCACCGATGGCAGTGATAGCCACATTGCCAGCAGTGGCAGCTTAGAGACGATAACTCCGTGCTGTCTGACACGTGGTTCTGAGAAGATGGCAAACATGTAGGAGACGGGATCCTGATGTTTCCAGTATGTATATTTCCCTCCCCTGAATGATCTGAGCCTTCAAATTCACATTAGCGCTTTCACAGTGTCCTGCAGAGATTTCTGTCTCTACAAAATTTAATGGCACCCAACAGTAAAATGCTTTGATGCTTTTTTTCAACTTCAGGGTTGAAGTCAAAGTGATCCTCTTACATGCTTGGTCTCAATGTCACATCAAGCTTGGCTGTAATAAGGCGATCTTCCTTGACAAAAGTCACGTACGTGGTACGATTCCAGAATGAACATGAGCATCCTGTCTTTGATGTGTCTGGCAAATTATGTTGGTATGAGAGGGCGAAAATATTGTACCATCTTTTTAAAAAGGAGGACAATTTGTTGCTGCTTTCCTGATTAGCGAAATGTGCATAACTAGGGTCAGAGTGGAACAAAACCTTTTAATCATCCTGGTCAAGTTCAAAAGAAGGTCGGCCATGGGAGGAACATCTCGGGTGGATCTTAATTTAGTGGAACTGGTTCCCCTTGTCTTTTTGTTCTCATGATATTTAGTGTAGGGTGAACTCACCGGGATTGGACAACACAATATTGTGAAATAATCCATCACGCTCACATTCACCAGGATGTAGCTGGAACGCACGGGACACTTCCTAGAGAAAACAAAAGGGGCTTTGTCCAAAGTCTGAATGCACATCCAGCCAGATCCAACAACACTGCTTAATTTTCCACTAAAGCCTTGGACACTCATATATATATATATGTGTATATATATATATATATTCCTTTTTCAAACAAGCAGAAAATAAAGTCTTTGATATTGAACTATGGAAGCAATGTTGTTTATAGGTGCCATTGAGTCAGCTGGACTCACAGCGACCGGTGTGACAGAGTACAGCAGTTTGCGTAGTTTCCTGGGCTGCCATCTCCACAGGAGGAGAGAACCTCTCCACCGTGGCTGCCGGGTGGTTTGGAATAGCAGCAAACCCCTTGGATAGGCTGCCACTGTATCTCCTCACTTAAGCGAGAGGGGTGTTATAATCTTGTCTCCTCTTCAAAGGAATGCATAGCCTACTTCGAGAAGGTTCTCCAAATGAGAACAAAGAATGTACGGCAAATAGCACGGTTCGGTGAGACTGTGAGAGTTTTCTTTATAATTGCTTTGGAATTTCCCAGTTAGCTTTCAAAGTCAATATAGTTTGGTTCCATGCCACTTGTCCTTTGGCATGACATGAGAAGCTTGGCCATCATTGGGTAGAAAGAGGGAAATTTGAATGGGACTTCTCCAAAGCGGTTTATAGACTACGGTGTGTAGATCCTGGAAAACTATAAAAATAGCTTTGGCCTAGGCTATTGTAAGGAGCTCGGGTGGCATTGTTGGACAAATGTTGAACTGATAGGCACAGGTCAGCTGTTTGACCCTACTGGTTGCTTCCTGGGAGACAGCTGAGACTGTCTGTAGATGTCCACCTTGGAACCCTGCAGGGCCTCTCTGAGTCATAGACCGAGGTGAGTGCTTTTGATGTTACCCATTCAATAGCAGTGACAGTGCAAGTCCACTGTGCAGGGAATTGTACATGGAATCTCACAGCAGCATTCCTCCACTCCCTCCAAACTCGAAGCAATCCAAAATGTCTGTCAACTTCTGATAGGACGGGCAAAGTGTGGCCCCTTCTTTTGATGGTAAAATCTAGTCAGCAAGGAAAATGAACAAACTACTAACATGTGCTACCCAGAATGCATTGGTGTCAAATCCAGTCTGACTCAAAGTGATCCTATAGGACAAAGCAGAGCTGCTGAACAGGGTGCAAGCTGACTGCCACATCTGCCTGCAGCAGAGGCGTTGGTGGGTTTGAACCATAAACCTTTAGGTTAGCAGATCAACATGTAAGCCTCACTGCCACCAGGGCTCCTAGCGCATCAAAAGATACCTGTTAAAGAGAGCAGAATCGCCACACCCCAGAACTGGAAGAGAACCATTCTCCTCCTTACACTGGAAATAGAGAGTATAGCCAGCGTTCATAACAGATTCCTAAATAAAGATGGGTGAGCCATTGAAATATGTGGGCAAAGGTTGAAGCAGCACCCCAGATCTAAGATACCCAATAGTAGAAAACACTGCAAGAGCATTGCTAGGGAAACAGAAATTAAAGTCACGCTTAGCTATAGTAACCCGAAAGGACAGAGTCACCTCTGTAGGCTTCTTACACTGTCACTCCTTACGGGAGTAGAAAACTCTTTGTGGGAATAGAAAGCCTTGTCTTTCTCTGTGGAATGGCTATTGGTTTCAAACTGCTGACTTCACAGTTAGCAGCCCAACTCGTAAGCTACCACACCAGCAGGAAGGAAAAGGCAATAGGAGGCATCTTCTAGCAAATTTTTCAAAAGTCAATTTGGGGAAATGACATTCTGTTCCCATCTTGCTGCTAATAACAAGCCAATCACAGGTCCCACCTGTGTTCCATGCATGGAGCATCCATAATACTGTGAGAGCCACAAGCTAGGGATCAGAACATGGTTCTGGAAAAGGATTTGGGATTTTCAAATATGAATGCATGTTTAGAACTCAATGCAAAGCAATAAAGAACGTACAACTTTGGGCCCAATTAAAAAAAACGCAACAGACTTGAGTGAGCATTCTGCAGTGAAGCTCTCTCATAGCCACAAGCATGAGAAAATGCATATCACATCATTAGTCATCAAATGACAGCCACAAGGAGATGGTCCTACACACCCTCCAGCAGAGCTACATGAAGGAGACGGACAGTACCGGCTATTGTCAAGGACTATTGTCAAGGCTATTGTCGCTCGTGGGAATATAATATGGCCTAACCACACTGGAAAACTCTTTGGTAATTTCTAATAAAGCTCAATGACCTAGAAGTCCCACTGTGTTATATCTACATATGTATATTTCACTGCTATAGATATATTTATATCCAAAATAAATGGAGAAATGGACTCATACGCTCACGCACAAAAAGTACTTTACACATCATAGGCCCAGATCAGAAAAGGCCAAATGTCCACCCACCGGAGAATGGGGTTTCTTTTTTAAAAATTATACTCTATTTATATGAATCACAGCCCAGTGGTTTTAGAAAAGGAGAAATGACTGATGCAGACAGCAACATGGGTGTTTCCAAAGTATTATGTTGAGCAGAAGAAGCCAAACAGAAATGAAAAAAATTATGCAGGTGATGTGATTCCACATTTTAAGAAATTATGGAAAGATGCTCCTTTCGGGAATGGGGAAGAAAAATTTCCTTCACTCATAAGGGGACTTATTTATATGTGGAAAGATTATAAGTGAAATAAGTGGACTTATTATAAGTGGAAATATTTAAAGGGGATGAGAATGTTTGACATGTCCTGTTGGGTGGAGCGGAGCGGCTGGGGGTTTTGAACTGCTGACCAATGAAAATTGCAGTCTAACATATAACCACCAAGCCACCAGGGTTCCTATACAAATACAGTCCCTGTGAGCACATCATCACAGCATATTTTAGGTTGACAAAGTGAAATATGCATTCAACTCGCCTGGGGATCTGGTTGACATGCAATTTGTGATTAGGCGATCTCGAGTGATCCAGCAGGTCGGCTACATGAACACTCTCCTGGTGATGCCGATGCTGGTGCCGCTCTTTGCCTATACTTTTTGGCAGCTGGCCCTACCATGGACTTCTGAGTCTTCTACTGGTTATGGCTCTATTATGCTCCCCCCCCTCACACTTAGGGGTATAGAAAAGTCATTGCAGGATGCTTACTATTCTCCACTGGTAACTACAATGTGGGTGATGCGAGTCCCCTCAGAGCTGTCTGGGGAGAAAGGTATGGAGTGCACCTCTGAGCCAGAAACGCTTTGGAGCACACTTCTACTTGTGCCACACGGGGTCACCGTGTACGGGAGGTCTCCTTTCACCAGCCAGTCACTGGCTGCATGTCATCCTGACCCTGAACCCACAGTAACAAGGCTCCTAGTTGATCGAAAGACACCTTGAAGAGAAAGCCACATGCCACACCCATGGACTGGAGGAAATCGGTTCAATTCCAACTAGTTGAAAACTAAACAGTCATCCTGGGGCTCCAGACATACTAGGGTTCTGGTAGCAAAGGCAAAGCCTCTAAGTCTCAGGGGGATTCCAGGCAGAGCAGCCAGAGGCAAGAGCACCCAAGTCCAGGCAATGAGAGCCCAGCCTGATGGAAGGTATTAGAGTGAACTTGGCCTCCCGATTAGAAAGCAGTGGCACTGTGTTACCTACAGACGTACAGCCATGGAAACACCGGAGGACAGCTATACTCTGTCCTAGAGGGTCGCTCAGAGAAGGAAGTGATTTGGTGGCAATGGGTTTAGGAAATGGCTGGCAGTCGCGTGATGACGTGGCACCAGCAATGTTGAATCTAGGAGTAATAGGAGTTTTCCTTTGGGGAGTGTTCTTTCGGCCTATTCCCTGGGTGACGGAGGGGATTTGGAAAGATTATTTGTAAGTCTCATGTTTCATGGCGGGCTTTTCTTCAGGCTCTTGTTCCTCCACTGTCTCTAGAACCCCAGAGTCTAGAGACCCAGTAGTTTGATTTCTCCCAGGATACGTCTCTCCTCTCCTCCTGTGTGGTATGGATTGAGTTTAGAAGATGAGATCAGAATTCAGAAACCCATTGGCTTTGCGGAGAGGAATGAACCAGCTCCCACCGCAGAAGATCTTCAGGTGATGAGAAATCCCAGGTAGCATAAAGAGCCCATCTAAAGCACTGACTCACACAGCAGGGCCCAGGGCATGGTAGGCGACACAAAGACTGGGTCTGTATGTCCAGAAGCCAGGGTCTATGCCTTCCTCCAACTCAATGGCACGAACTTAGACCTGAACTCCTCCAGACAGCATCACACCTGTTTGTTTGATTTTTTTTTTTTAATGTGGGAATCACTCTCAGGGCCACAGAAGGTCAACTTGGATGCCATTTGCCTTTCGAGATCCTGCTGTGGGTTTGGAAGAGTTAGTCAGAAACCTGATGGATGAGTCTGTAAACCAGTTGCCCTGAGTCAACTCCAATTCAGGGTGACCCTGGGGTTAGAACAGAACTGGGATACATGAGGTTTTCAAGGACTGACTTTTCTGAATCAGCTCACCAGGGCTTTCTCTCAATGTCCCTCTCGGTAGCTTTCAATTTCTAAACCTTTGACAAGCAGCTAAGCCAATTAGCCATGTGTGCCTCCCAGGGACTCCAGAGATTCAGTTCTCACTGCCATTGAGTTGATTCTGGCTCAAAATGACCCTAGGGAACAAACGCGACCTGCCCCTGTGGGTTTTTGAGACCATGACTCTTTACTATAGTCAAAAGATTCCTCTTTCCCCCACAGAGCAGTTTGTGTGTTTCAACTGCTGACCATGCAGTTGAGCCCCACACACTGGGATACCTGCCAAATTTCAGGCGGAGCTATGACCAGTTTATCCATGGAAAGGGTATGACACAGATCTTTCTTAGAACAGCGCTCTGATGACCCGACCTCGTTTATTGTCTTTTGGGGATACTTTGGTTCCCTCTACTGATAACCACTTTCCCTAATGTCTGGACATTCTCCTAGTGTGTGACAGAGCAACCCCACGTGACAGAGAAGAACAGCTCCGCAGACTTTTCTAGAAAGCAGTCTTCACAAACAGGAGCTCTGCTTGCTGAGGGATAAGCATTGGACCACTAACCATAGAGGTTCCAAATCTTGGAAACCAGACCCAGGGTGACTATGAGTCAGAATTGACTCACTGCCAGTGGGATTTTGGAATCTTTGGAATAATAATCATTTGGATAGCAGCTGAAAACTTGGAGGCTTAAATCCTCCCAGAGAGGTGGCTCAGAAGAAAGGTCTGGCGACCTATTTCCAACACACTTGTCACTGCAAAGTCGATGGGACCATTACTCTACACCGCTGAGTCACCATGAGCCAGAGCTGACTCGACAGCAAGCGTTTCTCTGTTTGGTAATGCTGTGGAGGGACGGCAAAGGGCACTTGCAAGACCCAAAGAAAATTCAATGTCCTGGAGTTGGTTCTGACTGCTAGTTACCCTGTGGGTCGAGTAGAACTGCTCTCTTGGACTTTGGGGAATATCAGTGTTTTCTGGGAGCAGACTGTCTCATTTCCCCCCATCCCCAAAGAGAAGGTTGACAAGGTCTACAGATGATTTTTATTAATAAAATAAAATAAAAATATTTAAATGCACCTGACATATAGTCAAGAAATATGGCCCCTATGGTCCTAATTCCTTCTGTGATGTCTTATAATTCTGGGCTTATATGTGTGTGGCTTGAGTCCCATTTTGGAAGGCATTCTCTGCTACGGGATTACAGGGGGCTGTATCTTTAGACTCTACTTTACTAATGGTGTGACCTAAGTCACCATGCTTTTGTTCCCTTGAGGGTATGGTCCACTCAAGGTCAAAGACCACACTTCCGTGGAAGTTGTTCCTCTGTGTAGAAGATCCGTTTCAGAAAGAGAGAAAGCCCGGGTCCCTCGGAAGAGCACGTTCCTGATCTTCTGTGTGAAGTGGCCGAGGCGAAGACCAGAGGCACCAGGGACTGAGGCATGGAGACAAGGGGACAGACTCAGAGGAGCTGGGCTGAGACAGAGAGGTTGTGAGACAGAGGAGCAGGAGGGCTTCCTGATGCACAGGGGAGGGGCCAGGGGGCCAAGTGGCCCAGAGGCTGAGGACCAGAGAGAGATTGGCTGCTGCCCATTGCTGTGGACCTGTGACTGTGTCCTGACCATTAACTCATCCTGGCTTGTGGGAACTGCCCGAATCAGCTCCCTTAATCATGAGTATTGTCTCAGGGTTCGGTGTGACCATAGCAATGAATGACCAAACCCAACCTAGAATTAGAGTGCTGTAGGAGGCACGGTGGGTACCAGAGTCGGTAAATGAGGACAGAGGCTGGAGACATGTCTGGTCCTTACTTCGTGGAGATAAGGAAGCCAGAGGAGGTCAAATTTGGCTGCCATCCATGTCACCTAAGTCCATTTCCTTGAAACTAAATTATAAACCCATATTTTCTATTGAGTAAGTGATAATGCTCCCCTAGGAGACATGAATCTGAAAAAGAAAAAGAATTGCTCTTCTTTAGGAATGCGAGTTTCACTTCTGTGTCTGCCCTTCACAGTGCTGGGAGAGCTGGAGGGAAACAGATACAAGACGATGAACCACCCAACCTCATGTCCCCATCCACTTACACAAAGACAGGAAAAAAGGTAAAACAAAGAACTGCCAGCCAGCCAGCCAGTCGGCACTCCGCTGAGCTAGGGGTGGTACAGCAGGTTCAGGTATTAAAGACAACTGGGAGCGCTGGTGGCAACAAAGGGCCATTTCAGCAATTACTGTCCTGAAGAAAACTGGTCAGAAGATGAGAGGGTTGACTTCAGGGAGTACGGTGTCTGAGAATGAACTTCTAGGACTCCAGATATGTCTCAGCTTTTCTTTCAGAAAATGAATACATACATCTTTCTTTCACTACGAACGTACTAACGACTCGTTGCAAAATTCACAGTCGGGGTGGAGGGGGTAAGGGGGAGAAAATGAGAAACTGATACCAAGGCTCAAGTAGAATGAAATTTTAAAAAAATGATGATGGCAAAAAATGTACAAATTTGGTTGTCACATGGATGTTTGGATTGTAATAGGAGTTGTATGAGCCCACGATAAAATGATTTAATAGAAACCATGCACTGTATATCTGACTTTGCATCATCATGATGGTTTTATTAGAACCTACTACTAAGTAATTGATGAAGGATTAAATGAATGAATGGCAACGGTTCAAAATTATCACAATTAAAACTGTTTTGCCTACCTGAGAAAGACGAAATTCACAGTCATGCAACCTGAAAATAAACAAAAACTGAGGTCATAGATGCCACCGCTGTTCTCTTTACGTGCGTCTCCTTAAAGACTAAGAAAAACATAGAAACGATTCTAAGACCTACACAATAGTAAAGCACAGATTTGTCATTGATTTTAATAGAATGATAGTGGAGGGCTAGGGGGCATCTGACCTAAGCCATGGTATTTTCAATCGCCTCATATGCCTCTGAAAGACGGACATTGAGCAAGGAAAACCAAAGATGGATTGATCCATTTGAATTATGGTCCTGGTAAAGAATTTTGTAAGTATCCTGTACTGCATTTCACCATCAATTTGTGTCCTCCTTGAAAGCTCCCAACTACTATATTCATTTCAGATTTTTCCATGTCAGTGATTTCCTCTGAAGAGCATGTTTTAGAGAATGCCAGGATGAATACATGTGGTCCTATCTGCCGTCACTTCCTCCACACAGACACCCGAAAGGGGATGTTGCCTGATGGGAAATGTTGGGACAGATTTTCAAAACAACTTTCCAGAGACATAAAGTCGTATTTCAACTTAAGAATAATTTTAGGTTAGACTCTCTAGGTCTCTGTTAATGAGCTCAGTCGATGATCCATCTTTACTCCTGAGGGCCCTGGTGGTATAGTGGTTAGTAACACAGGTGTTAACTGAGGAGAGGTCACTCATTCATGAACCCCAGATTCCCAGTGGGAGAATAATGTGGTAGTTGACTTTGATAAAGGTGACAGCCTTGGGAGGGCCTTGCTTATTGAGGGATTTACAGTTTACTGGAAGAGGTAATGTATGGTAACAAAGACAAAACTATATGCACCTCGAGGAAGAAATGAGAAAATCCACTAGGAATTTAGAGAAAATGATAAACCTTCAGCTGGGTTTATCAGTGTGTTGATTGTAAGAATCAAGTGAATAATACATGTTAAAGTGGGCTGAAAAATAAATATATATTTACAAGTGGCATATCTTTTTTGGTAAGTTTATTGGATCCTTTTCTCTGCTATTCATTCAATTATCAGGAGAAAAAAATTGATATTTTGCTTCCAGAATGCAAGCTGGCTAATCAAATGGGAAACACATCTTTGGGGAACAGTAGAAAGGGTGCCCACCCCTTGTCAGTTATCAGAAGGTGATGGCTTACATGTCGCCCAAATGATTGAAACTCTGCCTCCAGTATTGAAAATATCAGCATGTTTACCCATGAGAGTGGTTTCAGCAGAGTTTACAGACTAAGAGGAAGAGGAAAATTCTGGTGTTCTACTTCTGAAAAATAGCCAGTAAGAACCTTCGAGATCAGAACGGAATATTTTCTCTTCAGAGGCTGCAACAATGGACTGGAGCTTAGCCACGACCTTGAAGATGAAACAAGAGCAACATCTTGGTTTCTTGACCATGGAGCCACTGCCAGCTCGAGTTGGTTTAAGGACAAATAGCAATAGCAATAGGAGGGTATATGCCTGTGATTATATCAAGTTGCTCTGTGACGGCTCCTACCTAAAAATTCAGTCCCAGCCAAGAGGCAAACAAACAAGCCAGGAAACATACCAGGCCAAGACTGTTTTCTACGATACCTTGCTTTGTGTCCTCTGACAGAGTAGATTATATCAACCAGTTGGACAATGTTGTTGCTTTTACAACTGCCTAGCTATGAAAAATTACTTTACTATTGAAAAAAAAATGTTTCCTGCTACCCATAAGGTTTCCATTGGCTAGTTTTTGGTTTTTTTCATAAATAGAGTACCAGGTCCTTCTTCCTAGTCTGCCTAAATCTGGAAACTCCACTGAAACCTGTCTACCTGGGAGACCCTGCTGGTATTTAACAATGCCAGTGGCACAGCTTCCAGCATCACCAGCCAGCACAGTAGGACAAACCGAGAGTGGTAGCTTAGCACCAGGTGGTGTTGCCATTTTGTTGTACATAAGCTGCCTGGTGATGCAGTGCTTAAGTGCTGGGCTCCAATCCACATGGCTGGCAGTTCAAAAGCACCAGCAGTTCCGCAGGAGAGAGACTGGGATTTCTACTTCTGTAATGAGTTACAGTCTCAGAAACCCACAGTCACTATGAGTCAGCATTGGCTCAATGGCTGTGAGTGAGTGATTATCAGACTGAATGTATTGTAAAGTCAGTTATGGTAGATGTAGTTAACTTAAAATGCAATGCCTAATCATGTGATTTCCCCTTTGATCCATTTTAAAGTTGTTACCCTTGTTAATATTGTATGCTTATTTTTTGACTGAGGTATAGCTATGGTTTGCCTACTCATTGTTGTTGAGTTTGTTGTATGTTTGATGTGTGTTTGCATCATGTTTTATTTTGTATAATTTTTTATATATGAAGCCAAGGATAGCTAGACTTATAGACACGGTAACTGGATTGATAATAGACTAGGGGCATGGCAGAGGAAGATGCGGGGGGAACTGGGAAGGTAATGGCAATGAATACAGTAAGAAAATGTCTAAAATTGATTGTGATGATGATTGCACAAAACTAGTTAATGGAATTGAGCAAGTAAATTGCATACTATGTGCAGCATATCACAACATATAATTTTAAAAAGAAGTAAGTATCATGCAAAAAAACAATTACACATGTTTCAAACAAAAAGCCAGGTCCCACAAGAAGAAGCTGAATGGCACATTGGGAGGTAGGTTCATTTGTTAGTTCCCGTGGGAAAGGAAGCTACAGTACAAGGCCATCTCCCAGCCTCTGTCTTGTTCCCTCTGTTGATTCTGTTGTCATCTGGGGACTGTTGCTTTTCCCCACCTACAGGGTCATGGAGCCACTGCTGCTGCCAGCGACTAAACGAGGGTAGTTCCTCTCTGAATCTGGGGGTGCTCAGGCACAGGGGCACTTATGTTTGCTCACAGCATGAAGAAGAGGGCATTCCCCTGGAGAAGACAGCATCCCAACAAAATCTGCCTGGAATCTTGAATGCAAAGGTTGGCCCAGTCCACACTGCATAGTACAGGTGGCATTGCCTCCACAGCATGAAGACATCATGTCATAAACAGACTTAGATCAACATCTTACAATGGCCTGGGTAGGGATTAATGTCACAATATAATGGGAATCTGTCTACAACAATTTTATATTTTTAACGAAAGTGGGTTGGGGAGAGAAGATTCCAAAAGCTCTATTTTCTCAGTCCACTGAGAATTTTACCACTATAAGGAATTTCATTTATTTATTTATTTATTATAGCTGGACTTCAGGAGACCTAGATGAGGTCCTTCTATGGACAGATATCACAAGAGTTTACAGGAAAAGGAATCTCATTTATTTCTCTGTATCATTTCTATATTAATTATTGCTCTTTGTGCTGTCATATTGGTGTTGTCTTGTAAATATTGATGCTTTTGGTGCATATAGGCTTTAAAAGAACTCCTTTCAAGAAACTTGAACAGGGATAATTATAGAATCAGTACAATCGACATGGAGAATAGGTGAAAATCAATATAACAACTATAGCTAAAGAAATGGTGACATCTGAATTGTACCCACGTGAGGAAAGGCCCTCGATCCTTAACAGCAGCCATAACATACATTCAAAACCAGGTCTCTGCTTAGGAAACGTTTCACCACCTTCAATAAAGCAAAGCATGCCCGTTTTCATCACAGCAAATCATCCGTAGATAGGATGCGGAAACATTACATATTTGTTAGGCTTTCATAAACTGTGATTGCCTTCATCTTTTGGAAATTAAATCTGCTCTATATGGGAAACAAAACTAACTTGTCAAACCAAAGCCTAGGCTCAATCCATTATAAAATACCAAGTGTTTCCTTAAACTAAAACTGTGCTCCCTTGTATTTTTAAAGGGAAATTTATATGCATTCATCTATACATAATAAACTCAGAAGGTCAGGGCATTGGCCAGGATCCCCCCCAAATCAATATGATGTTTGCTAGGATGGTGAACCAAATTTTGTAAAATGGCACCACCTTCTTAAAGTCAGTACTTAACTTCATTATACTCACATTATTTATTCCTCTGGATGTGTTCACTGTAGCAGAAGGTCTGATTTCAAAATTGAATCGCATCATTTGATGTCTTCCCTACATCTTGAACTTCTTTCTATGAGGCAGTGTTCTTCTTGTCTTCCTGTGATTTGTCCACTGTACTCCTTGTGGTAGGTCAATAGCATTGACGGAATCAGCCACCAACCACCGTTGTTTCTATGACCTTTCCCCAATAACACACAGGGCCCACGGTTCTGATCTGAGGCTGTTCTTGCTTTGGCCAAGACCCTAGATCTGGGACACCTGAGGCATAACAAGAGACTTGAAAATTAGCCTGTCCACCTTTGCCTTTGTGACACCTCCTTACAGAATGATGAACTGTTTTCTACTCTAACCTCACGGAATAGGACATTTTCAGTATGTGGTACATACTGAGTCGGAAGTTACCCAAAGATACCTTAACAACCACAACAACCACGTGCTAACAGATGACAGATATGTCAGAGCCAAATTTCCCCAACTGAGACCATTCTAGGTCAGACACCAATCCATCCCCCGAAATTAGGAAACGTGGTCTAGATCATCACAGGCACTTCATCAACTACAAGTCCCTGAGCAATAAATACGTAACTAGGTCAAGACCAAAGCACTGCTGATGATCAAAGACTGAAGCCTTCTGTGTGGGTTGTACTCAATTGAATGACAATCAAAATCCTCACAACTAGGCCAATAGACAATGTTATGGTAAACTGAGAAAATATTGAAATTGTCAAGTATTTCATTTTACATGGATGCACAGCCAATGCTCATGGAAGCAGCAGTCAAGACATCAAAGGATGCATTGCCTTGAACGTATCTGCAACACAAAACCTCTGAAAGACATTGAAGACCTTTATGTGACTTTGATGCCTACGGAGGTTTGAGGACTTAGGTACACCTGACCCAAACCATGGTGTTTTCTGCCATCTCATTTCCCTTTAAAAGTTGAAATATGAGTAAGGAAGACTGAAAAAGCCATGATATTTGAATTATGGTATGGAAAAAGAATATTTAAAGCTCCACAGACAGACAGGAAAAGAAACAAATCTGTGTTAAAATAAGTATAGCCAGAATGCTCTTAACAAGGAAGAATGACTAGGCTCCATCTCATGTATTTTGAGCATATTGCCAGGAGAGACCGGTCCGTGGAAAAGGACGTCAGGCTTGATAAAGTACAGGGTCCATGAAAAAACATCCTCAAGGAATGGATTGACATCAACCTGCAGCAATAGGCTAAAGCAACAATTGTAAGGATGGCCCAGGACTGGACAGTGTTTCATTCTACTGTATATAAGGTTGCTATGAGTTGGAACTGACTTGATGACATCTGATCATGACAATAAAAGAAACTAATTGAACAACATCAGCCACTGGGCCAATTTCAACTCATCAGATTGCTATAAAATCGCTCTCAGGATTTAGAGATTGTAAATCCTCATGGGATCAGACAGAGCCACCTTTCTTTAGCAAAGTGACCAGTGGGTTTGAACTACTATCCTTGGGGTTGGCAGTCCAATGCCTAGCCTACAGTGTCCCCAGAGCTCTGCTTGTAGATCTTTACTGTTTGACTGCTTTCCAGGGTGATTTAAAAGTCAATAATTTGTTTAAAATGCACGTTTAGATGTTTAAATGTAAATTCTGAATTGCTTATGTCGCTGTCATCACCCAGTTCTTTGTGGAAACATTTTATTGCCCTCCACTAACATGTATGCATAGAGGACCACTTCTCCACAGAGAAACACAGTCCTTTGCTCTCCTTGTGAGGAGAGGTGGCGTTAACAGTGGTTACGCTCGCTGCCTCCGGGATCAAACAGCATTTGCTCATAATCCATCTCTGCAATTTAAGGGCTTTGGGAAGGGCTCTTCATCTGGTCACGATGGTGCTTACTAATGGTTTGATATTAAAGGTGCATGAGCTCATGTACTTACTTTCATAACCTCATTAGAAATCTAGACTAGTGTTGGGGAAATCTAAGATGCGTCTATTTTGGCGGTTGGAATCGAGGTCCTTCCAATTTCCTTGGTTCAAAGATTTTAGCGAAGAGTTAGAATAAGCCCAGGCTCATACTGAGAGTGGGCTTTGTGTAGAATGAGGGGCCTTTTTGGGGTAAGTGTCATTTCAGGGAACTCCATCAAGAGCAGTGGTCTGCTTTTACCAGGGATGATCCTGCGAGGCATACATCCATCTTCCCACAATTTTCACTCTTTGGGAATCTTACAAAAGAGGGTCAGAAGAGTTGATATGGTGTTTACCACATAGGAGAAAGAGCAAGTCTAGTGTTCTTTGGTTGGGCAAGGAAATCTAGGTTCGTTTTCTTGTTATGTGACCTTGTAAGTTGGCTGTGTCTCTGGTATGACGTTTGATAAATCACTTAACATTTTTCAACCTCACTTTCATTTTGGGTAAAGATGGGGGATAGTCAGCTGTTGTAAAAAAATCCAACTCCTACATTGATGAAATGCAACTCCACTTATTTGCTGGCCCCATCAGTGCTTCTTAAATGTAATGCCTTAAGTGTTATGGAGGGGACTTGATAAAACTGCAACTTCCCCAGAAGATTCTAATTTTGTGGAGGTCAGGAAGTCTGCATTTTTAACCAGGAGATTAAAAAGGATCTCTGGGCCACACCTGAAAGCTCACCTGGTTGCATTAGTAACACCTGCCACCTCTTGCCTATCATGCTGAGGCCTGTATCCAAAGTGATAAGAGTGAGGAGGGTGAGGGGGTTTAGGGTATTCACTAAAGCTCTAGAGATGCTAACTTAAAGTTCTTGTCATCATGGCCCAGAACTACAATAACTTACATGTTTAGAACTAGAATAACCTATGAGCATTGGGTGGTGTGTGTGTGTGTGTGTGTGTGTATGTGTGTGTGTGATTTGGAATCCTGATTTGGAATCCTGTGGTCATCAGGGAGCCTGGGACGAATCTCAGAAGACTTTGTAGAAAGGAGAGTAGAGGTTGGACCAGGCCTGTGCAGAGATCTCTATTGTTCTTGTTCCTGGGTAGCAGTTGGCCTGGTCCACCTACATCATCTCTGTAGATGTGCCCAGCCACCACCCAGTATTCGGAAATCCTCTGTTGGCATTTGATACTAGTCTCCTTCCACATACTGAGCCGTATTGTGCTTGGAAAACAGGAACATCGAAACCAGCCATGAGCTCTTGCTTTAGAGTCTAAGCTACAGTAGAAACCTGGACCTCGATGCTAATCCATTCTAGAAGGAGCGGCAGGATGCAGTGCAGTTGCGTTCTGAATCAATTTTTCCCATAAGAAATAACTGAAAACAGATTAATTCATTCCCGACCACCGAGTTTTTACCCTGGCCTTGCCTTTTTACACAAAACATTACACAGAAATTTCAAAGTAAATAAGTTCAGAGTTAAATAATATAATTCAAATAAGAAACACTACATTAAAAACATTTTTAACAACTGCAGTATGACCCATACCTGGAGATGGATGAGGATCTGGATCTGTGGACACGGATGTGGAGAGGAGGGATGGAGAGAGTCATTGTTTGGAAGGGGAAGCCCTTCCATACAATCAACTGGTAGCTGCTTTTCAGGAGGTTTTTTTGGTTTTTTTTTTTGTTTCCTTCTTTGCCTTTTTTCACTAGGACCTGGCTGGCTTTCTCTATTAAAAAAAAAAAATCTGTCTAATGCAGTCTGCTGTTGGCATTTCCTTAACTATTTTCTAAAACGGTTTACTAAATTATCAACACTATTGATCAGGTTAACCAGCTCCTTATCATGATGACTCTTTGTAGTACCCATGTTTTATATTTAAAAACAGCACAAAAAGCCACAAAAACTAAGAAAATTATAGCAAAATGTCGAGCACAGCCAGAAAAGGTTTAAACAATGAACGCTTGCTAACACCACCAACGAACGCCGAGTGACCGAAACATGAGCTGTTGTTTACAAAAATCACGTGTGTCGGGTTGGATTCCGATGCTTTGTTCGAGCTCTGATGCAAACTTTGCTCAACATTTCACGTTGAAGTCCGATTCGGTCAAGTACTGCTGCGGTCTAGTACCAGGGTTCTCCTGTACTTTTGTTCTATGAATTCAGGGAGCAGCAGGGTCCCGCTCTAGTGAGAATGGGATACGTTTCAGGGCGAGGTCAGCATGAAGCAATTAAAATAACTCCGTAAACATGGCAGCTCAGCCCCCTTCCCAGCATAATGCAGTTGACGAAACCAATAAAGGAATTTGAGGTTCTTGGGTGAGGATGCTTCCAACCCTTTCCTCTCAGTCAGTTCTCTTTCTCCCCCTTTTTGACTTCTCTCTTCTCTGCACATCTTTCTTTTATTGGCTCACAGCATCCTAGTAACTCCATGTTTCCCTGTTGTCAGCTCGCTTTGCCATCATTCCCTCTTTAGAATCTCTATGGGATGCTTCTGAGTCTGCTCTATTCTCTATCCCCTCTCCCAGCCGCCCACCCTCTATTTTTATTGCACCCCCACCTCTCAGAACCCCCTAATGATTTTACACGAAGGTTGGCGGTTTACTGGAAATTGAGCAGGGTGCTGCCCACGCTCCAGCCATTGAGGGGGTGCTGGCATCCTAATGGGGTTCCCTAGTCACCCAAGAAGGACAGACAGCTTTCTGGCTCCTGCCTGCTGACTCCCAATCCGAGGGCCCTCTGCTGCCGTGGGCGTCTAAAAGCCACCTCTGGGCAAAAAGGAAAATAAAAACGTTCAGTCAGACATTCGAGGCAGCGTTCCAAACTGCTAGCTGCCAATTTCCCATTTAAGAGAGAACCTGGCTGGCTCTAAGCCTCTCCGATTAACCCCTTTCCCTCCAGAACGCCACACAAATATATCACAGCTGATGCCTAGATTCACTGACAGAAGTCCGGTAAGTTTTACCATGAAAATGACCTTTACCTGAAGTGCAAATCTCACTGGGATGAAGCTTTATCACACCTGGACAATGAGAGCCGCAGGGAGCAAGAGGCTGTGAAGAAAAGGAAGGTGTTCAATCTATCTGAGCGAAAAGCATTGACGTGTGCAACTTAGTGTTCCCGGGATGTTTTTGGAGCAATGCACGGTTGATATTTTTGGCGTGAGTGTGAGTGTGTGTGTGAATGGATATGTACATGCCTTTCTTTGGAACACTAGGCTACAGCAGGCTCTGTCCCGGGGCACATTCAAGCAAGAATGCCCTCAGTCATGCTCCTGTCTGGGAGTAGTGTGTCTGGCAAAAAGAGAACCCGTTTTTTTTTTGAAAAGAGGAAGGAAGATAGATTAGAGTCTCCCTGCCAGCCCATACTTATCTTTGTGCGAATGGTGGCATTGCGTACTTTCTGTCTTTCTCACTTCCTAACTCGATCTAATGGTGGCGTTGCGTACTTTCTTTCTCACTTCCTAACTCGATCTACTTAGCTCGCTTATGTTTTACCAGTAGCTTTGCTCCATTTCAAGAATCTTAACTGTGATACGGAGACAGTTAAGGAACCCAGGTCAAAAGATCAACAGGTTATGGGGGGAAAGACTGACAGACAGACAGACAGAAAAAAAAGACAGACTCAGCACTCACAGCATGCTGAATTTCCTTTGCCATCTGGAGTCCTAGCTTCGCATGATTCTGGCTCCAGTTGATATTTTCATATTAACGGATGATGATAATAGAGCCTACTTTACAGGGATTGGGTGAGGACTACAGGAGAGAACGGGAAATAAGCAAAATTCTTGACAACGAACCTGGCGCCCATCCATGCTGATACATGACTGTTGTCATCATTAAATAATAAAGCAGCATGGTAGCAAACAAAGAGGAAGACCTTCCATAAGATGGAAAGCCACTGTGGCTCACTGGGGGGCTCCAGCCTAGGCACCATGGTGAGGTTGGCAAAGGACCAGACAGCGTTGCCTCTGGTTGTACAGAGTTGCCATGAGTCTGATGGGAGCCCCCGGCACCTAGCAGCAAACGCTTTATTGGCACTCTGCCGCCCATCTGCCCACTTGCTGTGCTGTGGTGGTTTGCATATTGCTGGGATGCCGGAAACGATGTCACCAGTGTTTCAGTGGAGCTCCCAGACTACGACAGACTAGATAGAGCTGCTGCTCTGTCTTAGAAAAAAGAAGCTTCTAGTCTTTTACAAAAACAACAGCAGTAAGTGAACACCGTAGAAGTAGCAGTGGACAGTTAGATGCAGTGGCAGAAGATGAGCCTCTCAAGTAGGAAGACATCCAAATACTAATTGAGGAGAACTGACTCCTCAGAGGAGAATCAAACTTCATGATGTGGGTGGGATGCCGCTTTCAGAACCTGCATTCACTGATGGGGCATTACTCAACATGAGAAGAAACAGCGGTGAAACCCCCATTCATCATCAAAACGTGGAATGCATGGTGTGGCTATCCAGGAAATTTGGAAGTTGTACAAATGAAATCGGACTAAAATCTGATCTTCCTGTGAAGTTTGGCCAATGAAAAACTTAAAAACTACAAGCGAACATGACCCTACTTGCTGGCGTTAGACATGTCATTGGAAGGGATCAATTGCTCGAGAAAGATACCATGTTTTGAGAAGTAGAGGGCCAGAAAGAGGAAGAAGACCCTCTGTGAGGAGCTGCAACCATGGACTTGACCATGACAGCAATTGTGAGGATAAGACATGCCTGGACAATGTTTCATTCTGTTGAATGTAAGTTGCCATGAGTTAGAGCTGGTTTGACAAGAGCTAGATTTCTATGAATCTAGCTAATTAATAGGTGACTTGACAAGAGTTATCTATCTATCACCGCTATTTATTACTATGATGCTAGCTGATAGAGTAAATAATTCTCATACTCCCATGTTTTTAAAAATCATTCTATTGGGGGCTCGTACAATTCTTATCACAATCCCTACATACATCCATTGTGTCAAGCACCTATGTATATTTGCTGCCATCATTCTCAAAACATTTGCCTTCTACTTGAGCTCTTAATATCAGCAGCTCATTTTTGCCCCTTCCTCCCCCCTCCCTCATGACCCCTTCATAATTCATAAATTATTATTATGTTATGCTGTCTGACGTCTCCCCCCACCCTCTTCTCTGCTGTCCCTCCCCCAGGGAGGAGGCTATACATAGACTCTTGTAGTCGGTTTCCCCTTTTAACCCACATTCCCTCCACCCTCCAGGCATCACCACTCTCACCACTAGTCCTGAAGGGGTCATCTGTCCTGGATATCCTGTGTTTCCAGTTGCTATCTGTACCAATACACATCATTTGGTCTAGCCAGATTTATAAGGTAGAATTGGGATCATGATATTTGGGGTGGCGGGCGGACCATTTAAGAACTAGAGGAAAGTTATATGTTTCATCATTGCTACCCTGCACCCTGACTGACTCATCTCCACACAACTGTTCAGTAAGGGGGTGTCTGGTTGGCTACCAATTTGGCTTTGAGTCTCCCCTCTGCACTCACCCACATTTAAAAGGATATGATTTTTTATTCTTTGATGCTTGCTACCTGATCCCTTCGATAGCTTGTGGTCACACAGGCTGGTGTACTTCCTCCCTGTGGGCTTTGTTGCTTCTGAGCTAGATGGCTGCTTGTTTATCTCCAAGCCTTTAAGACCCCAGATGCTATATCCTTTGATAGCCGGGCACCATCATCTTTGTACTCCTCATTTTTAAAGGAGTCATAATTACAGTTAAAAATAATAAACAGGGTATTATTTGATAAGTAGCCACCCTCTTAGAAGGGACATATTTAAACCCAGGCACTTGGAATGCCTACAACATTTAACCAGATTCCCGAGGTACCAATGTCCAAAGGAATTCACTTTTTGAAGTGAAAGGATATTTGGTCTGGTTACGGAGGCAACCCTCTATTTGGATTTCAGCACCATCTAAATGAAATCCATATTCCTTGGGTTAATTCTAGAAAAACATTACCCATCACAGTTGCCTTAACTAGGTCTTGACTCTCCTGAAAAGCATCGATCTGCATACATACTTCCTCAGCCCCATTTAGAAGAAGACATCATTTTTAACAATGTGAATTAAAGATGTAATCATGAGATTCACCAACATTAACTTCAATACTCTTAACATAATATCATCAGAATAAGCTAAGTAATGATATCATCACCAGGATTATCCAGAAAATAAAAATGTTTACATGTTACCACCTATCTCATGCTTAGATAATCATGAATTTCAGTACAGAGCTAATTTATTAGCATTCTTTGCTCATTCCCCCAAGTTATCAGCATGCATGGGTCACAACTGAATTTCCCAGGACCACTGTTCTGCCCCTCTACTTGCTTCTGGGGTAATGCCCTTGGTTTCTTTCATCTGTCTTTGACACTTCCATTCAGTTGTTTCATAAGCAAAATAAGTATTGCATCATGCTTTCTGCACGTGGGTGTTGTGTGGCTCTTATTTGGATACTGTTTGTACATGGCAGCTGCAGTCAGGATACAGCATCCTATCTTACAGGACCAGTCCTACAACCAGCCCTGTCTAATAATAAAAGGAGAAAAATCCCGGACGGTAAAGACCTTTCATTGGTCTCACATTCTTGCTGCCCTCTTTAGGAACTGAATCTTTTTCTTTTTTTCTGGGACTGATGTTGCTTGTCCCAAAGAGTTCACTTCCAAGCCTTCTTCAAGCTGTTGTTGTGGTTGTTGTTATTGGGCATCACATGTGGTATTTGCATCATAGGGACCCTGTGAACAACAGAGGCAAACACTGCCCGATGCTGAACTACCATAACAATCCTTGCTATGTTTGAGCCCATGGGGACAGCCCCCGTGTCCAGCCATGTGGAAAGTCTTCCTCCTATTCACTGGGCCTCTACTTTACCCAGCACGATGTCATTTCCCATGGACCGATCCCTCTGAATCATATGTCCAAAGTATATAGAGAAGTATTGGCCTCCTCATTTGTAGGAGCATTCTGGCTGTACATCCTGCAAGACACACTTGTTCCTTCTTCTGGTAGTTCATGGCATATTCAATATTCTCTGCCAGTACCACAATTCAAGTATGCCAATTCTTTAGTTCTCCTTATTCAAAGTCTGGCTACACAAAGACCATCTGTGGAAACTTCAAATGGCCACCATGTTGGGTATAAACCCCAAACCAACTCACTGCCATGTGAGTCAATGCTGACTCAGAGAGACCCTCTAGGCAAGGGTAGAACTGCCCCTGTGAGTTTCTAAGAGTGTAATATTTTAGAAAGACAAGGAGTAGAAAGCCTTGTCTTTCTCGCATGGAGGAGCTGGTGGTTTCAATTGACAGACCATACAATTCATAGCCCAATTCCTAACCACTCATAACGCTGAGGAGATACCATATCTGTTATAAAATGTGGACACACGGCTTTGTGTACATGTAAATACGCAATGGACTTTTATCTCATTTAAACTGTTGTTCTTTTGTTTCAGTGTGATATGTAGTCAGACCAAACGGGGATTGAGACCAGGGCCAGGTACTTCCATATATAAGCTCAGGTTTAATAGCCACAGGAAAAGCTCATCCACATACAAGACCCGCTTAAATATCACCTCCCACGGCAACATTGTAAGTAGCAGGCAAAATCCAACATGAACTCCCTTGCTGTCATGAACTAATCACTCTCCCTGTTGCTCACTGGTTCCACTCCTTTCTTACTCCTGATATTTGTCTTGGTGGAGAGCGGTGGCCCCTGTTCTGAAACGGCGAGGCGGTGTTTCCCATCCAGCGGTGTTGCTGATGGTCTTCCAGCACGTTCTGATCCCCGCTTTGGAGCTGGAACAATCTAAACTTGTGTAGAGAAAGCTTTCATGGGTTTGTGTTGGCATATGAGAAGTCTAATTACACACACCCAAATACACCAGAGAGAAATGGAAGGTTTTTCCCCATTGACTTGGAAAAGTTGGTGGTTTTGACCTGCAGTGCTTGAATGAGAGATTCAGGCTAATTATGGGACGGCATGTTTAAACAGTTCTTTTTTTTACCAAATACGCATAGCGCATTGGTAAGCTTGCTTATTTATTTTTGCCCGCTGCTTTGCACGGACTTCTGTACAAAATGCTTACAATTCGAGAAGGCATATCAGCTTCTAGTTTCTAGGAATAACCTTATGACTGATATGCCTGTATTCTCGGGTAGAATTAATAGATCGCCTTGGGCCTCTGTTGCAGGACTACGTCTTAGCTTACTTTATGTTTTGCCCACTGCTTATAAAGAAAATCCAGTTCTAATTCTGAATCATTTCTACTAGTGTGGCTTCCTCTACAAGTTCTGTGACATCTGCCGTATGTTTTGTCTGATGGCTCACTGAATGGTTTTCTAATGTTCTATATGCTGAGTCTAGATAAGAGAGCCCTGGTGGTGCCGTGGGTTAGGCACCGGGCTATGATCTAAAAGATTAGTGGTTCAAACCTAAAGGCCAATCCATGGGAGGAGAATGAGGCTTTCCATTCCTGTGAAGACTGACAACAGCAAAAACCCTATGGGACAGTTCTACTCTGATCTATGGGGTTGCTAGGAATCAGAAACAACTCAATGGCAGCGAGATTTTATGATGTCTAGATATTCAATAATAATAAGTGAATGCCCAGGCATTCACTTTTACTGTCATGGAAGTTCATATTCACACTGATTGTTATGGGACAATCTACCCCTTGTGAAAAATACATTTACATGAATTGCCACTGATATAAACTTTCTCATTGTTTTTACAAAGACACAAATGCCTTTGAGATGCTCTGCCCATGGAGACTGAATGGTTCTGATATCGTGGATATTTTGATACCTTTGCCATGGGCTATTAGGCCTCTGTTTTTTAGTGGCATGGAAAATACTTATCAAAGTGTGATGCGTGGCACAAATGTTCAGTAGACGGTTGGTATAAATGGATGTCTATAAAGAATTGTGGGTTACTTTGGTTTTGCTGGCCACGTTTTATTTGTCCTTTCTCTTCATACAGAACAACCCAACATACGGACAGTATTCAGTACAATAAAATAGTTTACACAAATTTCTAAGAGACCACCATGCCACGTGCCACATTTAACTTAATTTTGTTCATGCCTGCCTTGGGATGGGTAAATAGATCATTCAGCAAAAGCAAAATAAGCTTATATACAACCTTCAAACTGCAATAAGGATGTCCCTTTGTTACTTCCATGCACACAGGTCTAATATTACAGATTTGGTTGAGTTTAAAATTAAACACAATTATTTCTTCTAGGAGCATTTTAAAATCAAGCATTGTAATAAAGGATTGTATTCATTTAAATGACTTCGTACGAGGGTCTCTCACAATCTCTGTTGTAGATTGTAGTTAAAGGAGCACACTGCTAGGGAGGCTTAACGGATGGTCCGATGTTGTGCTGGGGGATAGGTCTTTAAAGCCACCTAGGTCAGCCTAGACCACACACACATGCGCATATGAACACACAAACACACACATATGATCATCATCATCACATGGGTTGTTCCTTGATAAATTAGACTTTTAACAAGGCCTGGTGTGCAATTCCAATTCCATATTTGTATCCACACGGATCTGGGCACACAGCGCAGGGAAAGCAGCGGGGGACCGGTGAGCCTGGGCCAACACTCCTGGATGTTAAATCAATCAGAGCGTACCTGGAAGTCACTTCTCATTAACCATATTGTAAGGACCTTGTATTTAAATCACAAAATGTTGAGAAGCGTGACAGTCTGAAGTTGGTCATTAAAAGCAATTGTAATCTAGGTACCTCCAGGGAAGATCTAGTTTTGCTTGCCTCTGAAAGAATGAAAGTCCAGTTTTGGAAGAAAAAAAAAAAAAGCACCCCCCCAAAAAAAACCCACCCTTTTCTATTAAATGTGTCCTGCCTTTGTTTTTAACCTCCAATGTATGAACGGGGCCTCAAAAAGTTCACGGGAAAATCCCAGTATCTTTTAATCCCCTTTTTTTGTGGATCTTCTTGAAGCTCCCCTTTTATATCCTTTTTAATGAAATGGCGTGTTTCATCTTCAGTGACATCGTAATCAACTGAAAAATTGAGCAGCGATGCTTGATTTCTAAGAGGGTTTCACCAGTTGTCACAGCCTGTAGACTTCTCTGGCTTGAGGTCCACGTATTACGGTTGTAGGAGCCGGAGACAGAGTGTGCATGTGCGGGTCTGCGCTACAACTGTCCACCTCCTGCTAGCCGAGACATTGGTTACGTCGGGTAAGAGGATTTTGGCACACATTTCTCTAAAGAAAACACAGGGCGATCAGGAGCGCCTACTTCTCACAAGGCCCCGATTGTGTGAGAATGCCAAAAAAGAAACAAATGCAGTTTAATTGCGTCGGATGCTTGGTGACTAGTTCACAAATCTTTTATTTGTTTTGAGAAGGGCTGCCGGGGTACTAAATTTTGTGTGTGTTCAGGGAGATGCAGACGTCACTTACAGTAGGACTTAGAAGCCAGCGTAATTACCTGGGCGCCTGTCAAAGGAATAAACTAATAGGGAGCTTAAATAAAATTAGGGGAGGCAGAGGGCTGGGGAACTTAAAGAATGAGACTAGACTTGGAGAGTCCTGTGTTAGATTTTCCTTCTGCATCTATTCCAGAGCCCAAGGACCCCCGGAATATGGATTCCGTGTTCACTCTCCATGTGGCTGCATCTGGAATTTTGGAACCAGTTTGCTTTTGATCAGTCACATAAGTTTGTAGTAATAATAATATATATATGTAGTTTCACATTATCTCACTGTATATAATCATAGGAAGAAATGTTTCTCAAGTATTATATCCCTGTTCAGTTATCTCATTCACTCGGTGATGGTTTTCACCAAACTACAAATGTTGGTGTTCATCTACATTTCCCATCTGGTTTTAAGGATTTTTTTTTGTTTTGCTTTTCGGTGAGAAGACATAAAAGATAATCTCTTTAGGATTCTAACCTTGCCTCCTGCACTGTAAGACTTTTCGGGAAGATACAATATAATGTGGAGAAAAGGTAGGCAAGTGGACTGGTCACTTGATGAGTGATTTTGTTGTCTAAATGAAGGCAAGCATTTATCCCCGATTGTTGTGCTGGCTCACTGTCCATGCCACTGCTAACTGAGTTCAGGAAGCCGGAAGCACTTGACCGACGTAGGATGTGAGTATCTTGAGAGTGAATGCTTTCTAAACCCACTTGTGTCGATTTAACTGTGATTAGAATTGTGGTAGATTTTGATCTTCCTCTATTCCACTGCTTAATAATGAGCTCATGGAATTGTGAATATATTTAATAGCCTTTATGCGCTTAATATGTCCCTAGGCCCTATGCTATGTATTAGAAATACAACAAAGGAGTGACAAACAAGAGACTACTACGTGGTCTTTTTCTCCCAAGAAAGTCAACGCTTAATAGGAAACTTGACATACAGGCAGCCCTCCCCAAAGTTACAGATGAACCTTCTCTGTACTTGCCTTTTGACGCTACATCAATATGTCCTCGTTCTGAAGCAATTCCATTGAACCAACTCCGGCTCCCAACAGTCGATCACAATCACCTTCAGCTTTTAACACATTCAAAAATCGTCCAGTCTTTTCTTGCCCTAAAACGAGGTTACAAGTGGGACTGAGGCACTTGGTTTGACTTGCCTACATATTCGTCTTGAAGATGCACACAGGAATGCATCTCGTTTGCAACTGAGGGGAATGTTTGTGTTCAGTTATTAATGACCAATCACACCATTATTCTATGCATGCTATGGATGCTTACATGTTCAAGCGAGGATAAAAAGTCAGCCAAGAGGGAGGTGGGAAATCTCACAGCCAAAATGCCATCTGGGCTGGCTCTGGAGCTTGAATTTCTGGGAGCTCCGTGTTCACTTCTGCTGCAGCCAAGGTTACATGATGGTCAGCAGTCTTTTACTTGCAAGTGACGTTGATGTGCTTGAATAATTTCTGCATTCTGCTGACACTTTTCTTTGGAGTTGATGTAAGGATGGTTTTCCTCCAGCCAGTTGTCCTGGTAGCTGTTTGCCACTTCCCTTGGCCTAGATGAGTGTTTTCAGTGGCTAGTCTCTCAGAAGTGGACAGCCTGGGTTTTCTTCACTGTCTGCTCTTAGTCTAGAAGGGCCACTGAAACATGTGCACCTTCGGTGATCCTGCTGGGATTTAAAATACCATGACGTAGCTTCCCCATCATGGAAACATGCAAGTCACCAGTCTATACTCAACTGTCAGACCATCGCGGGTTTGTCCATAGCAACTCTATGTGCGGTTTTCAAGGTTGTATCTTAAAAGCAACAGAAGCGCCTCCGTGATCTCTTGAGGAGCAGTTGGTGTGAACCTGGCGGCTCCATCGGGGCTCCTGATACCAAGTGCTAATAAATAATATAGTCAACGAGATAATAAACGAATGTGCTGGCTCTTAAAATGGATTTAGGAACAGACATGATGGGCTTATGCAGATCGTATGTGGTTTGGGGGAATTGGAAATCACAGCGGTCTGTGTCACTCCTGTAGTCCCGCTTTGGCATTGCCACTGGAATGAGCAAAGACCCAGTCACTAAATAAGCATGAAATAGTCTATCGTTTTTGGAATCAAGAGGCAGGAAACAGACATAGGGAGTTCAGGGAAAGTGAGAAATGAAGAAGTTGTTTTCATTAATGCCCTATAAACTAATAAAAAGTTAAATGCAAAGTGGCAAATGATAAATACCATCTACTCACCTTTGCTATACGAGGAGTTGAGACTGATTCACCCCTTCATGCTACAGTCACGTATGAGAACAATCCAGTGCCGTTTGCCAATCACAGCGGAATACCGTGGCGATGTGGAGCTCCCTTAGCCAGCGGAACGTATACTTGGGGTCTAGATTTTTTGGCCAAACTTGTAAGTGAAAATATCCAGGATAAAAGCAATATAGAGAGGAGAAGTTTTTCATCTGAATTTCATGTAACACCATAGATCACCAACGCAAAAAGAATTTTTGAATCTAATTTGCCTTCCACAAGGGATTGGAAAGTCTGGCAGGATTGGAGTTTTTTTGAGTGTCTTGAGCGATTTCTCAAATATTTTGGGTTCAATAAAATCCTAAATGCATTTTGCCCTGAGCACTTTTCCCCTTAATTTTGAAACCCATGTGTCGTCTAAAGGAAATGCAGTCCATATGTTTCTGATTCATTTACACTTAACTCATCAAAATATTTTTCTAGGAGCTATTTGATGTTGAAGAAGCATTTTGAGACTTTTTTTAATAAGCTTTTTAAAACCTTTTCCCCTCTCTTTAAAACAGAAGGTCATGCTTTGCCAACGTGAAATAAACCCCAATATCAAAATATTTGGGTTCAATTCCAAACTCTGAACCACAGAACGAACTCAAGATAGATTCTTGGTTTATCCAGTTTTTCGTTGACTCCCATGTTCTGGGTCTGGCACAGCGTGAAGAGTTCAGCAGGTTGCCTCGGCCGAACATGGCACGCTTGTGACAGGCTCGAAAGGAAGGATTCAAACTCTGCGCTAACAAAATGATGTTATGAATTAATGCAAAGCTTAGAGGGTAACCGCTGTGGGCCATAGCTTCAGTTCTAGAGAGAAATGAAGAGTCAACACAAGCCGACCATATTGCCCTCTGTTCGGGAAGCAGGTATCCATCGAAGCAAAAGTACTTCAGTGCGATGTCAAACGTTTTCAAATATAAACTGAGAAGCCCGAAGGGACTTTCGTTTGTCACCTTTTAGTGCCATTTCCCCCAATTCTCTATCACCATTCAAGAGGCCCTTCTGTGGCCCGTGGTTCCTTTGCTTCCAGGTCCTCTTGGCTGACAGAAAATAAAGGCATGTTTGTAGACACACAAATCCGTAATCATTTCCGTATCTCTCCAGGTGTGTCCATGTTAAATTCAACATGGGTTCCCATGGAGGTTTCCAACTCTAATCCCGTACCTGATGGATGATTCTAATCTCCTCCTCGTGTAACCTCCCATTCCTGTTGGGAAAAATGGATCCCTCGCCATTTCCCATCCATTTACTTAATTGTTCATTTCAGCAGTCCCATGTAATTATTTCAGAATGGCTGACCTGTTCTCTTGTGGGACAACCTGATCTATGAGAGTGCAAGGCTGGCGTACAGTCCCTTTCGGGGACTCTGTTCATTCTGAGTCACTTAAATTAGCATATCTTTTCCCTGAGGGCATTTCCTACATTTGTCATGCACTTACAGCCTTTCGCCACAGTCTGCAGTCCATCTTGGATCCCCGAGACTTTTAAAGGATTTTTATTTATCTCTCTAAATGTTGAATTTCTGTGACCACCTTTCTTCAGAACACACACACACACACACACACACACACACACATTCTGCTTAAACTCTTGTTGTAATATATTATCCATGAGTCAAGTCTAAACTTCTAATCTTGCTTTTGAAAAAATCAATGTATTAATCAGTGCTACCGGGCTTCCTCAATCTATCTTTTCTTCTGATGGAGTCAAGAAAGCAAACTCTCTCCTTGCTTTTCTCCTCACCTTTGGTCAGTGTTTCCTCAGAGCCCTCAATTACCACCTTCTTCTTCTCGTCCTCCTTCTTCTTCTTTTGAATTACTTTCTTCTCTCTCTCTCTCTCTCTCTCTCTCTCTCTCTCTCTCTCTCTCTCTCTCTTTCTTTTTCTCTCAAAGAAAACCTTTACCCTTCCTCCAGCAATCAGCTCACTCATCTTATGGAAATCAACCCCAGCCTCACAATTCGAGGGCTTTGCTGATTATTCAAAACTGCTTCCAATATCCCTCTGTTCTGGATTTTCTTAGCACCACTCTTAGTCTGAAGCAATACTTTCATTGTTTGTTTATACTGTACTTTAACATCTCTTCTTTGTTTCATGGGTCTATATTTGTTTTAATTTTTCTAACTAAACTATAATGTTCTTAACCACAAAGAGCGCTTACAATATGTCTTTTTCTATCTCCCATGGAGCCTGCCATGCTCCTGGGCATGCTATAGTGAATGATTAAGACATACTTTTTAAAAATTTAATTAGTATCCAAGGAAAATGATTTAGAAAATAGTATATAATTCATATCAAATGTTTGAAAACTTCTTTAAGAAATTTGTTGGGAAATCTGTCTCAAAGATTAACCCTTCTTACTTAGAGCTTCCCTATAAACTGAAGCCTGACCATTGTTTCAACGATCTTTTGTGGAATGTGGTATTGAAAGGCCATCATGCCAGAACAACTAAAACAATCATGACAATCAAGGATTTTCCTGATTGCTAACTGTATCCTGGGCAGCGTGGTAGACAGCTTTAAATGCATAGGCTCATTTAGCCCATACATGAAATTCACTGACGTAAGAAAATTGGGGATGTGGCAGGTAGAACCAAAGAATCACAGTTGGGCAATGACTTTACTGGAATTAAAACTTAGATTGGTCAGATTCCAAAGCTCAGACTCTCTAGCACTGTGGCCAGTTTCCTTTTCCAGGATGAACGAGCTAGAAGTCACGTCTGTGCGCCACACCTGTGTACAGGTTTACGGAAAATCGGGACACCATCATAAAGACCGGCTGAACACAAGAGTTCGTCCACAAGAATCTACCGAGAGTCGTTTTCTGCAAACCCCAACCTTGCATATTTAATTTCACTTGTCTCCTGTGGGTGGCACAGAAGGCCAGGAATCATAAAGTAGGGGGTTCAAACCTACCAGTTGCTCTCATAAAGATAGACAGTTTCAGAAACCCTATGGAACAGTTCTTCTCTGTTTTGTAGGGTCACTACCAATAGGGGTCTGCTGGAAGGCAGTGGGTGGTTTTCAAAAAGCTTTCACCATGAGATATATTTGTTCCACTTCCCCCCTATTGATTCTCATAGTCCCCACGGCCTCAATTCAAGCTATCTTTTCATTAGTCTAGACTTCTAGAGTATTCTACTTATGGAACTGACCGCCTCCAATCTCTCTGCATTATAATATATCAAAATGGCTTATAAAACATCATCCCACTGATACTCAAATCAGATCATGCTCCGCCTAGCATTCCATGGTTAAAAACGAAAACAAACAAAAACCTTCAATGACTTCCTATGACAACTAACAAGAAGCAAGGTCTGATATTACTATATCTCTTTCTTTCTTTAATAGAACTTCTATCATGAGATTATGCTATTGAAGGCAGTGTGCATAGCTAATCATATGTACCCTTAGTTGATGGTTGGTAAATATGTATGTAACTTCTGCTTAACTGGAAGGCCCAGCCTTGGAATCTACCATCGAAGAAAGATAGAGCAGTTGGCTTGGAAACTCTATGGAGGGATTCTGCTCTGTGCTACAGGGTCTCTGTGAGTCAGAATCAACCCAATCGCACGGAGCAGCAATTCTAGCCACCTGGCTGAGGGCTAACCCTTTGGATGGAGAATATAATAGCAGAGGTATTGTTAGGACAACATTCAGCCAGCAAGATCATTCCTACTTTTAAAGTTCACTCTGGAAGCAGTCTGCTTGACTCCCCTGAAATACAGAAACGCAACTGCAGGGTCCTTGCGGTTTTAATGTAACTGGTTATTTCGCAACAGACATAGTATAAGGGAAACATTTAAGAATTAGTGTAATATTATCCATTGTCTGTTACTGTTCCATCTCTACTGATGCTCTTCCCCCAGTTGTAACTCCTAGATCTGAATCTCGGGGAGAAGAAAAATAAAACCTCATGAAGAAGTTATATGTAAAAGATTGCACAGACTTGCGGAGTCCTGTGAGGGGCTAGAGGTAGTCAGCAGTGAAGCACAATGCGGCCATCATGATAAGTATCAGCCTTCGGTATTGCACTCAGCCCCTGTACAATTCCAGTTCCCAGCACTCTATGGAGCAGACTATCAAGGCCCCAAATCTGGAAAGGAGATCCCGGAAGTAGACAAAGCTTTAGAAGTGAAAGCCAGTTGAAACATGGACATGTACCCCTTTCTATGCATACATCTATGCATGCTCAAGTGAAAGGAACCAGTCAATTGATGACAAAAGCCGCCAGTTCTGCGCTTGCACATCTATCCCTAAATTGGCTCCTGATTCACCAACTCAGGATGGTGCTAGGCACGCTGTACGTTGTGAGGAATACGATTGAATCAAATAATTGCTGCATTTCTCTAACACCACTCCTTTCAGCATCTGTTTGGAAAAAAAATTTTTTTCTTCTTAAAAAAAAAAAAGACCTGTAAATATGTAAATTGGAACTGATTAAGGGATTAAGTTTCAGATGAAATAAATAAATAAATAAAAATTGGAATCAAAACAGTTTGCAAATCCCTCTAAGCCAAACCCTGCCTCTGAGTTACAACCCCAGCGCCTGTCGACTGTGATAACTTCACTTCATTAAGTTCCAGATATAAATAGAGAACTTTCTTTTTTTTTCCATGCACCACTTTAAATAAGCCTGGCCTGAAAACACAGGCGTTATTGATCCACAAAGCAGTTTTTTATTGGGTCTTTGGTCTTGCCTCATTGTTGTGCTAGAAAATGGTAGACACCTCTGTCATGAAAACCAGGGACAACTCACCTCTATAGAACCTCCCCCCATTTTAATGCTATTGTTTCCTCTGCCAAATAAAAAGAGGCATATATATTTAAAGAATAATTTTCATTAAGAATGCTATTTAAATGCAAACCAGACGTGTGTGTGCATATAGTACACATAAAGCATGCAGATAAATTAATAAGAAAACTTCATTAAGTACGAGTGCTTTGGGCAGTAATCCCTGATTGATTTATGCTTTAAGATCATACAAAACAAGTTATTTTCTCTGGATGTTTTAAAGTTTGTATTTAAACTTCTCTTATGTAAATCAGACGCTTCCACACCAGAGATTCTCTAGATAATGGATAATCCAGCTTCATAACATTTAACAATGTATATCTTTTGCTCCTCAAAACTTTAAAAGAATAAGATTTCATTACATGGAATGCCCTGAATTCTAATCTTAACATGAGGTTTTACAATTGAAAGCCAACAATTGGATTATGAGAACAATAAAAAGCATAATCCCCCCCTCTCCCCTTGGTGTCTGAAAGCCCAGGTTAGCAAACGGTTTTCTGTGTATGGACAAGAAGCAAAAATCGAGGCTATTACCACTGGTGCTCACATAATCATGTAAAATGTTTCTCTCTAAAAATCTAAACACCATCCTTGGCTTATGCAGGTTACAGAGACAGTGTCCGGATCTGAATTTCAATATTTTGTGGATCCTTGATGTACTTATGCTTTGCCTCTTTATTTATCATTATTCAAGGTCCAAATACGGCCAATGATTGAGGCCTTGACAGGTAATCACTTTCAGGTTTAACCTTTGTAATCTCAGAAAATTCTGGTTCCAAAACATTTTACGTCATTGGGGGAAATGACTTTGGAAGGTCCTCACCCAACGTCAATGGGCATTTGTCCATATAAAAAATGATTTGGCACCCCTTGACACTAACAAATGTGATGGTCCTGCCCAGATTGGCACAATCTGGGAGTGGAGTAAAATTGACTGCAGGCCAATTTTAAGGAACAGCATGAGAGCTTTGGGGTAGAAGTATGGGGGTTGCTCAACCTCTGGCAGGACTCTCTAAATTCTACATCTTTTGTACTCTGGCTAAAAAAAAAAGAGTCTCAAGAGGCTAACACTCAATGGTAGGGTGTCTCAGACAATTGTCTTCAGGAGCCTTCACTTGATTAAGGAGCCCTAGGCACACTTGTGGGAGGCCTGGTGGCATAGTAATTATAAGCTTGGTTGCGACCCACAAGGTTAGCAGTTTGAAACCACAAGGTGCTCCTCTGGAAGAAGATGAGGCTTTCTACTCTTGTAAACTGTTACAGTCTCAGAAACGCACAAGGGCACTTCTATCCTGTCCTATAGGACCAATGGGAGCCAGCATCGACTCGAGGCCAGTCAGTTTGGTTTTTGAGTGGCACAGTGATTAAGCACTCAGTTCCCAACCCAAAGATCCGTTTTTCAAGACCACCATTTGTTTCGATGGTCATAGATGTGGCAACCTGTTGCCATGACAAAGATAGTGGTGTGTGTTAGTCTGGGTTGACAAGAGAAACAAATCCAGGATATTCATATATATGTAAGAAAGAACTTTATATCAAAGAGTAATTGTGTATTATGAAAACATCCCAGCCCAATCCAGCTCAAGTCCATAAGTTCAATATTAGCCCTTATGTCCCTGACTAGTCTATACTTTCCTCTTCACATTCACACAACACAAGCAATGATGCTGAGTGCATGAAGATCACAGACCAGCTGGTGAAAAGTCTTGTGGACCCAGTGGCAGTGGAAGCTCCTCAGAGCTGGTAGGAGTCTCAATGTGGCTTCTCTAGTTCCAGAGCTTCAACTCCATCAACATAGCTTCATGTGTCTTGTCAGCAGGAAGACGAAGCAGAGAGAGTGTGGGTCTGGCCTACAGTGAGCGATTTATCTCTGTTGTACCTCCAAATGAGGTCACCAAGCTGCAACCTGATTGATAGGCTAAACTCCACCCCTTCACTCTTAATAGTTTCAAGTTGACATCCAAATTATGTAACTACCACACCTTTGATACCTTGTGGGGGCAGTTCTACTCTGCTCTATAAGGTTTCTATGAGGCAGGATCAACTCCAAGGCTGGGTTTGGTTTTGTGGTTTAAACAAATCAATGTTGCATCTTTTACAAACCACAAGGGCAACGGGCTCCTTCACTTGTTTTGCCTTGTATTTGCCGAGTGTTGATTATTGTCTTAGAATTGTGTGAGATGACTAGAAACCAACCATCACTCTAATTGGCTTGATGTCACATTTTTAGCGTCACGAGTACCTATGCAGTAGAGAGGATATACTCAAGTGTACAAGAATACTTGAGCAGGTGTTTCTCTTGTGGAGTGCTGTGAACCTGATGTTGACTCAGCAACCCCGTGTGGCAGGCATAGAGTTTTGTAGGTTGTAATCGGGACTTCCCTGGAGCCCCCGGTTGGCTTTGAACTACCAACCATTCAGCGAAGAGCCCGATGTTTAACTATTATTCGTATCAGATTTCCTGCTTTTATCGTGGCTTTATCTAAATTGTTCTAGAAGGGTGATATTGGTTACATTCTAAATGATCAATATGGAGAATGTTCCATCGAAGTCTCCGAAGACAGGCAACTGCAGAAAATACCAATTTAATTGCCTGTGAGAATGATCCCACAAAAGGTAACCGGGAAGTCTGAAGGAATAGTTTTGACATCTAAACCAAGGCCTTTGAAGGAGTTCTGATACCAAGATCTCTGACAATTCTTATTAAATTAAATGAAATGAAATAAATGAAATGAAATGGTATTCAGCCCTACACCATCACCATGATTCCTTGATGATCCAAAGACAATGACTCTTTCTTTGGCTAATTTTGGAAGTAGATTGATAGGCTTTTCCTGCTAGTCCACCTTATTCTGGAAGTAGCATTGAGACCTGCTTCCATTGCTTGATGGGTAACAGCTATGTGTGAGTTATATTGGTTGAGAATCAAACCTGGGTTTCCCCCTTGAATACCACAGAACCATAGTGCCCTACACCAAAAAAGTAAACAGTCACAATGAGGAGAACTGATCAATATTGAGCACGCTCTATGCCAAGTACAGGTGTAAATGATTGAGCTTTGTTGAGTACGCCAAAACCAAAGACTCAACCTGCTGCCACCAAGTGACTTATAGCCCCCCTATAGAAGTATCCCATGATTGTGCATCCCTAGGACAGCGAATCGTCTCTTCTGGAGCACCTGGTAGATTTGAATTGAACCACCAACCTTGTGGTTAACAGCCCGTCACTTTACAGATGAGAAAACGAAGGCATAGGGAGTTAGATATTACCCCCACAAGATTCTAGAGTTTATACGTATCAGAACCATGTGAAAACCCATGGTCTTTATCTTCAACAACACCATACTCCATAAAGAATAGGTTTCTAGTTATACCTGAGAATGATCATTTCCTGTGTCCTACTTGGGTCCATGACACCTGGTGTCTTTTGAGAAGAGCCAAACTAATTGTAACACACACTATCATCATTAATTCATGGTGATCAGTTTAATTGGAAACTGACACGTAGTAAACATTGCTTTTACAATTTCAATCTAAACAAACTGTCTTTTTCAGGCCTTTATTGACATTTTAAGCACAAGGCATTCGAAAATAAACGGAAAGTTTTGGGGTCTGGTGTTATATGCTCTAGGCCCGGTCCTTGTGGAACACATTCTCTAATCATTCTGAAGAATGTGAACTAAATCCTGACACAGTTTGAACTCATCCATTCCTGCTTTTGAGATTAGTGTACTCACGGAATACAGGGGTCGAGTTATGTAATTAGAGGTGAGGATGGAGAAACAAATAAGAAACAACATATTACATGCCCCCCTTCCAATTCCACAATGTAGCTGAAAGACATGCACTTGCAGTCTCCTGCTTTTAAGAGCGTCTCAGTGTGCAGGTCCGGAGAAATCCTGCTCAGTGTGTCTGAAATGGAAATGTGTGAATTAAGAACACAACTTGCACTTATTCAACAATAATTGGAAGTGTGTGCGTTTCCACGGAGACAGGTAAGCCATTTCCTTTCCCACATTAGGAACAACGGCCTTTCTACCCACCCTGATTTCCGTCCAGTCACCCTAGGGCTTGGGGAGATTGGGGAATTTGATCCTCTCCTCTGGCAGGGTTCCAGACAGAACAATAAAAAAAGACATAAATCACGGGGAAAAGAGTTTGACACCGATGGGAAGGTGGAGATTTGGAAGCTGCCTGCCGCTGCCCATCCATAGAATACCGAGCTGGCTTCAGCTGAAAGAGCACGTCTGAGGAAAAGACATGTGCCCCTTCTTGTCATCGGAGTTCTAATGGTGACAGGGGTCACCCTGCACAGGGATCCAGCTCAGTGATGTTTCTGGGGATTCATACATAGACCCTGATCCTCCATTGTACTGTTTCAGGATGTTATCTACTCAGTTACTCATTGGTCATTCCCTTTCCTGGGAACAGCACCCCAGAAGATGGAAACCACAAACCCCAACTTATTATTCTGTGTCCTCATGTGTGGATGCTCTGGGAAATAACTTATTGTTGCTATTGTGATATGCTGTCAAATTGATTCCAACACTTGGAATACGACTCTGTGCCAAGTCATCATGTGGGCCCATTGCTGCAGTCCTTGTGTCGACCACCTCTGAGCGTCTTCCTGGTTTTCACGGACCACCTCCACAAGCCAAACTAATTGCCATCAAGTCAATTCCAACTCACATGAACCCTATAGGACAGGATAAAACTGTTCCTGTGAGTTTCCAAGACTAACTCCTGATGGGAGTAGAAAGACCTACCTAGGAGCAGTAGGGGGTTTCAAGCTGCTGACCTCGTGGATCAAAGCCCAAAGCATCACCACGCCTCCACCACGGTTCCATCAAGTTGACCCACTATGATGTTCTTTTCAGGGGCTTGTCTCTCCTGATAACATGCCTAAAGTCCATGAGACTTACTCTTGCCATTCTCCCTTCTAAAGAGCATTCAGGTTTTATGTACTTCTTCTAAGATAGATCTGTATGTTCCAAGTAACTGCGAAGAGTTCATATAACCCGACTCTACTAGCACAGGGGATTTCAAGTGAAAAATAAGCTGAGCTTTCTAAGTAGGGGTTAATGGAAAATTTCTCACACTGGGTATCACTGAAGCTGAACCCTGAAAACTGAATTGGGACTAGCCAGGCAGAGATGCACTATTAGTTTCTTATTCTATAGAAACTCATAGATAACTTTCTCCTCCAACTTCTATGGGCCACAAATTAAACTTCTCGTCCAGAACTGAACCACAGACCCTACGTTGAAATACACACTGCGGCTGCCTGAGACAATGTGGTAGATATTTGAAGATGTGGCAGAATTGACTCCTGCGCTATTAAATGATGCTTCTTTTTTTTGGGCAGAAGACTCAAAGAATTCAAGAATCCATGTTGTTCCTTTTTCTATTCTTCCCATAGGTGAAACAAAAAACAGAAAAACCAGCCCCCAAATCCTTTATATTCATTTTTAAAGTTCTTGGTTCAGGAGATGTGTAACAGCTCTTTGTTTCCTGACATAGAAGTTGGCAACCCTCTAGAACACACCACGAGGGCCAGGGTTTGTTTGTGGACTACAGAGCTGGATCATGGGTTAGTCACGGAGACGCGGGGTGGGGCTTGTGTTTCAGGGGACTCAACTGGCTTACAGCCTCCGAGTGGGGAGACAAGGGACAGCATGGCAGGGTCTCCAGGGGGTGTATGCAGAGGAAGCATGTACTGCATTCTTCTTATATATTATCTTGGGAAGTAGTGGGGATTCAAACAGACTGGCCTGTGAATATGAGCGCTGCTGGAGACCAAGAACCATGGACCATGGGTTCTCTTCCTCTGGAATCTACATGGTGGACCACACACTAAGGGTGCTTCCTCACCGTCTTATAAATGATTTATGACACCGGGGCTCCTAGCCTACCCTAGAGAGGCAGAAGGCTTTCCCGCTGTTGACAGATCACATTTACATTTTCTCTAGTCAGAAGGAACGTGAAAGAGACAGAATGTGATATGAAACTTCAGGGGGGAAAAAAAACATATCTGGAATCTGAGGGCTCTGGTACCTAGGCAAAGCCTCTACTTGAGCCAGTCCCTAAGGAAGGCCATCATGCTTGGTAGTGTTCCAGCGAAAGAGAAGAACATCTTAAAGGAGACGAATTGATGGAGTGGCTGTAACTATAGGCTCAAACGTAACAATAATTGTGAGGAGGGTGCAGGACCAGGTACCCTCCTGTTGTGCGTGGGACAGGAACCGACTGCATGGTAGCTTAGAACAACATAACAGTAACAACAACATATGAGCAAAGTGGTTCTTTTTTTTTTTCCTTAGCTTTGTTTCTCCAAGTTGTGTTTCCTTGTACTTTAATTAAGGTCTGGGGTTTTTGTTTTGTTTTGTTTTTTACCTCTGCTTCTCCTAAAGGGGCATGACAGGGAGGACTTGGTCTGAGTACTTGGAGCACCAGAGGGAAATAACACCTGCCTCTTTTGAGCACTGGGAGCCCTAATGGCATAGTGGTTACGTGTTGGGCTGTAATCTCAAAGGTCAGTAGTTCAATACCACCAGTGGTGCTGCAGGAGAAAGACTGGGCTTTCTAAAGAGTCACAGTCTTAGAAACTCTGAGGGGCAGTTCTACCCTGTTCTATAGGGTTGCTTTTGAGGCAGCACCGACTCAGTGCCGGCGAGCATCCTTTGAGCATTGAGTTAGCCACTTTGTCAATCATTCAACAGACATTTGTTACATATAGGATGACTGCTTACTGAACAGGATGGAGAAAGCATGTCTTTCTTATCCCAAAGAGAGTAAGAACAACAACCACATCAACAATATATATTCAGATTTTGAATACTTTCCTAGGACCTATTTTTATCTTTTTAAGCTGTGAACTCAGTCTTAACAGCAACATGTCGAGTTATTTAGTTCTGTCATGAGTATTATGATAATCTCAGTCTGACAGATGATGACACTGAATCACAGAGAGGTTGTATTCAGGTACAGCACTGGCCAGATTATCTGGGTACTGGGGTACAGGAATCCAGCCCTTGTGGACCCAAAGCTTTGGCTCACAACACCACTGGGGGCTGCCGCCGCACAAACAGTTCCTTCCAACGGAGCACTTAACACTTTGCCAGGGGCATTTTACTTAATCATTTTAATAATTGTAGACTCTTCTTATTATTTCCATTCCAAAGCTGAGGACATTGAGGCTCTAAGTAAGTAAACCATCTACTATTTCCTATGTTGTAAGGAGTCCTGGTGGTATAGTAATTATGCGTTGGGTTGCTAACCACAGGTCAGCAGTTAGAAACCATCAGCTGCTCGGAGGGAGAAAGATGAGGCTTTCTACTCCCATAAAGAGTTTCAGTCTCAGAAACCCAAAAGGGCAGTTCTACCTTGTTCTATAGCAGTGGTTCTCAACCTGTGGGTCGCGACCCCCTGGGGTGGGGTGTTGAATGACCCTTTCACAGAGGTCACCTGAGACCATCGGAAAATACATATTTCTGATGATCTTAGGATCTGAGACACTGCTCCTCTATCCATCTCTAGGCGGGTCCACCAACATGCAGCAACACCCATATACAAGTACCCTGTGGGCGTGAAGACTTACCCATGCTCCATCATGCTTCAAGACAAAATTTTACTTATTTGTCATGAGAAATAGATAGTTCACAATATATAGTTACATCGTTTTTGTGATGACTCACTATGCTTTAATTATGTTCAATTTGTAACAATGAAAATACATCCTGCCTATCAGCTATTCACATGACAATTCATAACAGTTAACAAAATTATAGTGCTGAAGTAGCAACGAAAATGATTATATGGTTGGGGGTTACAACAACATGAGGAACTGTATTAAAGGGTCACGGCATACGAGAGGTTGAGACCACTGCTCTAGAGGGTTTCTATGAGCCAACATTGCCTCTATGGCAGATTTGGGGGGGGTGTTGGGAAGGGGTAAAATGCAGAATGGACTCCAGTCTTCCTTGAGTCTCAAGCCCCCCTGCTTTCTCTGTGTGGCCTGCTTCTTATGAACCCTTAGTGAAGCACTCTCCACTCGGCCTCTGATTGTAAGGGGACGGCTCCAGATCCCCACCGCAGCCCTTACATGCGCTGGCTTTCACCTCAGAATGAGGTAGTCATTTCAATCTTGGGAAATCTTATTTTTGATTGCCTTCCAGGTTTCTGAGAAGTAGGCAGGGTTATCCCCACTGTCATCGTCTGGCTCCTTATGTATTGGTCCACAGGGTCTGGAGTGTCTGCAGTCTGTCCATGTATTTCCAATCGGAGGGGGCGAGCGTGAATCACTGGTAACTGTTAGGCGCAATCATGTGTCATCACTGCAAGGAATCAAATCAAAGGCTGCTGCGGGCCGTTTCCTTTTCAGACCATGGAGCTCTTGGATAAAATGCCAATGGGGGGAGGGCACTTTGTCTACAGTCCCCCATTTGCATATCGCCATTGTACTTTAGAGGGGCTTCTTCAAAAACAAATGCGATAAATGGTCTCCTTATTATTTCAGTTTGGAATTTGGCCACTACCGAAATAACATTTTAATATATTCCAGATTAGACTGCATGCTATATTTGTAATAAGGACTTGTTTCCAACATTAGCTGGCAGATCATGCATATGAACAATTATCCAAATAGCTATTAGGATCTGATTGCACTCATTTCCAGGCAGAGCAGCATTGCCAGGACCAAGCCTGGCTGATGGTTAGATTTTGGTTTGACTTTTGGAGAAAGCCACAAGAATTTGTCAGTCATCTCGGCTGAAAGGGAGTCTCCCTGTCTTAAGGCTGGTCTCCTTCCTACTTGAAAAATAGAAGCAAATGTGTTTCTCTTTTGTTTTATTTTTACAGTTTGACATGACTCGGGGGAAGGTGGACGAGAAGGAGCAAATGAGAGAGATCGAGTGGAAGAAAGAGAGGGGATAATATGAGCAGGGAAAAATAATGAAATGAATGGCAGAGACGAAGAAGGAATCAAAGTCTTAAAATCCAGGTATCCAGGAGACGGATGGATACAGTGCACGTGCACCCATAGGCCCCTCTGTGGCCAAGCTCCACGGCGACAACTATGCAGACAAGTCCATACTCTGCGTGGTGGTTCAAAGGAATGAATGCCAAAAAATAAATGGTGTTTATAGAAGTCGGGAGCCCACCTTTCCTGTTGCCCATTCATTATGCTCCTACAGAGTCTGGCACCTGGGGATCCTGCTGGTTAACCCGGTCCAATGCTCTCTCCCAAGAACAGTGGTTCCCTTAGATGAGGTGGGAAAAAAAAGGTCCCTTTGTGCTCAGGTCTAGGGCTGGTGGAAAGATTATTTAGAAAGCCCTGGTTCTCTACAGGACTGTGGTGATCCCGCCCACAGCGGCATGATGGGTCAAGTTCATGACAAGTCTTATATTCTCCTCCTGGACCACCGAAACCTCTGAGCCTGCCACAGTCTGGAAAGGTCACTGGTCTTCCTCAGGTTTGGAGATAAGGCAGGGCTGGGAGGGTTACACATACACATTTTCTTTCGAACTAAAGTGATTGGCACCTCTCTTTCCTAAGACCTTTCTCTTGCGTAAGTTGTCATTTGGGGCCGAGGAAGGTAACTTGTCCGAAATGATCACCTTTAAATGGGGTAAAAATGAGAAGATGAGGAAAGACTATTAGCTCAGAGAAGTGGTTTTCTGTTTTGTTTTGGTTTTAATCGAATGTGAGCGGCACGAACAGCTTCCATTCTGTAGAGAATCTAAGCATCTGCAATAGTCAGCTAGTTGACGTGCTTGAATCCAGTGGTGGGGATCCCAGCAGTTATCTGACAAGGCTGATCAGCAAGAGTGGGTCTCCTCTTCTATCCGGAGTGATCACTACTGAGGCCCTAGCTCTCTTGTCCTCAGAATGCTGAGCTCTGTCGAAGGAGGACCAAGGCTTCCCCATAGAACCACTCTCGATCACTGCTGATGGCAAGTGGATAATCCTTTTATTCTGAACTTACGGAGTGCTTTCCACACGGCACAGCATGAAGTTCTTTCCGGTAAACAATCCTTGTTGAAGACTCACAAACATAAGCTTTGGAGATTATTCTTCCCTCCTCCATTTGCAGAGAGGCAAAAGGAGTCTCAGCCAAGTTCAGCGTGTGGCTCAAGTGAAGTGTCTGAGTTGGGACACAGGCTCAGGGATCCAAAGACCTAGTTCAGTAGTGAGTGGATGGCCCCTCATTAACAGATGTATAAATTTTATATTTAAAAGAGACCTTTCACACACATGATCACCTCAGAATCCCTGAGCTGTCTTCATTCACTCATTCAATCATTCATCCATCCATTCATTTGTTTTTTTTTTAGTATAATAGGAAGCAGACTCATGGCTGGATGAGACTCTCTGGCTCTAACATTCAACTGCCAATTTCATGACTCTTGAAGCTATCACTTCCTACCCTTATCACCAGCAAAACAAAATACTATATAAAAGGAGTCGGAGTGGTTTGAGATGATAATAGCCCCAACCATCTGCATTGGTTCTGAAAATGATTTCCTGGAGGAATGAGACGGAGACCTGGTGATCTGTACAAGATGCACCACGGAGCTGTTAACCTTGAGGGAAGTGAGCCAAACCCACCGGTCCTCTGGGGGAAGAAGGGGATGCTCTTTGCTCTCATGCAGATTTACGGTCTTAGAAACTTGCAAAGACATATCTGATCTGGATGAAAAGGTCACAGTGAATCAGAATCAACCAATGGCTGTGCGTTCGGTTTGATTTTGAGACGAAGGAGGGAAAAGTGGCTGGGGAAACAAATTTCACCAGGAGAAAAGATGAGACGCAGGAGAGGGGTTATCAAAAAGACATCCTAGGATTGACAGCGAACATCCTGAGTTTCCTTACTCACAAGCTTGTCTTTGCGTTGGTGTTTATGTTTGTGTAAGGGACAAAAGCACACACACACACACACATACACACACACACTTAAATGGATGTCAGGAAAATTCATTGAGTCCATGGCAATATATATAAATTAGTCAAATTTAATTTTCTTGATAAGTGCATCTTAAAATTTGCCTTAAGTTCCACTCTGGCCATAAAATTTTTAAAAAGTGTTCTTTGAAATAGAAGTTATTCGCCATGCCACAGTCTGATGTAGAAGGCGCTTACATCTTCCTGTTAGGTCAAGTGAGGAACCCCGATGGGATAGTGGTTATGAGTTGGGGAGGTGAGAAACCACACATAGCTTCTAGGGAGGAAGACTGGGCTTTCTACTCCTGTAAACAGCTGTAGCCTTGGAAACCCACAGTGCAGTCACGATGAGTCAGCATTGGCTTGATTTGGTGTCGGTGTGCTCTGTTTGGTTTAGTTAGGCTACATAAGAAACCTTGGTGGTACTGCCAGCTAACACCGGATTGCTAACCAAAAGATTTGCAGTTCAAACCCACCAGATGTTTTGCAGTACAATGATGAGGCTGTCTTCTCCCGTAAAGATGTATAGCTTCAGAAACTATGAGCCAGAGTCAATTAGATGGTGGTGGATTTAATTTGATAAGGTTAAGTAGCAAGGTAGTTTTAACTTTTATTTATTTAGTTGCCCAAGGTGGCAAAGATGATGTTGAGGGTAAAATGAGTGGTGAAAAGAGTGGTTAAATGGTAAAATTTTGAAGAATCCCTAAGAGATAAATTGCTTATGAAAATATCACCAATAACAGGGCATTCCATCCTCCAGAAATCCTGTATTTTTCTCCTTCTACTAAAAAAGAAAGTCAACCATGGCCTGGAATTATCTCAACTTGTAGTGACAATTAAAAGGAAGGCATTGGGCACTGCTGACCACAGCGTCCATTGTTCATCCGCTTCTAAAATGTATCGCAGTCACAAGACATTCGCTTGATTTCCAAGGTCATGGACATGATCAACTACAATGGGAATAAGCCCTTCTGTTTTAGATAAATTCCTATTAAAATCTGCAATCACCCGGGGTAATGATATTCTGCATGCACGTTCCTTTCTTTTTCATAACTACTGCTGAAATTAAACTTTGAAAATGCAGGAGCGGGGAAAGATTGATATTGTCGGTTGTTGGGGTTTGCATTGTGCATTCCTCAAATAATGGGATGTAATATGGTTATGCGGAAAACAGATTGATTCTTCACAATTTCCCCACAGAGGTAATGGGGAACAGACTGGAGGAAATGCCAAGTTTTTTCTGCAGGAAGAAAGTGCAACCCAACGGAAGAAGAGAAACCCAAGCATCCTTTCGTACAATTTTCCCTTCAGTTTTTGTTTGTTTGTTTGTTTCTTAAGTAGGTAATGTTCTACTCAAGTTGTTTTCATTTCTGTGAGTTTCAGGAATTGGGGGATGTGTCTGGGTTTTCAAAAAGATTTCAGAAGGTCTGCTGGTTTGGGGGATGGATCACAATAATGGTGACATTTGGAAATTTTCCTCATACTTTTTTTCTACTAAGGGTTGCAGAAAGATGCTCTCTAATAGCCTTTTTTTGGTTTTTTAATTCCAACTCCTCTCTTCTCCGTTTCCTTCCATCCTAGCAGAAGCCACAACACAGTCAATCTAAGACTTATCCTGAAAAGGCAGTAGAGATGTTGGCTCATCCATCCAAAGTCAGCCAGGTGAGAGTGGTAGTGCTGGACTCCCTCTCCTTCCAATTTGCATAGTTTATGAATATTAATTTTTCAGAAAAATAATTTACCCATGGATTCAATATTCTATTTCTTGCAGAAAGCTAGTTCACTCAATTGGTGAGAGAATGGTGCTAATGAAGCTCAAGTTACTCACTGACTTGGCCCTGGGTTTTGCCTTTGGCTTTGCATTTGCAAGGTCATGCTCTTTGTCTAAACTCAGACAATGGATTTGCACAGAACAATACTTTGTCCTGATTCCCTTTGTTATCTCAGCATTTGTCCCAGATAAGCCACAATCACTGCTGACACAGCAACCTTGTCATCAGAATTAAATGAATTGATTTTTTTGTTTGCTTGTTTCTTGATCAATACAACTTTATCTCCTCTCCTCCATTACTGAGTATCTCCTTGGTAAATAGAAATAATTGTTCTCTGCTGCCCCAGATCTCCAGAGTCTACCAAGACAGCAAGCGAACTCTCAATCAAGAGACAGCGTAATCACAATATGTGTTGTTCTTGGTGATGTTTGGTGCCATAAAATGCAGACAGACTCAGAATGACTCTGAGCGAAATAGAAAAAACACACTGCCCAATCTGGCGTCATGCTTGCGATTGTTGTTACATTTTAACCCCTTGTTGCAGTCACTGTGTCCATCCATCTCCTTGAGGCCCTTCCTCTTTTTCCCTCCCCCTCTCCTTCACCAAGCACGACGTCCTTCTCCAGGGACTCATCTCTCCTAACAACATGACCCAAGTCCTTGAGATGAAGTCTCGCCTTCCTGCCTCTAAGGGACATTCTGACTGTATTTCCTCCAAGACAGTTCTGTTTGTCTGTTTGGCAATCCGTGGTGCTTTCGAGATTTGCCTCCAGCACCATAATGTGAAGACATCAATTCTTCTTTGCTCCAACTTTCACATGCATAGGAGACAATTGAAAATACCATGGCTTAGATCAGGGGCACATTAGTCCTCAAAGTAACCTCCTTGCTTTCCAATACTTTAAAGAGATCTTGTGCAGCAGATTTACCTAATACCATGGGCTCTTGAGCTCTGCTTCTCACCTATACTTGTGAATAAATCAGGACCACACATAATTTCCCACTTGGGTAATCTTCACTACCACTTCTACCAAAACACTGTGTGCTATGATTTGGGGTCAATAAAACAGGCTTGTGTGGCTCCATTTTCTGTGAGTTGAGGATTCATCTCATCTTTGGTCAACACATTCCATGTCTTCATTGTCTCTTCAGTTTCTTTCTCTTTCTCCATGGTAGAAAAGCTCTTCACCTGGTACAACTACTAACATTTCCCACATGACCCAGGGCTTCAAGAAAAGTAGCCCCGCACTGTGGACTAGCAGTAGAACTTCAAGAGGTTGGGTAGCAAAATGGCACTGTATCAAGAATTCTGTTTTGGAAAATCAACTGAGAAAAAAAGTGTAAGCTCAATAAGGGAACACCAGGATGGAAGGCATTGGGAGAAGGAGGTCAGATGTGATGCTATAAGTCATCTCGGCAAATTAGAATGTGTCCGCACGTTTGGAAGCTCACCTCTCCTTTGGCTTCTAGTGGAGTTCCTACTCAAAACTTCTCAGGTAATAACCTTCTACCTCTGATTTGGGTGCATTCTCATCTCTGATCTGGAAAAACTTGCTTGGATCACATTAGCTCGTGTCGCTACACTCAACCAATTTTCATGTTCGAAGGCAATTTTTTCCACTAATTAAATGATAAGTCTGGAAAGGGGGCCACTATTATGTCTAGCAGGGGAAAATGGTCTTCCTTAAAGTAACAGGCAGACACAAGCACCCCGAGAGGGCTCACCTTGGAGAACTGATGGGCAGTTCTGCCTTCCTGGAACCTTAAGGTCACATCATCTAGAATCCATGTCGACCTGCCCATGCTTTTCATGGGTGAACTCTATCTGCAAACATGCGTGACCTCTGCCTGGGGACTTTGGAATGTTGCCTCCAGGATTAGGGGATTGAGGGAAATGGAGCGCCTTAGCGCCTTGCTCCAAGATCTCTAGTGGCCTTTCTTGATATCATTTCAGATGGATTCTGAGAGACCTGTTCTCTCTCTTCTGCTCAGAAATTTCCCCTAATATCTTAGCCCCCAAGCAGACACGATCATTGTAATTTTTCTAATGGTATGCCGGCAAGTCAGCCAAACGGAGTACTTTTTGTTTTATAGTAAAACAAACCTTCACTTTTTGAATTTCATCCCACAGGAAAGTACTCAATGTATAGTGCAGACGACATGTCACCCTCACATCTCCACAGACTTTGCTTCTCTTTAAAACTGGATCCTGCTGGGTTCAAGAGCCATCAAAAGTCACAGAAGCCTGTTTTTCATTTCTCTGCTTGTGTTACTTCCTCATCTCCAATTTCATTTACTTCCTTTCTCTCTTTCCTGCCTGACCAAAGACCACTAACAATAGTGATTTCAAGTTGTATTCCCTCAGCTGCACCATGAGGAGGGGCCAGGGAAGAGAGGCCATATTTTATGATTACCACTTTTTTGATAAAACAATATGAGTGAGGATATATTCAAGTTAAAGGGATACAGGGAAACAAATTCCATTCTGGCGGTGGGAAGCGTTTTCCCCCTTTTGTGGGTCATGTCAACCTTGCAAGGGAGCAGTTCCTCATAGAATCGATTCCATTAATCTTCACCCTGCGATTCGCTGTCCCCGAGAGAGAACTAAACAGCGAATGTTCCTAATTAGCTACTTTGCTTACTTCTACCAGAGGGCGCTATCATTACTTTGTTGTTTTCACTGTGCTGGTGTGTGTCTAGTGTTCTTCCTTTGGTAAAATTGCTCTATGTTTCAGAATGAAGATATATTGTAATTGTCTAATTTTCAATACATGTGATAACCATACAAAAATATGGAGCTCATAACCCATTGAAAACAGTATTCAAGAAGTTGAAAAATAGGTAGGTTTTTAATATATTGGTGTTCAGTTGACTTAGAGTTAGAGATATGCACGAATGGAAACAAGTCCTTGGTTCCATTTCTCTAAGAAGCAGAAATATTTCATCTATTTCACTGACTGAGTGAAGGAACAATACCTCCAAAGTTACAGATGATAAAAAGTAGTGTTTTTTTTTAAATTGCTAAGTTTTATCACCCCGTCTCCACTATGACAATTTTATTTTTTAAAAGTATTTCCAAGTACATAGGCGTGAGTATGGAGCATCACCTCTGTATACACAATACAGCACACCATCAAATGGAGTTCACAATTCAAATACCTAGTGCTCACCAGTTCAGAATCCATTCATGTTTCTTTTCAGACACCTGTCAGAGAATGGCTTGAGAGCAATGTCTTCCCTGCCGGACTGAAGAGGTTCCTTACATTTCCTTTAGGGATGGGGATTCTCCCTCCTGTGTACAGGGCCTGCTTGCCTAATGAACTTTAAGTAGTGATAACCTGCCAACATGACCGTTATGGCATATGTTGCAGTTGTGATTTATAAAAGCTTCCCCAGGGAACTCAAGAATATTTGATCATATAAATAGTCTTCTGTGGTACCCATTGTCAGAGTCACTGCTATCACGCTGACTCTAACCCAGTGCCTGATGTAGGGTTGTGGAGGTAGGTGATTTTATTTAAAGAAATGGGTGACTATATTGAGGGGGGAAAATGGCAGCCATGGTTTTCTTTGGTGAAGAGGCTTGGGTCATTGGAAAAAGGTGGGAGGTGATGGAAATCTGGTAGGATGAAGCGGTCCTTTATCTGCAACATCAAGGGTTTCCCAGTTTCCATTCTTTCTCAGAGGATGTGGGATCCTTCTTCTCTGCCTCCCACCACCTCCCCCACCCCACAGTATCTTTATTTAGAACTGTGGAGTCCACAGTTAACATCCTCAACTAGCAGGCAACCCCGGAGGTTCAAGTCAAAAGAATTGCCTTTGAAAAAAGGGCATGCACCTTGAAAATCCGCCACTAAACAACCTCTGGAGCTCAATTCTTCTCTGACACACACGTGATCACAGAACCATCATGAGTTGGATTCCACTCCATGGTAGCTGTGGGTTTTTGTTTGTTTGTTTGTTTTTGGTATGTGGGTCTATAATCCAGAAAACCAGTGAAACTCAGGTCTCTGAGTTTTAAATAAGGATAACAGGTTTAGAGCAACTGAAAACCAGCTCACCATCTGCCACTAAGTAGACTCTGATTTATATTGGCCTCATGCGTGTTAGATTATCATCACTTCCACTTTTCTTTCTTCTTCGTGTGTGTGTGTGTGTGTGTGTGTGTGTGTGTGTGTGTGTGTGTGTAGGAAAGAGCTTTATTTATAAGAGCAATTGAATACTGAGAAAATATCCCAGCCCAGGACAGGTCAAGTCCATAAATCCTACATTAGCCCATATGTCCGTTACCAGTCTATAAATTCTTCAATCTCGCGCAACACATGCAACAACGCTAAATATAAGAAGGTCACAGGCCAGTGGGTGAAAAGTCTTTGGGGTCCAGTGGTGAAAGCATCTCAGCGCTGGTATGGGTCACCATGTGAATCCTCAGCTCCAGGGCTCTAGCGTAGCTCCATGTGTCTTCTCAACCAGAATGTCTCACAGGGAGTGTGCCTGTGTCCTGCCTCCAGTGTGCTATTTATCTCCTTAGCAACTCCAATTAAGGTCATCAATTTGCGATCTGATTGACAGGCTAAACTCCACCCCTTCACTCTTTTTTTAAAATAATCATTCTATTAGGGGATCATACAACTCATCACAATCCATACATACATCAATTGTGTAAAGCACATTTATACATTCATTGCCCTCATCATTCTCAAAATATTTGCTCTCCATTTAAGCCACTGGCATCAGCTCCTGATTTTCCCCCCTTCCTCCCTTCTCTCCCCTCCCTCATGAACCCTTGATAATTTATAAATTATTTTGTCATATCTTGCACTGTCTGACACCTCCCTTCACCCGCTTTTCTGTTGTCTGTCCTCCAGGGAGGAGGTTATATATAGATTCTTGTAATCAGTTCCCCCTTTCCACCCCACCCTCCCAGTATCGCCACTCTCACCACTGGTCCTGAAGGGATCATCTTCTCTGGATTCCCTGTGTTTCCAGTTCCTATCTTTACCCATGTACATCCTCTGGTTTAGCCAGATTTGTAAGGTAAAATTGGGATCATGATAGCGGGGGGTGGGGAGCAAGCATTTAGGAAGTAGAGGAAAGTTGTATGTTTCATCATTGCTACCCTGCACCCTGACTAGCTCATCTCCTCACCAAGACCCTTCTGTAAGAGGATGTTGTCCAATTGCCTACAGATGGGCTTTGGGTCTCCACTCCGCACACTCCCTCATTCACAATGACATGAGTTTTTGTTCTTTGATGCCTGATAACTGATCCCTTCAGCACCTCATGATCACCAGGCTGTTGTGCTTCTTCTATGTTGGCTTTGTTGCTGCTGAGCTAGATGTCTGTTTGTTTATCTTCATTCCTTTAAGACCCTAGGTGCTATATCTTTTGATAGCCGGGCACCATCAGCTTTCTTCACCCCATTTGCTTATGCACCCTCTTTGTCTTCAGCAATTGTGTCTGGAAGGTGAGCATCATGGAATGCCAGTTTAATAGAATGAAGTATTCTTGCATTGAGGTAGTACTTGAGTGGAGGCCCAATGTCTATCTGCTACCTTAATAATAAATCTATACATGTATGCACATAGATCTATATCCACATCCTCATATATAAATATATTTACATATTACATGACCTTATTTAGACCTCTATAAATTCTCTTTGCCTCCTAGCTCTTTCCTCTATTTCCTTTTACTTTTCTCTTATCCCACTATCATGTTCAGCCTTCATTAGAGTTTCAGTAATTCCTCTCAGTTACATTACCCTTGGTCACGCCCTACCAGGCCTTCTACACCCTCCTCACCACCGATTTGGATCACTTGTTGTTCCCTTGTCCCTGGGTTTGTTAACACCACTTCCTCCCCCCCCACTTTCCTCTCTCCCGTCACTTCCACTTTTCAATGATTCTTCCTGCTTTTCCTCCTTCCTTCCTTCCTTCCTTCCTTCCTTCCTTCCTTCCTTCCTTCCTTCCTTCCTTCTTTCTCTCTTTCCTTCCCTCTTTCACTCTTTTCCTCCCTTCCGTCCTTTCTTTTCCCAGAAGCATATGCCACGCCTTTCTTCCAAAGCACCTTGGAGTGAGTTGGACTCTCTGACCTTATGGTTAGCCATCTACAAACCAAACCAAAGCCATCTGGTCAATTCCATTTCACAGTGACCATAGAAGACAGGCTTATATTGTCCCTGTGGGATTCTGTGACTGCTACTTTTTAATGAGAATTTCATCTCTCTCCCACAGAGAGACTGGTGGTTTCAGACTACTGACCTTGTGGTTAGAAGCCCAACTCATAACCACTATGCCACCAGAGAATGTTAAATGTATGTGCCCCCCAGAGACTTCTGTTATTTTAACCTCACCCAGTGCTGGTGACATTTGGATAGGATTGAGAAAGGGAAGACATGTGTTCATAGAAATTAGCATTTAAAGAGGCCCTGGTGGCGTAGTGGTTATGGATCGGGTTGCTAACTGCAAGAAATTAGCATTTATTCTCAAATTATGAAATAAACTCTTCCCTTTGTGTGTGATCCATGGTCACACCCTTGATGTGCTTACAACTCCGGGTTCTTCACCTCAGGGAGAGGAAGTGCAATATCAAACACTCTTTTTTTTTTTTAATTTTTTTATTTTAACAATTTATTGGGCCTGATACAATTCTTTTCACAGTTCATACGTATACATACATCAATTGTATAAAGCACATCTGTACAGTCTTTGCCCTAATCATTTTTTTCTCTTTTCTTCTTTTACATTTTATTAGGGACTCAAACAACTCTTACCACAATCCATACATATACATACATCAATTGTATAAAGCACATCCATACATTCCCTGCCCCAATCATTCTCAAGGCATTTGCTCTCCACTTAAGCCCCTTGCATCAGGTCCTCTTTTTTTCCCCCCCTCCCTCCCCATTCCCCCTCCCTCATATGCCCTTGGTAATTTATACCTCGTTATTTTGTCATATCTTGCCCTATCCGGAGTCTCCCTTCCCCCCTTCTCTGCTGTCCCTCTCCCAGGGAAGAGGTCACATGTGGATCCTTGTAATCAGTTCCCCCTTTCAATATCAAACACTCTTGACCAAATATTTGCAGAGCATCAAACGTAGAGTGGTGGGTAGCAAAGTAAGGCAGGGCTCATGGTCCCATCCCAGATCTTTTGTTTCCTCCCTAAACCATCCTAAATGATCAGACCTCTTTTCTCTGGTTCAAAAATGGGGAATGTTTATTTAATTCCCTATTACAGGGGTTCTGTGAGGTTCAAAGAGAGAGATAACATCGATGGAGTACTTGGCACAAAATCAAGAATAAATTAGGTACTCAATAAATATAAATATTGTTAATAAAAATCATTAGAATGGAATGAGACTAGACAACAAAGATTGAAAATATAGCAACACATCTACAAGATTAAGCTAGAATTTATTCTATGATGGTATGCTCTATCTCCTATCTTCAGGCAACAATATAGCCTTAAAGAGGAAGCCAAGAACTTGAAATGCCAAAATAAAAGATTATTTATAAAGCTTATCACTAGCTGGCAAGTTTCCATCTGGTTGCTAATGAAGACATTTGGGAATTCATTATCCTGCCTGTTACGTGCGAAATAGTTACCAGTTTAATATTGTTAGCTCTTCCCTTGGTCTGGTGACTCTGCAAATTAATTAGCTCTGCCACTGGTTGTAACTTGTGTCCACCAGTGGAATGAATGTAAATCATTCATTAAGGAGGTGTGAGAGAACACAGGTGATGGGATGATAGGATACTCATTATTGGCTTCAAAAGCAGGGTGTTGGCAGTTATTAAAGAAAATAGAAAGGCATGTGAGATTAACTTTCAGAATGTTCAATTAATTAATATATTATAAATCTCTACATAGTTCTTGGCACAGGCTAAGCACCCAAGAAACAGGTATCATCATCAGTAGCACCTTGACCTCCATCATCATCCAATCATGCTCCCCACTCCCAATGTAACTGATGCATTCCTCACAATTCAGGAATTGCAGCCTCTGTGTATATGTATAGACTGTGTATGTCATTACTGAAAAGATGCTAGCTTATTCTTATAGCATGGTTGCTGTACTATCAATTCTTAACTTATTTACTCACATTTATTTCTGTTTACTTTTATTCATAATATGTATATTTACTGAATAAATTCTTTAATTCCATTTTTCCATGGACTTTTTGAAGTTCCCTCTTGTGCATGTTTATGCAGATGTGTGCATATAATTTATGTATATAATGTACACATTATATATATACACATGTATTTATTCTCAGAAAATGTTGAAAGCCCCTGGCATACATACGAGGGGGTACCCCCCAAAAGACTTTTTTTAGCTATGTATTTATTTTTTTATTTATTTTTTTACAAAATAACCTTATCCCCTTCAATATTCTGTCCATTACACTCAATGGATTTGTAAAATCTGGGATTACATTCTTAGAAACATTTTTCAAACTCATCTGTGGCTGATAGCCACTCCCTCATTTTTTCCTTCACCTCTTCTACTCAAATCGCTGTCCTTTCATGTTCCTGTTCATTCTCAGAAACCAAAAGAAGTCGCACGGCGTGAGGTCAGGAGAGTAAGGTGCATCAAGCAAGAGAGGCATGCTGTGTTTGCCCCAAACTGGCACACTGAGATGGCTGCACGAGCAGGTACATTGTCATGGTGGCAAAACCAGTCGCCACAAATCAGACCCTTTGCTTTGTCACACACTGTTACACAATCTCTTCAGAATCTCTAAATAAAAAGCTTGATTAACAGTCTGACCTATGGGAAAGATCTTCAAATGTACTATGAGTTGGCATTCATGTCCTTTCCGGAAGTTGACGGACGTCCAGAACAAGCTTATCATCAATTGATATTTCACCTTTTTTGAAATGAGAAAACCACTTGAACTTTCCCCATTGTGTTGTTCTTGTAAGCTCAGTTTTCTGGAGCAGGAAACAACATATCATGGCCACATGCTGTTCTTTTTAATTGGCCATCACACACAAAACAAGAGGTTTGAGTGAAACGGCTTTCACGAAAAATTCACTGTGACCAGAGAGAATCTTCCCAGGCAATGCCACTGGGTGCACATTACAATCATCAATGCTATCAACTCCCCTCTCTGCCCCCCAACACTTCCTACTTCCCATCCCCTCAAAGAACCCTTACTGAAAAATCCATCACACACTAATCAGAATAATACTACTATGGTTCCAGTTTATACAGACATGGGTTTATTCCACACAAAATGTGTTTAAACATGCCTGCAATCAGTGGTAGGTTGCAGATACATTCTCTTAGTAACACTCTTGCCTTCGTACTGTTAGGGTGTGTTCAAAAAGATCCCATCAAAATAGTGTCTTCCAAGGATTTTACTTGGTGAAATTAACAGCAGGGAAGAGGGACCAGCTCAGAAAGTTAGGGTGACTTGTTTCCTTGAACTCCACAGGGGTAATTAAATTATGATGTTGATGAAGAACATTGAATACCCTGTGAATTTCCTGATCTAAAAGGCAAACCCACTTAAGTCCATTCCATCTCAGCAACTCTGTAGGACAGAATAGACCCCTCCTTGAGAAACCAGTGTTCTCTTCTTTCCCTTGCGGAGCAAATGGTAAGTATGAACTGCCAGCTTTCTAGTTAGCAGCCCACAGCATACCCCACTGTGAGATCAGGGCTCATTGAACTGCCGGACAAGAAACGAATCTATTTAGGAAGAAGTACAGCCAGAGTGTTCCTTAGAAGTGAAGATAAAAAGACTTCCTTGCAAAAAAAAAAACAAAAAAAAAAAAACAACTTCAATTACATAGACTGAAACGGTGCCTACAAGAATGGCTCCAGCAAAGCAGTGGTTAATAGGATGCCCTGACCCCTGGCAGGGTTTGATTCTGTTATAGGGCCAACTGTAGTGAGAGCTGACTCCATGGTTTCTAGCAACAAAAGTCATGACAGGCTTTCTTGGTGGGAACAGAGTAATCACAGGGTCTTATTAGAAAGAGAAAAACACAGAGAAGGAAAACTGCTTTGGTGATGAAAAGACCAGAAAAATTATATCAAGGATTCTGCACGCTCCCCGCCCTCCCACCCCCAAGCCAATATACCCACTCATTCCTCAAGGACAGCACCGGTTTCTTTTAGAGAAGACCATTGAGAAGCCTGTCTGCACTGTGCCTCAAGTCCTTTCCCTAAGCCTTCTTGTTGTGCCTCAAGATCAAAGACCATGTCAATAGGCGAATAGATCCAGAGGGAGGATATCAATGATCAATAGCTTCGCATGGCAATGTTTTTTGTTTTTTTTAAGATTTACACAATCTCCCAGTAGTGTTTTTTGACTTACCCTACTGCATATATGCATATTAAGGGGGCTTCAAAAATGCATGGAAAAAGGCATTTCAGAGAGAATGACTTTTTAAAAAATAATACAACCTAATTGTGTATAAATAGATGAACCTTTCTCATAGGTGAGCTAACATTTTCATTTCTAACAAAATGAGCAGTGACCGAGGTGACTTAAGAGTTTTCAGTTTACATAAATTTCAAAGATGGTCTTGAAGGCATTAGTTTCTTTATTGTGCCACTGGACCCCCCTGGATTTACATGCAACATGTGTCTGACGTCAATCAAACTCAGGGACTGGATTGGATTGTCTGAAAGCGTATTGGAGAGGATGGAGAAAATATAAATCTTAACTCCACGAATGAGAAGTTTCAGCTGCAGTTTGGCTGTTGGTCTTACCAGTCTCTGGTACTGGGAAGAGATTTCTAAATAGAGTCAAGGTAATGAGGTAGTGATGTTCCAATGATGGAGGGACGATCGACAAATCAATGTATTGATCATTGTAGATCAGTCTCTAGTATTTATTTTGTCATTCTGTTGTAGGTGGCAATAGGTAATGGGCGATGCTAACATTTGACAAGTATACAAATGATATTAAACCAGTTTTACACAGCAGAGCTCAGAAATTTGCTGTTATGTTTTCAGTCTGGTTGACAGCCAAAATATCTCAAATAATGAAGATGCAGAGAAGAGCCTGACATGTCCTTCATTATGGTCCCCAGCCTTGGCCCTTGTATGATGGGTTTGAAGCCAAATGAGGAGTGATGTCAATGGTTATCTGTATTCACTGTCCACAGAAAGCTTTTAAACAAACTGGGTGAAATGTTTTTGGCTTGAGGTTGGTGTCATTTCTCCAAGTCCAAGCTTTATTTCCAGAGGCTCGTGGTTTGGAATCCCAGTCTGGAGTTGGCGTTCCAATTTGCCCTGGGCCTGCCACAGCTAGATTGAATTTGCTGTTTCTGGACTGCAGTGCTGAACAAGATCCTGGTGCCTAAGGTAGGGGATGTTTGAGGAAGAAATCTCTGTCTGCAGACTCCTTTCCTTGGAGGAAAGACTTGCCGGTTAGCAAACGTTGGGGCTGCAAGGCAGGCAATGAGATCCTTAGGTGACAGACACACAGATGCACTTACATCTTACTGGAGGACTAAGTGCATTTCCTCTCAGATAGCTGTTGTAAAAATATATACAAAGCAGTCACAGAAAATACACAGAATGACGCTCCTAGAGTTCAAGTCCCTCCGGTACAGGAATTAAGTGTTAGTGGTTCCCAATTCACTTTTGAAAAGACCTCTGTAGGTCTTTGTTAGATTCATATAAAATAAATGATGATGTCATAAGCCTCAATGACATTAGAGAACAGTGTCATGATCCTTAAAAGGGTCCACTTTTCAGGGGTGGCTGACACAGGAGAGCGATATGTTTTGTTGATCTGTGCCAATTACAGGCTCAGCCAGAAGAGCGAGGCTATCAAGAGTCTCAATGGACACATCACACAAACCTCCATGGATGTTGAACTCTTCCCAAGACCACTTGCAAACTTACAATCCCCAGGTTCCTTTGCTGTCCTCTTCACTACCACAGTGCCCACATCTCCCTTTTAGCTCATTGAAAATCCATGCCGTGCTTTAAAACGTGACTTTTCTCAAAACTTTCTCCCACCTGCAAACTTCCTAACTCAGGCTGCTGCTAACCAGAAAGCTCCAACCCATAGTGACTTGATGTGTACAGAACCAATTGTGGTCTAGTCCCGCACCATCTTCTTGCTTCTCGATATGGTCAAGTTCATTGTCCTGGCAATTGCGTCAAATGGTTGCAGGGAATTCTCCACTCATGCTTGTTATGATGTTCAATCTTTTAAGTTTGACTTCATTGAAGGCAGAATTCTTGACTCTTTACCATCTCTTTCCCCACTCAAGAGAACAACATAATAAAGTTGCTTCATTTCTTCTGCAATAGGAATTTTAGACCCGAGAGCAAATTTTTGATGGAATAAGGTAAAGAAAGGGAAGAAATATGACAGAAGAAGGTAGCTAAGAGGAGGGAAGACTATGACGGAATACATGCAGGCCGCTGTGAAGGGTATGGGCAGTCTTATCTGCTCCATCAGAGAATAAGAAAGACTTGAGACTTATCTTCCTGATTGATGGTTACTTCCTAGTCATGTCCCTAGAGAATCCTAAGGAGCATTGATTTGAAATGCAAACTGTCCCCTCTCTTTTAGTTCACCCAGGTTGTTAGCATTGGACTACTAACCACAAGGTTGGTAGTTCAAACCTACCAGTCCCAGCAAGGGGGAAAGACTGTCTGGTCCAGAAAGATAGATAGCCTGAGAGCACGATGAGTTCTCACTATGAGTTGGGATCCACTTGATGGTAGTGGGTTTGTTTGTTGGTTTGTTTGAATAAGGCAATGAATGGAATCCTAAGATGCATAAACTTAGTGAATTGTGCAATGTGCCCACAGGACGAGAAAGATGCTCTCATAATTCAGTGCCAAATGCAATTTCCATAGAGTTGGCCTTCCTCTATGGAAGTCTACACCATATGCATTATGAATGTACAAGCACAGATAAAGGGTTCGTTTCATCTAGATTCTACTTACTGGGTGGTCCCCATGAGCCTTCATTTCTCTCTGTATTGTCTCTTTCTCAGAGATCTTATCCATCCCTGCATTTTCCACTGTTATCTCTTTATTAGATAATTCTGAATTACAGCCTCTGGCTCACACATGTCTTGGATGCCTGACCCACATTTGCAACTCACTCGATATGCCTTTGAAATGTCTCCTTATCAGCTCAAAGTAAACTCAAATTAGATCATTTTATCCCTTTTTGAAAAAAATTCTTAACATTTGTAGATTTTCATCTCCAACAGTCTGTCACCAAGGACTCATCTATAAAATCAACTTTTAATTCAATTTCCACATCTATCCAGCAAAAACTTCCCTGGGATTGCCTCTTTCCAAATAGACATTGTGTGTGATTTCTTCCCTCGATTACAGTCCCCTGAATCCACAATTTTTCATTTTACAAATTCTTGTCTATAATGGTTCGCAGTCCAAACTGCCTTTGTTTCTATCTTTTGGCTTATTCAGTTGGCAATTTATATACTACATGATCTTTTAATAGTACAATTCTGTTTTTAAAAATAATGTAAGAGGCTCACATCTTCAATTGTGGTCTTAGTTCCTGATTTTAAAAGGTCTTTAAAGAATCTCACCAACCTGGACAATCACAACCGAAAGTTATCATAAGTCAAAAAAAAATCTCCTTTGTCCTTGAGTCAATTCCAATTCATAGTGACCTAAGAAACAGAAAATAACTTCTCCCTCGGGTTTCCAAGACTGTAAATCTTTACAGGATCAAACAGCTTCATCTTTATCCCATGACATTGCTGGTGGTTTGAACGGCTGACTTTATACTTAATAGCCCAGTACCTAACCCACTGTATCATGAGGACTCCTGACCTGACACCACATCCTTAAGAGATCTCTACTGCTGGTGTTTCCATCCATTTTGGTGTTGATTATTGAGCCAAATGAGGTTCATATCTCAGCTTATTGATCCTTATGCTCACTGTCTCTATTAATTGAAATTTTAGAGCATTTTCAACTGCTGAGGAAAACTCACTGTGGACAATTCAACTTATTAGGAAAAGAATGCCACAAGGTCGGAGAATGTACATTGGCAACAATTCTCAACTATGGTGCTCAGTGAATGCTCTTTCTAACTAGAGTGACAATTGGTCAAGAAAATGCATCCAGTATACAAGGGTCTTATTTATGCTAACATGACATCTATTTCTTTATTAATGTTCCAAACACAAGTATGACAGTCATAACATTTTTCATGAAAATGGAAAGTCTAAATATTGAATGGCAAGGCAGATTTCAAGACTTCTAGCCTTTCTTCAGAAGGATATGGCTCCAAAGTTTTGAAAATCGGTGTTGTCTGATGCTTATCTATGAAGACTTGAAACAGCAAACAAATAGGGCCAAGGTTTTTTGTGTTGTGTTTTTCATTCACACGTTGTTTTTACCTCCAGTCCCAGTTTAAGATGTAGAATTCCCCCTTTGCTCTACAATTATGTTATGCAGTCCCTTCTAAAACAAGGTAAACTATCATTAAAATGTGCACTTGGCTTTGGTGCTGCTGCAAATACCAAATGCTTGTGGGCACCTTGGATGGCTGCACCTGGAGGCCAGTTGCAGAAACTCCCCCTCTGGGTGATAGTGCTGCAGATGCAATCCCACGAACCAGGGATCAGTTTTGAGTCCCGTGTACTACCTAGGGAGAGGGCGCGTGTTTTTCATTGCCTCCTCACTGACTGACTTAAAAGGGTGAGGTGCCATCTGCTGGAAACTGATAATATGCACTATGATGTTCTGTAGTAAAGCTTGAACTGGGTCCACCAACAGAATGAAACATGGATACAGTCTTGGCATAGCTCTTTCTCTCACTTTCAAACTGAGGGTGAGGTAGGCGTAGGGTCACCGAGCCACTTAGGGACATTCTTCTATCTTGTTAAACAGTCTTACATTATAAAAGACAACTTTGATTTGGTAACAGTGAATTAGGGTGGGGAGATGGGGTGCAGAGAGATGAATAAGCCCAAACTTAATGACTGATATATCATGACCCCTATTCGTTTGTGACAGGAGCCCTGGTAGCAAAGGAGTTATGCATTGGGCTGCAATCATCATGGTCAATAGTTCAAAACCACCAAATGCTCCTTGAGAGAAAGACGGGGCGTTCTACTCCTAGAAGAGTTACAGTCTCTGAAACCCACAGGGGCGGTTCTCCTCTGCCCTAAAGGTCTTCATGAGTCAGAATTGATTCTACAGCAGTGAGTTGAGGTTGGTTTAGGGATTGCTGAAATCTTAAAACATAAAAAACAAGGCTTTCAGATTTAAAGAAATGTGAATTGATCATCTTTATTTTAAATCTATTATCAGCACTTTTGAAATTTCCAGACTGTAATAGTTGGGTTTTACGTCAACTTGGGTGGGCCAGGATTCCTCCCATGATATGTTCTAACCGACTGCGGTCAACTCCATCATGGGATCTTCTGTGAAGCAGCCAAGCATTTGTGGGAAGAATAGGGTAGAGTAGAAAGAAAATTGAAAAAAAAATCAACTCATATGAACTATGGTGTTGGCAAAGGATATTGAAAGTGCCATGGGCTGCCAAAAGAACAAACATCTGTTTCAGAAGAAGCACAGCCGGCATGCCCTTCAAAAGCACGGGTGGAGAGACTTCATCGCAGCTACAATGGACATGTTATCAGGAGATCAGGCCCCAGAAAAGGACAACATGCTGGCTACTGGGGAGGGCAAACAAAAAGGAGAAAGGCCCGCAACAAGATGGATTGGCACAGTGGTCGCAACAGCGGGCTCAAACATAAGAACCATTATGAAAGTGGCCCAGGGCAGAGTGGTGTTTTATTTGCTTGTACATGGCATCGATAGGATTGTCATGGCAACGCAATGACACCCAACAACATCACCACTTCTTCAATGGGGTTACGGTATGGATACAATTAGGGAAGCTTTTACTCAGGGCATGGTTGACCTCTTAGTATAGACTGACATTTTGTGGAAGCTAACTCACTTCTCTAGCTGGATTTGGATTCTTCCACTAGCTCATCTGCCTCATGGTAGGTTTCTGGTCCCGGGAGCCGTCAATGGACTGCCAATCTCTGATTCATCCAACTCTGCGTCCACTGGCCTGTGGTCTTCCTGTTTCTTGCTTGTTAACTCTGGAAGCTACAGGCATTAGGAGAAGCCTACAGTTTACATCTGACCCACAGACTTTACCGGACTGGACTTACCTACTTCTATAACTGTGTGAGCCATGCCATGCTATAAATACTTTCTATATACTTATAAATAAAAGCATCACTGATATTACTTCTCTAATGAACTCAACAGTACACATGGGCTTATGCCACAGGTCAAAGGAATGCTTACCATTTGAATAATTACATAATATATATATAATTGTGTTTTAGAATGTTTTGTCTCATGCAGTCCTTTACATAGACATAGATATTTATGGAATTTGAAAATTACTAGACATACTAATCAATATAGGCCTTGGAAGGGCCTAGCCATTCCAAGACAACTGTGTAACACTAGTATATAGACTGACAAATTCCTCATGTGCTTGACACATAGTAGGTGGTTAATAGATACTGACTCACACATGGGCTCAAATTTGTTTTGGAGTTAATGGGTCTATATGGTTGTTGTGGTTGACGCTGTCAGTGACTTCATATGTGTATTGTCTGTGTGAGTTTTGTTTGCTTACTTGGTTTTACTTTAGAATGAAGGTTTATCAGATTTCCCCCTTTAGAGCTCACTAGAATCACCAGAAATTCTTCACAAAATAGCAGGTAATCTGCCTGTAGGGCATCCGTTGATCAGAATACATGTGGTTTCAAACCATCGACCTTGCAGTTAGCAGCCCAAAGAATCACCACTACACACCACCAGGACTCCTCCTATGGAGTTGTTAGAAACTGTCATTTAATTATCATCATCAACGTTAATGGAACATTGCTTCTGTGGGAGGTGGTAGCAGCCAGTAAGTTGTGTTCAACTCATGATGAGTCCTTGTCTGTCCAAGAAACTCATCCCCAGGGATTTCACGATCTTGACCTTTTGGAAGCTGGTCACGGTGCCGGTCTTCTGAGAGTCCTCTAGATGGGTTCAGATCATTCAGGGAGCAGTCGAGTGCTTAACAGCTTAAACCAGCCAGAACTCAATAGAATGTTGCTAAAAACAAAAAAACAAAAACAAAACTCACTTCCATCGAGTTGATGCTGACTCACAGCGACACCCCTGTGGGTATCCATGACTGCAGTCTTTCTCCTGCAGAGCTGCTGGGGATTTCGAACTGCTGACCATGAGGTTCCAAGCCCAGTCCATAACAGCTATCCCACCGGGGCTTCCAATTAGATGGTTGACTATTCCGTTCTAACGGATACATACTCTCTGTCTGTCCTTCATTTTTCTTTTCAAACTGGTGGAAGTTTAACTGCAAACAGCAACTCCTTCTACCATCTTAGCAGAAAGCATAGTCCAGGAGCCATAACACGTGTCTTCTCTGCCTTCCAGTCACCTGGATCAGGGGCCTTTTTGAACTCACCCAGTGGGTGATCTGGAGAAAGACCTGTCAGTCTGCTCTGTACAAAACACAGGCGAGAAATCAGTGTGGGGCCTTGGCACGGGTTGCATGGGAGTCTAAATCAACTCAATGGCACCCGAGCACCGCCAGACACTAGGTTCCTCTGTATCAGCGGTTCTTCCACAGGGTCGCCGGATTCTTATCACAGTAGCAAACTGACAGTTTTGAAGTAGCAGCGACAATAATTTTGTGCTCGGGGGATGTGCACACAATGAGGAACTGTATGAAAGGGTCACGGCCTGAGGAAGGTTGGGAAGCACAGCTCTATATCAGGCCCACTCTTTTCTGCATGATCTCATTCCGTTCTCCCAATGGCTGGGTGGACGCTCCCCTGGATTTGTGGAGGAAGCGACACTTCAACGCGGTTAAACAGTTCTCTGCTCTCCCTCTGTAAGCATTCCCCTGGATGTTCTTGACCAGTGGTCCCACTTGAAATTGTGTCTTTCTTGTTTTAATGACTAATAACCTAAATTGTCTTGAGTCACTAAACTAGTTATCTTGCAGGCGTTTTTCCCTTCAACCAAGTGGCGGTAATAAAGCGTGCCAGGTTTTCCCTTTTTTTGTTTTCCTGTCCCCTGTCCTCCGTGAACTGTCTCTGTTCCCCAGAAAGGTGTGAATTTGCGACCTTGACTTTGTGCAGATACGGAGAGAGATTGTTCTGCATCTTCATGACCCACCATTGGCTGCTCCCTCTACTCGGTAGCTCAGGGGTCTCCTTATTAAGACAACACAATAGGTGGCGGTGAAGGTTCTCTCTGCCCCATGAGCATGGCGGAGACCAAGACTAGAGACTGACAGCTCTTCCTGCTGCTTGTGGTTCAACTTGAAACCACAAGGTCCAGGGGCACATGGTTTAGATTCGGCGTCTTTCTCCAGCTAACGCGAACCATTTGTTCCAGCGGCTTCGGTATCTGTTTGAGAATAAGAGATCGCCCACAAAACTCCCCAGACAGTCAAATACATTCTCTTGGCTTCGAGACAGATTCAGAAAATTTCAGCCCAACAATGGCATGCGGCTTGGGGTTTTTTTCCCCGTTTATTTTTGCTACTAGTGAAGGGAAGGCTGATAGATTGCTTGCAAAACTCAAAAATGCCAATCAAAAAAGTGGCAAATTAGAGAATCGTTTATTATGGAAAGTTCCTATATTACATTTGGGGAAAATGGAAATAAAATGATATGTCAAACAGGAAATAGAATTAGAGGTCTGCCAGGAGCAGAATACCTACCACTTATCCCCCACCCTCACCCCCTTCTACTTTTAATTCTCCCATTAAAGATACATACAAGCATGGATCTTGGGGGCACAATGGGAAATCTGTCTGAGAAAACACTATGTTGTGTTCCCTGGGGGCTGTCTCACTCATTCTTTACCCTTGTTTTGAGTACACTCAGTCTGCTCAACACAACCTTTGCTCTCCTAAGTCCAATGTCTAGGGATCTTACATTTTGGAGGGTGAACTTCTTTGGAACCACGGAGAAAGGAGTTATATTATAATTGTCATGAAATAGGCATCATTTTCTCTAGATCATTTGACTTAAAAATATTTATATTTCCTTGCTGTGGTTTTACAGGTTTGAAATTACAAGTGTGTTCCATCTTGGGCTAAACACTCATTGAACCACTGTAAATGCCGAGATGACATTTACAAAGGCAAGGAAAGAACATGTTTTAAAATAAAATTGTCATGTGAAAATGGCAGAAGAAATGCCTGGCTCCTCTAATCATGATGCTGCACAGTTTGCCTCCAATTGTCAGGATGGGAAAGCCTTACTGGAAGAGAAACATTATCAGCCACTGAATTAATAACCCAACCGTCTGCATTTTGATTGCCACCCCCGTGGACCATTTGCTAATTGTTCAATTGCTAAGTTGAAAAATGGAGGTCAGAGGGTTCCAGTGGATGGATCCTTGGAAGGAAGAACCTGGTATTCTGTTCCCATAAAATCTCCAATGTATGTAGCAAACCTGTGGGGCAATTCTACTCTGGAAGCACCGTGTGTCTGTCAAAATTGACTTCGCAGGACCTAGCAGCAGCAACAGTGTAGTATATTTGAGCCTCATACAGCTTAATTTTATTCACAGAACCTCAGTGCCTACAGAACCTCAGTGGGGGGAACACACAGACTTAAACCCAAAACGACCACTAAAGCAGCAAGCAAACTCCGTGCCGTGGAGGTGATTCCAATGCACAGCAGCTTAACGTTGCTTTCTAGCTACGGGCTGCAGGGGCTTCGATTTATAAGCATCAAACCTGCTGGAAGCTTGTACGAGGGCTTCCATGAGAAGCCCCTGGAAAGCCTGAAGCACTTTGAGTTCACGAAAGAGGGGGATTTGAGCTGGGATTTGGATGTGAAGCAGCTGTTGTGATTTAAAACATTAGAAGGCGGATTGAAACTTTTTAAAAGATGAAAAGACAGATTTAAAAACTAAACACACACACACGCTCACACACTCACACACACACACACACACACACACACAGCGCCCTGTAATAAAAATGAAGGGTTGCATGACTTTTCAAAGACCACATGGATCATTGGAAGACCTGAGCCACAATAGATAATCACTGCCATGGCGTTCTCTCCACTAACCACAGAGGCTGAATCACATTCACATTCCGAAGGACGACTGTGCTTTGGATTGAAGGGTGGGGTATGGGAGAAACCAACTTCAATCCTGATCAGTGTTAACATTAGATGTGCTTAAGAGTATTCACGCATTGATTAGATAACATTCAACTGTTAGCGGGTCTTGACAACTGGCGTGTATACATAGATCTTGCGTTTAAATTTGTTTTTAATTTTTACCCCCTGATTACTAGGTGCTTGCGAGCAGTGTGGGCATTCCTGAGGATGGAGGAGACTGTACACGGAGGTATTCATTGCAACATCAGCGGCTTGGATCTATCAGCTGCTCTGCTGGAGACAGAGGAGGCTGCCTGCTTCCTGAAACCCTTTACAAGTCCCCACAGGGGCCGTTCTCTTCTGTCCTGTCATGCTGCTTTGAGCTGGAAGTGAGACTCGATGAGAGTGCGTTGTAATTGCTTCCTACTTACCGTGGTATTTCATCTCTCACTTAGTCCAGTGTGTGTGATTTCTACCCATTCTCCCAGGGAAGAATCCAAGGCCTTTGCTCGTATGTAATTTGTTCAATGGCCTAGATCCCCTAACAGTGGAGCTTTGCATTGAAGCCAGCTCTGTGACATCTTCTTGCTCCACAGCCCTGTCTGACCTATTTCTGTTACCTACACAGTCACACAGGTGAAAAGGTAAAGGTTCTTGCTGGTGGCCACTGAATTCTGACTTGCTGCTAATGGATGCTAAACTCAAAAGGAGGAGGAGATGGGAAGAGGGGGTGGTAGGAGGTGGGCAGAGAGAGAGAGAGAGAGAGAGAGAGATGGGTTTCAATGAGAAGCCATTTTTAAAATGCTCCTCAAATTTGGCTTTACAAGATGAGCCACGTTTCCCAAGATAGCAGTGATCTTGAACAAAAAGCTATTGCTCCTGGGTGGCAAGGCCCTCCCCCCACCGCTCCCCCAGTCAGTGGTCTGTATCATAAGAAGGTGAATCCATGGTGGCAAACAGGAGTTACCAAATTAGGCAAGGGGCACGCAAAGCAGTCACATTGTATGTGCTGCAGATAGAGAGGTTTGCCGTTAGGAAAATATTCTCTGATCAATTGGTCTTTAAGACAGTATGGTTTCTGATTTAAAAGAACAGAATATACTAAACTGGGTGTTGTTTTTTATTTTAATCCACTTTTCTGCAGTGTGTCTGAATGGGTGGGTCCTAGTTAGGAAATAGTGATCCTAAAATCCCGGAAAGTGTGAAACCACAATAGATCTCCCTGTTCTATCATGAAAAACTAGTTGCTGCATAAATGAGACAAAGAAGCAGAGAAGGGGATGGAGGAGGGGGAAAGCTTGAAGATTATAATTATATATGAGGAATTATTTCCCATCAAGGATTGTTTCTGGGAATTTGGGTTCCTTGTCCTTTAACTGTGATGGGAAATGCTGAAGAGGCTTCTAATGTTACAGAGTCTTAAGTTTCCATAGAGTAAGGTATCATTTATATGAACAAACTTGAGCTTATAACATCAGAGGCTGATGTCACAGAGTTAATGAAGTGAGTCTGAGACCCAGGGAGATGGATATACTGTAGGTATCGTATCGGGGAAATGCGCTTGGCAACGTCGTAACTGAATGGAAGTACAGATTTTGCTTTTTATGTCTGTCCTGTAAGCCCATTGGCCAGCCATCAAGACTCACCTTGGGCTGAGCTGTTCACCAGAGTTTCCAAATCGCACTGAGTCAGTCTTCTCTAAACTTAAAAATCTACAAGATTAGAGGCTTGGCAGAGGAGAGAACGTTCAGGCTGTGGAGAGAATGAACGGACGTGGTTAAGCTCTGCTGGTGACTTTAATGAGAAAAAAATAAAAAGACAAATCGAGACACACCTAATGGGGAATCGTGTTGTGTGTGTCCAGAATAGAGAAGCCATGGGACTGTGTGTATGGGTACCGCCAGGCCTGAAAAATAGAGAAGCGTGTGGAATCACAACCCTGTTTATTTCTGACCCAGTGACATCATTTTACTGCTGGGCTTCCTGATGGTGGATTTGTTTCAAAACCATTGAAATAGGTAGACAGAGACATTGGAATGCTAACCAGTCATAGCTCTGGACTAAAGGGAATAGTTTTATTTCATTTGATCCCTACAATTATAGCTCATATAATCTATGAAAGAGATGGATACTACAGAATAATAGCTAGGAAGTCATTACAATTAACCTCCACTGTCTACTCTGAAGACATTACTGTAAACTCAATGCGAAATTGAATTTCAAGCGAAAGTAAGAGTTTGCGGACTCATTAAGGAAAACGGAGTGAGTTAGTGACTGATGTCATGAGGTTGTACACTGGGTTCCAATTCTGTATTACATTGTACCCTGAATTCCCAATATTTTTATATGCATTGGGGAAGAAGGTGATGAAGTGCATCTGATGTTTTCTCTCACAAAATCACATCTCGTTTTTCAGGCAGTGCGAGACCAGAGGAGCTGGATCTTGGGTTTGGAATAGAATGGTACAGATAATCCAAATGGAAACAAGCTACCGGTGGGGAAGAAAGGGAATAACATTGCTTGGTACGAAGTGATCTAAAGCTTTCTGGAAATCCACAGCTTGTTGTGATGAGGAGATGCCACAGAGACCTTTGGGTGCTGGGCTGCAGTGGGGGACCACTGGATGTTAAGTCACAGTAGAGAACCTTTGGAAGCTGTTACAAGGCAACCACAAGCTTTAGGATCATAGTAACGGGGTGGTATGAAGAACACGATCCTTCAGATACAACGCTTCTTCTTCCGTGTGGACATGTGGGTAACTGCTCTTCATATACTCTGTTACTTCTCTCTAGCGCTATGGGGGTGGGGGCTAGTTTTCTTGTACCTTCGCTGTCGAGGCCGGAGGACTGACTGAGGAACAGAGAAGTCAAGGCCTCCCCTGGGGAACAGACACTGAAATGGAGACGCCCTTTACCACAGATGGAAGACTTCAAGAACCCAGCGTCTGGTCAATGTCTAGTTTTGTGGAAACCAGAGCATCTGATAGAATCTTGATTTTCCTTGCAGATTATATTTTGCTTAAAATGAAAGAATCATGAGCAGCCATTGTTACTCCTCATTCAGAGAAGCAAAAGTGGAGGGAAAAATCCAAGAAAGAGAACAGGAGTTTGATAGGTAGAAATATATCCAATCCAAAGACCTGGTAATGGAGAAAGTTAAAGCAGAGTCTCCCCAGAGAACAATCAAAGACTCTAGGGTAGCAGATTTTTTTAAAAAAATCAACATTCAAATATATGGCTCTCCTATGAACACTTCTTTAAAAAAATTTCACCCCCAAATGAATAGGGTAAGTTCTTACAAAAGACAAAGAGTAAGAATTGAGCATTTCCTTATCCATGAATCTATCCAAAATGAAATTTCTTCCAAGAGTCTCTGATAAAAGAAAAATAAATGAGAAGCCATAGACAGAGAATTTTTAAAAACGAGCCAGCATTCTGTAAGAGAAGGTGCTTACTGCGTCACGTTCTTTAAACAACACAATTTTAACTGTGTTACTAAGTTGCATTCCTACTAATCTAGTGTCATAAAAATATTTAACAGGGATTGGCTCACTTGGAGTTTGACAAAAGAACATTCCAGAATGAGGTACAGTTTGCTCTTCTTGTCAGGTACCATTGCCATGTTTGATTCATAGCAACCCCACGTGAAGGAGCCGAATTCTCCGTAGGTTTTCCTTGACTGTACTCTCTATGGAAGCAGCTCACCACGTCCTTCTCCCATGGAGCCTCTACGTTCAGGGCATCGCCATTGCATGGCCAGGGCTCTAAGTATAAGTTCGGCTGTGTAATTAGCCCAAATCAGCAATAAATGTTCCTATTCATCAAAATGCTGAAGCAGTATCTGTTCTCTCTATAATGTTAGTGATGGTATCTGAAAGGTAAGAAATGGGGATAAAAGGAGGGGCAGAGGAAGGAAGGGAAAGGCAGGGAAAAGTCTCTCTTCCTGTCTATACCAAGATCATTGCCCAGACTCCCTGGCTGTATGCCCCATGCTTCTCTCCCATGCCATTGCTACACCTTCTTGACTCAAGGTGCAAGAGGTCTTCAGCTTTGCTGCGGTGATTTCCCAGGGTTTCTTTCGGAAAGTATTTGGAATCGATCAACAAAGGAGTCCTGGTGGCATACCCAGTTCCCTTTGGGGCTGTCAACCCCAAAGAAGGCCAGCAACACGGACCCACCATTCATCCTCCCGTAAAGATGGACCACCTTGGGAATGGGTGGGAGTAATTCCACTCGTGCATCAGAATGGACTTGCTGGCAGGTGGTTATCCAGCAACAGTTTCCAAGACAGGATTTCTTGCTGGCTCGCTGTGGATTCACTGCCAGGGTCATCTGCAGGATGTTGTAGCTCTTCGTTTCACTGTCTCAAGCATCGCTCTTCTCTCTTCTCTGCTCACAGTCTTTGGTTTAAATTGCCCAAAGAGCAGTTCCATGAAGCACTGAGAGATTTCCCTAGTCCTACCAGTATATATCAGTATATATATTTAGGGGGGTTTGCGGCGGGGGGCGGGGTGTCAGGACAACTTTCAATTTGTATGTTCACGTGTTTGCTTTCTTTAGAAATGTGCTTGCTTTGCCTGTGGCTGGTGTCTCAGAAATGAAATGAACCCTCTCATACAGTCCTGGCTGGCTGTCAATTCCAAAAGAAAAGAAGAGAATCATTTGGAAAGTGATTTGGGAACCTTTGTCAAGACTCTTAAACATGGTCGTTTCCCTTGACCCTTTCCTTTGGCTTCGGGGAACCGATCCTAAGGAAATACGACTGAACACCGATTGCCATGAGATCCTGGTGACACTCCTTCACAGAGCGGCTTCCTTAGGAAGACACGATGACACGTGATTGCTAACATTGCTGCTTGGCGCCATCATGTCTATTCGTACAGCGACCCCTGTGACTCAGGACAAATGGCTGTAGGGTTGACTAGCCTGGAAGCTGTGCGAGAGCTATGCACTGGGTAGACCCTCTTAGACCTAGACAGCAACGGGTGGGTTTGATCAGCTGACACTTTGGTTACCAGACAAGCACTTAACCATCGTGCCACCAGCGTTTCTTCGATAGAAAGGATAACCTTATATAAGGCGTAACCACACCATAGAATTCCACTTGGTCTTCAATAATTATACTTAAAAATATTTGGTATGAATGCAAACCAGTGGGTTTAAAATTTAGAAGAAGACGCTCGAGGCTATATTTAGGGAGAGCGTCACTATGCACAAAAATGCCTGGGCCAAGAGTGAAATAAAATCATAAAATTTAGAGGGTTGCCTTTGGATGATGAGAGGAAGGATTTATTTTTCCCTTTTATTTTATATTTTTAGTTTTAGCGACACATCTATAACAAGCATGTCTATTTAAGTAGCGAGGGGAAAGGCAAGTTCAATTGCAAAAGAAAATGAGCTTCTCTAAGTAGGACATTTAAAGTTGACTCTCAGAATGATTTGGTGTGGGGCGTGGGAGCGGGGGTGGGGGAGCACATGGGCTAAATGGTTGTGGAGCTGGGCAGCGGCTCAGGGAGGCAACTTTATAAAAGCTGGGTCGACCCGCAGGACACTGGGGAGAGGTGACCTTGAACACCCCAGACAACATTAAACCCCAGGTTACAGCTGACTGGAGTCCTGAGGTTTTATTGGCTATGCGCCAGTCTGCAGCCCGGTCTAACCACCCTAGTATTTTATGACATTGTAAAGACGGTATTGTTTGAAACTTTTCAAAATTTTACACACAGCCTGGCAGTCATCCAAAGCCATTTTCAATGGGTCAAAACGATCAGCAGCCACCCACCTCCCTCACCAGGGCTGCCTGATTAATGATGTCCCAGCAACAGGCTCCTCCGTTAGCAGCATCTATGTGAGGACGCCTCCGGGGCACATACCATCTTTGAGACTTTTAACGTGTCTGTCCATTTTGCAGGTGATCTTTCCTACTTGTTTTGTTTTTGGACAGAGAGGGGAACCTTAGAGAGCAGAGGCCCGGTGAGAGTTAACCAGGACTGGCTGAAGGCAGCGGGCTTTCATTCCACACAAAGTGCAGAGGATGAGTTTTGTCAGGGGCTGTGCTTGCTTAGGGCTATGTGTTATGGCGTGTCTAAGCTCCTCAAGTTACCCCTACTTACCCCTTCCCTTTTTTTCCCATGACTCTGGTATTCTGTCTCACAGCTCTTTTCCTCCTGGATTTAGAATTAAAGTTGTTTTGCTTGTTTTTTAAGAAAGCTAACATAATATTAAATATTCTCCATTAAATGCATTCCATCTTTGTATGAACCACTCACACAATGATTTTTGTGGCGTGTATCACGTTATTTACTTATTGCCTTTTGGGAACGTAAATTAGGGGCGGGAGTCACCTATCAGATCATCAACCATTTAAATTCCTCATTGGATGCGCCAACAGATTCCCCTTCGCCAGCTCCTTGACTTCCTCTTTTCCCTCTTAACATTATAAGCATGAGAATCAGCATTTATTGCAGGGCGCCATCTCTATCCAAAACACTCTCATGAATGGCATTTCTTGTCATCTTCGCAAGGACCCCACAGAATAGGCACTCTTTGGTTATAAGCAAACCCCAGTGAAGTGACATATCCCAAATGATTCCCATGGCTTATAACTCTGTGCGCTATACTTCATTACTTTAGAGAAGCTTTAGGTAGAAGCTTATACTTTGAATGACACTTAATAGAAAATAAAATAAAAGTACTGAAAGAAAAAAGAGCCAGGAAAAGTGGCTACAGCGTCTATGCGAACAACTGTGCAATGTGTATATTGCTACATAACCCTTTACTGGTCTCCTAAAGGAGAAGGTGGCTACAGAAAGCACTCATTGCTGTTGAGTCCACTCCATCGCGTGACCAGACCGTGGGCATCAGTGCAGAAATGGGCGCCACGGGGTTTTCAGTGACTGGTTGTTTGGTGAGTAGTTTGTCAGGCTTCTCTTTTCCAACAGAAGCTAAACTTTCCAACAAATCAGACCCAGCGCCATCTTGTCAATCCTCACTCAGGGACCCTAGAGGTCAAGGTGGGCCTACTCCTCAGGGGTTCTTAGACTATTTGGGGAGCAGATGGCCTCATAGTTCTCTCTCACACTGACTGGTGGGTTTGAACTGCCAACCTTGTGCTTGGCAGCCAAGGGCTAGCACAAAGGACCACAAGAAAGCTCTCACTGAAGAATATATTCTCTGGAGGCAAGAGTTCAGAGGAAAGGATATGACCCCAGACTGTGATTCGAGCCTGCTGGGTTTTGTAGGAGAAGAAATAGCTTTTGCTTCGTTGTTTCTTTTTCCGGCATAAAAACGTTTAACTTGCTTCTCAAATTATGTTTGGCCTAAAATGATAACGAGTTGCTATCAGAAACACCTTTATCATGATCACTAATTGCACAGAACCTTGTTTCCAGTCCAAGAATGTTATTTACTGGTTAACCTTGTAAAGATGCTGAAACAGAGTAGTCAGGGAAGAGTGCTGACTCATTCCCATCGCACAATCACACTGTCTCCCTGGGGAGCGGGAAATGAGGTACTCAGAGCTACTGCCACATTCCCATCACTTCAGGCGACAGCGTTCTTCCAATTATGTAGACCCTGACTAGGCATTTTTTATACTAAATTACAGAGGAAGATAAAACTTAAGAGACATTAAGTTTACCACATGTTCTCAAATGGACCCTAAGTGTATTTTATTCTACTTTGACTCCCCATGTAGACATGAGGACACAACAGAAAATCCAGCTCTTGGTTTGGTGATGCTTGCTGTCTCCCCCCACCCCCACCCCCACTTCCAAGATAGTTAGGATTCTTCATGTAGTATGGTTCTTTCACATCGTACTCTCGTCGTCTTGGATATCTAGACCCTTCTTGATTTAGAAAAGGCAGCAATTGACTTGTGTTTAAATCATATTATAGGGTGAGGACCTTACCTAGAGGATAGACACTGCCCATCCTCTCCGAAGGTCCAAGGCCACTCACAGCGCAGGCAGTCACTTGAAAGTGGTGACACCTGGGCATCAAACTCACATGCCTTCATCCTCGCTCCGCCAGTTAGCAGGGATCAGAGACATGAAGGGATATGCAGAAGCTCAGTTTGCTCATTTACACAATGGGGAAAATCATGCCTACGTTGCAACATTCTCACAAGGATGGGAAATCATCTTTGTGGTACACACACCTGATGGCGTAGAAAGGTGTGGGGCTTCAGTGAAGATGGAGAACAGCCATTGAGTGCTTTCTGCCTTACACCACCGCTTTCCTTCAGTGAAGACTAACCCAAAGTCCACTGGTATGAAGTCAATGCCAACACAGGGTGACCCTTGCTAGGGCATCTCAGGCTATAGATCTGGACAGGAGTAGACAGCCTCCTCTTTTTCTCACAGCATGGTTGCTGAGTATGAACTGCTGCCCTTATAGTTAGAAAACCAATGCTTACCCAACACTACCTACCGCCTAGACTCGCTCACTGAGGAATATCAACCTTTATTCTATTGAGTTACTTATCTTTACCATTAACCAGACCAAGATGAGAATATAACAGTACCTACAGAAGCCCAAGACAGCAAACAAATAAAGCATTAGTGTGGAGTCCCAGAGTGGTAGAAACAGTTAATACTCTAGGCTGCTATCCAAAAGATTGATGGTTCAAGTTCACCCAGAGGTCTGTCAGAAGAAAGGCATGGGAATCTACTTAAAAATAAACATCATTGAAAAGACTATATAAAATCAAACTCCTTCCCCAATTTGAAAAAAACACAAAAAATACCTCACTGCCTTTGAGTCAGTTTTGAATCAGGGCAACCCTGTAGGACAGAGTAGAACTGCCCGTGTGGGTTTCTGAAACTGTAACTCGTTATAGAGGCTCTGCTGCCCTTAGAGTTGGCAGCCCCAAGTGCAACACATGAGGTCGCTGAGTCTGAAGCATGGGGACAGTAACTGGCATTTCCCGTGGCAGGTGTCGCCATGCATCGGAGAGTTTAGAGAGGTAGGGCAGTTGGACTCCTTCTTTACCTCTCCTCCGAAAAGCTCTGGATTTCCACGGAAGGAGGAAACCATGCTACCACCCTGTTCCTTTCTTTGTTAAGGCACAGGTATTATTTCATTCGTTTTAGGTGGTTTCCTTTTGTTTTATTTCCCCCCAATGCGCTCTTATTCAAGAAAAGCATGCCTCTGGTGGGGTTGAAACATTGATTAAAGCCTTTAGGCCAGTGTTACCCAAAGTGGGTGATCCCATCTCCTGTGGAGCATTGGGGTGATCTCAGTGGGCTACAGAAGCAGATGCCTACACTTTATCTTGGATGGTGGCCTGAAGTTCAAATGGCTTTTTGTTGTTGTTGCCATGGGGGGTGCTGAATATATATATATTATATATAATTTTATGAAGATGGGGTGGGAGGCCAAATAATTTGGGGAACCTATGCTAAAGGCCCAGTATCAGTGCTGAAGAGTCAAAGACTTATACTCGTTGAAATACAATGTACTCTTTAAAAGATCTGAGTATGGAAAAGATTAATCCCAATATCTTTCAAATGCTGATGTGCGTCATGTGCTATGGCAACAGGCTCAGTGGAACATGAAAAATGCAGGCATAAGATAGTAACTCTAAACCTCTACTAACAATCCCTCCTTCCCCCCCCCCCCCCAAGGAGCTGAGATGACAAGCCAGTTAGGAAACAAGGCTTCAATTTCGGTGGCTAGTGTGATTTGTAAGTTGTTTTTCCATGGTGATTATTTTGTCAGGTTAAGCCTTGGCACGCGGAGATTTCTGTGCTGTAAGCCTGGATGCATGTTGATGTACTCCCTTGTGCTAAATTGGGGCTCGCTGCTCACCAAACGAGAATCTGTCTTTGTTCTGGATGGAGCCCCAAACAAGAAACTGACCCTCTTGGTTGGGAAAAGGACACTCCTGAACACTTGCTTATTACAGCAGTCTCGACACATTAGGGTGGGAACGAAGCCCACAATTTTGTTTTAAATTAAGTGCTCCTAAAAAGCGTGAGGCTAATAGCACCGACCAAAGCCAGTTATTTTCTGGCCAGCAATACAGGATTTTCCCCTCGTCCCTAAGCCAGTAAAATTCAGCATTGCTATGGCAATTTTCCTACTGTTCCAGTTCTTGGATTATGTCTACCCAGCACCAAAATAGCCAGACGGAAAGTGAAAACTTCAGTCGATCATGAGGATGCTATTTGCACACGGTATATTATGTAAATAAGACATCAAGAAGTTTCATTACATTTTTCTTTCGTTTTCCCCCTTAAACTGTGCATTTGGCAGAAGGCAGATGCCAATGGAAACACCACCCATGACAACCTTTCCTGGGGCCACATTGTTCAGGACGGATATCAGAGCAAATGTGGCTGTCGTTCTTTCTCTGCCCCTTTCTTCTGTTCCTTCCTCTCTCCCCTCTCCTTAACTTCTCTCACCTTCCTTCCACTTCTTTGTCCAAACAGAATCTCCTAGTTTTCCAATTAGATCTCTTTAAGTATATCTTCCCTGTGCTTTTAAATTCTACCACTGACTTACTTACTCAGTCAACTACTCTCACTCACTTTCCTTACTCGAAGTTTGTTGTTATTGTTGTTAGATGTACTGAAGGGAATTCTCACTCATAGGGACCTGTGTTAGGCTGTGTTGTCCAGAGAAACAAATCCAGTGATGCTCTTCTATGGTTAAGAAAGAGCTTTAGATCAAGAAGTAATTATGTATCAAGAAGGCATTCCAACCCGGTCAGTCCATAAGTCCCTCTTCATTGCATGCAGCTGCACACCTGTGATGCAGAATGGTGAATGGGGAAGCAGGAAGATGGCAGCCCACTGGTGCATGGTCAAGTGGATCCCAAGGTGGTGACAGGATACGAACAGCTCTGTCTCAGCAGCAGAGTCCCAGGAAGCCAGAAGATGAAGTGGGAGGGAGGGAGGGAGGGAGAGAGAAAGGGAGAGAGAGAGAGAGAGAGAGAGAGAGAACAGATTTTCCTCCTTCTAAGAAGGCCATACCTCTAAGGAGGCTGTAACATGATTGACAGGTTAGATTTCCACGCTTGCACATGCATATATCTTGAAGTTGACATACATCCTCTAACTCTCACACTACGCCATGTACAGCAGACTGAAACACTGCTGAATTCTGGGCCAACCTCATAAGGGTTGTCATTGTTGGAGCTAGTTTGTCAATCCACCTGGCTGCAGGTTTTTCTTTTGTGCTGACCCTCCACTTTACCACCTATGAATTCCTTCTCCAGGAACTGGCCCTCCATGACAACACGTCTAGAGCATGTATGACACAATCTGACCGTGCCCTCTTCTGGTTAGACTGTTTCACAGACAGAGTTGTTCATTCATTTGGCAGTCCGTGGTATGGCTCCATGTTCTTGGCCCACATCCTAATGCCAAGGCATTGCTTCTTCCTTACTCTTCCTCATTTATTGTCCAGTTTTTGCATGAG